>NC_079296.1:48623044-48954606 GCF_023638135.1 Falco biarmicus | reverse complement strand
CTGAAGTACAGAAAAATTAATTTAACAGTTATAAAGACATCAAACTGATGACACCAGAGAATGAAGTGCAGAATGCCCTCCTTTGCCTTGCCAGAATAATTAGAGAACAGTTCATTCATATCCTCTCTGTTGATTCTGCAAAAATACCAGTTGCGTGACTGGACTTCTGTGATAGGGATACCCACTAATTCATCTCACAGATTACCTAACAGCTAGAGTGTTGGAACATCTTTGATACAGACTTTGGTACAGTAGCCAGTGGCTACTGGCTCCATGCTTCACTTTCTAAATGTAAAGTTATATGAATTTTCTACCTCTGCTTATATACTATGTGGCTGATTTTGGTTCTTTGCCCTTTACTGCTAATGATTTTTAGTTCACCTTTAGGTGACAAGTTCAGATATGAACTTCTCAACTTTTATCAGTTTAGGTCAAATCGTGAGCTGATTTTTTTGGATTAAAAATGCTTAGTGTTCCACCTTTCCATTCCGTACAAAATAAAATTGCCTGAAGATATCCACCATAATCTAATCTGTGATATTCTGATATGTACTGTACACTATCAACTTTAACATTTTTTAATCTTAAGTGAATATCTTCTATCACTGTTTAATATAAATAGTTCTGAATTATTATAAAAATATTTAATGCATAATGCGTGTCACTCAGGTATTATTGTCAGTAATGGATGAGGAACAATGTTTGGATAATTTATTATAAAAATAGACAAAACCACTTTTCAGTAGGTAGTGTTTTCAATTGGTGTTGGTTTCTAATAATAACTTTTTGGTCATAATACCTTTTTAGGATAACTTAAATGACTTATGCAAATTGGTGAACTAACTTGAGTGCTTTTATTCTACACGAAACACTGAAAGTGTCTTGCATTATAGACACGTATATAAAAACAATTAAGCTCTTTTGCTTGCTTCAAGTCAAACAGTAAAACTAATCACATTTTTTGTTGATTACAAAGTAAAAGGGCCTTCCCCTGACCCCTGTGTGTGACTTGTGAGGTGCCAAGGAGTTGGAGAGGAACTGGGTTTCCCCTAACAATGGAGAATCCTTAAATGGCAGAGATTTGCGGAGAGAGCAAACGTATCAAGTGAGGGAAGGAACATAGCTCAGGCACATTGTGGGCTGCAGTGGTGTTGAATCTACTGCGACTGCTGTGGTGGAGGGTGAACTGTCATGGTGGGAGCTGGTAAAAATCTTTTCTTCAGCTTCTACCATGACTTTGAGGTGTGCCAAACCTATCAAAGGTGTACCCACCCTGTCAGTTTAAGATGCTCTCAGTGCCCCACTTGTGTACATCGCTCACTTTTAGTCTTCCACCTGGAACAAATAGATTCTTTCCTGCCAAAAGAAACTTTGGGGCTGATTTAGCAGGCGGTTCACTTCATTGGCTGCTGCATTGGGACAACATAGACCCATGCTGGGTTTCATTTCCTCTGCCCATATGAGATATACCAATTATATTCAGAAGGCCTTGGAGATTCATATGTGCCCTTAGTGCCATCAGACACGCATGACACATTTTATGTCTCATACCAGATCATAGAAAGCTGACTGTAATGCAGCCTTTACTTTTTTAGCCTTCTGACTTACTTTTAACCATAGTATTGACTACCATATATGCCTGTACGCCAACAGTGATGCATCTTAGCTCACTAGCAGCCGAGAGCAGGGCACACAATCTCAGCAAGCAGTATTGTACATGTGGTATCATCAGTGCGCAGGATGCTCACAACCTAAACTCACTCTGACAACCATCTGCATGCGGCTGTTCACATTTGTGTTCCCACTAGCTCCTTCCCCACCTGTACCAAATTTCATAGCACCATTTTCAAAGTGGTGCCACACAGGCTGGGAAGATAAATCCTGTTTATTCCTCATGTGTATTCCTGGACATAACAACCACAGGTGGCAACAATTCAGGTTACTGAGCTGTCTAGCACCCCTCTCATGCTTTCCCCTCAGCTTTGTGTATCAGTCACAGTGCCGGCTCACTAAGGCATAATATCACATTTCTCTTCTGATGCTGCCACCCTAACCCAGAAAACATAAGCCTCAGCAAGTTCCTGCATCCCCTTCAGTAACATGGACGGTCCGTTCACCCAGATGGGAAGGTCACCAATTGCTTTTTCCTGGTGTGTAGTTTCTAGACATAATGCAGCTTCATTTCTAGCTTTTTGGATATGGTAGTATTGGAATTCCTTGGTTAGAATTCACTTGGGAAAAGATGGTGCTCATCTGTCCCAAGATAAAGCTTCTCAGTATAACTGGACATGTTCTTCACCACTTCTGTAGTAATCAGTGTAGGCCAGCAAGACCATAGGTTGATGTCTTTTCCCAATCACGCAATTAAAAGAACGAGGTGGGAGCATCATATTGGGTGAATGACAGTCTGCATGACCTTAGAAACCTCTAGGTGATACAGACTGTGCAGGGGTAGAAAACCAACGTTACAGACTTCCTCTGTGCCATACTGATTTTCCGCTCCTGAAAGAGCTGGGGCTGCCAGACACCACAGCGTTATGGCCAGCTTCCAGGTGTCCTCTAACAGGTTTCTGGAACACTGGGCACTGTCACTAATTAGTTAACTGATACATTGGGTCATATTGCTTTTACAGAGCAGCATACCTGAGAGGTCATGTTGGACACAAAGCATTGATTAAGTGATTACAATACATGCAGAGTACTAGAACGGCCTGTGTGGGGAGCTGGTAAGGGGCAGGTACGGAGCCAGTTTGGAGATCAGCCCATCTGCATATATAGGACTGGGAGCTCGAGTTTTCTCCCTGATACAGGGACATTATAGATGTACTCTAAGTATCTAGCTCAGAACCTCAATGACAATCATTATGACTCTAAATTAAAAGAATGTTAAGCATGCTAGGTCAGGCGTGGAAAAAAATGAAGTGGCAGAACGGAGGTTGCCTCTGCAATCTTGGTTCTGTTGTTTAGTTCATGGACATGATGTCAGTCTTGATGATAGAACATGAAGATCAAATGGTATCACCTCTGTGTGATCCCTGCCTCATTTGGTGCAAATCTGCAACAGAATGAATGTCAATAGACCGTAATTTGTCACTGACCCCTCTGAGAGGAGTGGTACTATAAAACAAGGTAGCACCACATAGCATAGTAGCTTTTTTTTTCTTTACCTGCACAGAACATACAGAAGTCTGCTACAAAATGAGAAACCTGTAGTGCTTTCTGTATCAAGCTAGAGGACTAAAAGCAATAAATTACTATAATGTAAGGTACTAATAGGAATTGGCTTGTAAAACAGTAGATTTTTAATTCTAGATATTAGTACTGAAAGCATACAGAAAAATTATGCAGTTGTGGTTACTAAGATGGGTTATGTTTACCATGTGCACCTGGAAACACATTGGTTTCCCATTTTATAATTAGTGACAGACTGTAATATTTCAGAAACAGGATAAACAGGATGACCTTTCTCTATTATATGTATTAAAATCAAAATAGAAAATTGAAATAAAATTATTTTCTAGCAGCATTAGACTGGCAAGTTTGATAGTATTGATGTGATATTACACTATATGGTTATATTAATTGGATACCTTAATTGTCACTGTTCAAACAAGCATAAAATTGGCCTGGACCTGCTCTGAGGGAACCAGCTGAAAAAAAACTTTCCAAGTGGTACAAAGCTGAAGTTCTGTTCCTTTCAGGATATTTAGGCTGGCTTGGGAGATGGGAGAGGTAAGGCTAGTATGGGCTATACTTCTGTGCCACTGTTTTTACTTCAGTCTACAGGACCACAGCTTGTGGAATTTCTTGTAGAAATCTCTTGATCATATGTATTCACCTCTCTCCAAGAAGTTTGTAAGGCAATAGTTTGTTTGACAAGCAAAGATAAAAGTTTTGTAAAAGCCCAAACTTTTGTCCATTAATTTTGCCTTTTATTTTTAAATTTTCCATTCCACAAGAGGGAAAAGGCTTTTCATTTTTCATTACACACAGGGAAGTGATTGTCATTCTTGGGTTTTATCCCCATTCCTGAGTGGTATTAGCAAGACAGCTAACCTTTCAAGCTATCCTCAGTGTAACTAACTGTAAAATTGGGATATTAATGCCTAATTGAGATGGGTATAGTAGGGCTTAATTGATTAATATATGTAAAATGTCATGAAATTTGCAGGTGAATGACACTTTAGAAATGTTAGGTATGACTTTCTTTATATTTTAAAATAACCAGTATAAATAGCACTAAGGACTGATCATTATGAACAATTTTTACAAACACATTTACTTATAATTTTTCCACTGAAAGGCAAATTATAATACTGTATAGTGAATACAATTTGAAACAGTAAAAGTAGAAGGGAATTAACATGCATTTCCACTCACTACAAGAAGCTGAACACTAATAAAATATCCTTGTAGATAAAGCTTTGAAAATATTATTTTCAATGTGTCAGTTTATGGACCCATATGATGAAAATATAGATATTAATGTAAGCAGTTGTTAAGTTTAAAACAGAATCTCCAAAATCTTTCAGTGGGCTTGTCACGTCTTCTTGTTGCTCACTTACCCGTTCTGTTGTTGATGAATGTTTTGGTCTTTGCTTTTCTGCTTAAACAGAACAATTTTTAATTAGTACTATAAACCAGACATCCTTAGATTTTTCAGGTCACAAAAGATTTTCAGACCTGTGATTATCTTATAATTAGAACTTCTTTCTGTTTGTGTCAGTGTGGACAGTTCTGTAGCTTTGTTAATATATGCATTTTTTCATAATGAAAAATTAACAGTAGGGAAGAACTTTTAATATCTTGCTATCCTTTCATATAATTTAACATATGGAATAAGCAGAAGTACTCTCCATCATGCTGCATCTTTGAGGTTACTTCATCAGAGTTTTTTTCACTTCATAAAGAGTTTAATGTTTTTTTCAAAATCTTTTAAGTCAGACTTCTACTAAATGTAAGACCAAAGAAAGAGGAGAAAAGTTTCCAAGTTAGCCATTAGATCCAAGGTAGTCAGGATTTTTCATGAGAGGTTCCACTTGCTGTATCCACGCTGCATTATCCGAAGCGCATGTGAAACTGCATTTTGAGATTACACGGCTTCAGTGCCATGTCTGGGGTGCCAGAGAGCCAGAAGGCTAGGCGAAACCTTCCCTGGCTGTGTATCATCAGGAGCATGTGAACCACAGTGCGTGTTCTCATGAGAATAAAATGAAGTTTTAATTCCTAAAAAGCTTAGTAAATTATTAGTAAATATTTTAATAGGAGGTTGATGGATTGACATGAGGTTAAACAAGCCAACAGACTCTCCTTGTAGCCATCCATGACTGCTACTGCATAACCTCATCTCCAACATGTGGTTCTCAGGCTGTAAAATTTTGCAGATTCTTTTACTTACCGGTTAGTAGTGCTTTGAAAACTATTTACAACTAGAACCCGGTTAGTAGTGCTTTGAAAACTATTTACAACTAGAACCTTCTTATAAAATACAGCCTAATGGTTGGTTGGGTTTTTTTCTTCTTGTCTTAGTAGGGAAGTCTAAGACAGCTGACAAACTGGGAAAAAATGCTAGAAACTTGGCTGGCTAATCTGGATATTTCTATCCCTTCATCGTGAGAATTAACTGTGCATATTTCTCAAGAGTTTTGAGCTGAGAATAAAGTAGTTTTTGTTGGTTACTGCCAGTTCTCCAGAAGCTCAATTTGCAAAGCTGTGTTTTATTCCTGTCCTGTAGTCCCGATCTATGATGATATTTGTTATGACAGCTTCCTTTTTGTTGGGTTCTGTAACATAAATCAAGTTACTCCACCAAAAAAAAACAAAGATATTTTTTTTTCTCAGAGAGAAAGGAAAAAAATTAATTTGCAAAAGTTTTGTGAATAATATTTTAAGCTTCTTGAACCTTTTTTCTTTGGCTTTGTATGATGTCTTTTATAATACTGCTGTCACTGAATTTTAAAAACACAGCAGCATTTGTGATTAGATCTCTTTTAGCCTTCACTTTTTATTACAGAATTCACTCAGCTTTGTCTTAACAAGGTACAGAATCTTCAGTAAGTGACCCAAATGTAGCACAGTAGTCTAGCTCACTACCTAATCATGTGAACTGTTGTCACTCAGATACACCGGTATAACCACTACTAGCATGAAATCCCAAACCTAGAGCCCTGTGGTGGTTTTTGGTTTGGGGAAGTATTGAAACATGCTACACGCTCAGCTTTGAAATTGAAGACCTTACACCATTGCATGCTATCTCAGTTCTGATCTGCAGACAAAGCCTGAGACAGCTTGAAGTGGTTTTATTCTCCATGTCCATTCAATCATTGGGTTTTTTTTCAAATATGCTAATTCTGGTATCTGTTTCTATGCTGATTTTGTACATCTCTCTGCTGGAAGTGAAGCAGTTTGTTCCGAATTAGTTGTATATGTTATCCAACACCATCAGCTGATAGTAGCTTTACTCATGTGACTGGGATTCCAGCAAGAAACCTAAGCATGGAAAGCTTTATATTATATTGTTAACAGTCCATCTTCATCTTTATTTGAGAGCAACAGTTATTAATCTGAAACTCTGAACTGTTCTCTTGTGATTGTGGAAAAGGTCGCCAGTGTGATGGCCAAATATCAGCACATTTTCAGATACTTATATGTGTATGGAGCCGAAGTTGGATTCCAAAATTAAAACAAGAATTTCCTTAAGTTTAGCATTGGTCTGTCTCTAATAATCTCTGCAGTATAAACAGGAAGTCTCTTTGTTTTTAGTCTGCTATTTCTTTTGTGTTTCTCACCAAAAGAAGGCTTATGAAAATATTTTTTTATGTTATTTGGACAGATGGCTTGGAGACTAAAACATAACCTACAGCTTATGGAGTACCACTCTGTTCTCAATGAATGAAGCATTACATTGGCTCAGCTTCTTTCCTTCTTTTCACTTTCCCACTTGGATAGTGAGAAGGGTCTAGAAGAACAGGTTTTTGGAAAGGAGTCGGATAGTATTTGGAAAGTTGTAATGAATCTAATCCTAGTATCACAGGACTGCTTGACCCACAAGTTGGATTTTTTCCCTCTGTATTTCCTGTTCATAGAAATGCCATTCTCTTGTTATAGAGAGGTTCCTGCAGAAAATGCCTTACTGGCTGCACAGGGGTCCTTTGTTCTTCCACTCGCTTACATGGGATTTTCTAGTTCTTGAAGAACTGAACACTACGTGACTGAATTGGGCTAGATGCAGGACTGGGAAGCTTAGGACAAAAATGTCTTGGAGGACCAGCAGGTACTGTAGAATCTATGGTCTAAAATTAGGTACTCTTTCTGCTTCATCTTTCCTGGGAAAGGGAGTTATGCATATTATTGTGTTTGAAGGATTTCTAAGTTAGTATATTCGCTTGCAAGGACACTGGAAGAGAGAATTAAAGCACTAAAATCACTATCAGGAAGATTCAAGAAGAATCAAATTTAACTAAACCACCTTGATTTCCCATGCATTTTCTCTCATTTTCAAGAAGTGTAAAACCTGTTTCTTGTAGTTGTCAGGTTTACATATATCTCTCTATATTAGCTGGTAATATATTGCTTGTGGAGACTGCACCTCTGTAACTTTCAGCATCCAGCTCTTCTCTCTTGCATCATGTGTGTGCTTGTTCTTTTCCTAGTGGTGTCTCCAGATGATGCAGAATTAATGCTAGCTGAGCTATATTTATCCCTCTTTGCCCAGAAGGATGGGTGGATGAAAGTAGTGAGCAATGGGAAAAGTTGCTCTTTAACAAACTGCAGAGGATGGTGGCTTTTGTTTGAGCTCTGTTCTTTCATAGCCATCCAAATTGCTAGCAAGTTCCATACATTTCTGCAGGAATCTTTGGTACTTAAAAGGTATAATGAAAAATAGCAACTGGCTTTAGAACTGAACAATAGGGAACTAAAACTTTTGCTTCTTAAAAATACAGAAGTTATTCCATATTGAACTGTACCATGTTGGCTTCTGATTGGACTGTATACCTGCTTATTGCTCTCTTTTTGGCAGCAGTATCACATATCTTATCTGTGGGGAAGGCTGTGGTTTTGCCCTTTGCTGGTATAACCAGCTCAAAGATGTAAGACTCAAAATGAGGCTGTGAGAAGGAGGGAAGGAACCTGTTTGCCAGTGTCGAGTATTCCCGCACCTTGGGTTGAACTCCTTCCTGATCATACAATCTTCTGTCAGGGTAACAGAAGACTTGTCTTTAGGATTGTAGGGTCTTATGACCCTTCCAACATGTATTTTCAACAGTATAACTTACAGATAAGTCTCTCTTATTATGCAGTTTAGTGTGGCTGGCAAAATAAGGTGTGGATTGTGCCTCCTTGGATTGATCAGGTGGACATAGCTCCTTCTGCAAAAAAATAAGCCCGACAAAACTACCTCTGGCTGGTCTGGCATTTCAGTTCTACAGTGCACTGCCAAGACAGCTAGAACAAGGGAGATCAGCTCAGCTACAAGCTCCCCTGGCCTCTGCAGCCACTTCCTTTGTCCTTTGATCTTGGTATTCAAGCACTTCCTGCAATTATTTTGTTTTGTCTTTGTGTGACAGACAGTTGCTGCCCCAGACATTGTGACAGAGACCTGGAACAAGAAAATACCTCACTGACCTTCTAAAACCTTGTATCTGTTATTTAGAACTGCGATGTTGAATAGCCTCAAATTAGACTTTATCCTAGCTTTAATCCTTTTTTTTCCCCCCCAGCTCTGATTGTTGCATTCTTATGAGCAAGCAAGCATCGATGCATAGAGACGTACAGTTGCTTCAGTATTGCAATTTACTTTCCCACGATAATGCAGCCAGTCAACCTGAAATTCACCTATATGTAATGAACTGTAGGGAAGTATAGCACTTCAGGTTTGTTGTGAGTCATTTTAGGCTTTGAAAAAAATAATCTCTGTGTATGTGTGCAACATATAATTATAGGAGGAGCAGTAGCAGCAGCTTCCATACAAAGATTACTGAATTCTTTCAGATTAAAAAATTCTCATGATCTTTTATTAGGTGTTCTGCGCCTCCACGGTTAGCAACAGGCCTTTGAAACTTGGCAGGAGGATAATCCCGGCATACTTTTTGTTTGCTATATGAAAAAACATTCAGATAGCATAAATCGTAAGCTATTGAAAAATACCATTTCTTGTGTTTGGTTTGTGCTATACATTTAGTTTTGGCAACCTGTCAAAATCCTGCAATAATCTACAGAGTTTGTGAATGATCCATATCAGCATCTTTTTTCTGTGTGCTATATACTCTAGGTGGGACACACAGAGAATTGTAATCACCCTTCTGTTTGGATTATCCTTTTGCCTGCAAGCATTGGGAGCAAAGAAATGATGGTTCTACTCTTGCTTCTTTTCCTGACTGAAAATGATAATTTTTATGATGTAAAGCCTATGGTGCATTTACACTGAATAGGACAAACCAGGACAGAGTATTGTCTAGAGTCGGGGTATCAGTCTAGGCCTTGGGAGCTGTAGGTTCAGTTTCCTAGCTGCCTACAGATAATGAACATAAGTTTCTATACAAATAAATTGGCCTTTCTGTGCCTCAGTTCCTTTTCTGTAGGATTGGAAGATGAGGATTTTTGTGTTTTCCTGGCATAGGGTGAGAATAATTGCAATGAAAAATGCCATGTGCTCTGGTAATACAGTGCATTGAAGAATTTAGTGATATTTTACATGGTTGAGTTAAATTTACTTAGCTCTGTTAATTCTATGGTCTAAAGGAAACAGACTCCTGTATATTAAAAAAACCCAAAACCCAACAGAACAAAACCAACCCTGTACCATAACATATATTATGAGAAGGCAGAATTAAATTGCACAATTACTTGTTGCTATGTCTTAGTTGTTGAGCGCGTCACTTATTAAATGTAATTCTAGCCTAATAGCTGTAGTGTACTATATAATGTAACATAAGGGATTTTTAATTGTGTTTGGGCCATACCATGGTCGACAGAACTGTCATTAACTTTAGTGGAAGACAGATGAGATTACTGGATAAAAATTTCAGGAAAGATTTTTTTTGTTTTTCTTCTGTCATCAAAGCCTTTGAGTTGTTCTGGTTTTTGAAAACTCTTAGCTTATAGTATATTGCATTATAACGCTTATGCAAAGCTTACCTTAACAGAATGCTAACAAGCTTACAAAATGAAGCTTTCCAAAGACATAAAAAATGCTGAACTTCAAGGTGCCTTTGCAATAAAACAGTGAGCCAAGCTTGTCGGAACTGCATTCATTCACAATCACCATGTAGCCTCACTGTGCTCATACCACACTGCTGCCATATAAGAGAAAAATAATAATTACATATATCCCAGAGGTGGTTTTAGACATAATTCTCTTTGCTTGGGGACAGAGGAGGAATCAGAGAGTCAAAATTCAAGAGGCTTTCTTAAGAAATCTATCAGACTGGACACCCTGCTTCTGCATTGCGGGAAGGGATAAAAAAGCAAAAACTCTAGAAGAAAGTAAAAATATTAACCCTCTTTTTTTCATAGAGGCCTCCACAAGAATGGAAAAATGTAAATCAGGGCCATTAGCAGTAGCAAACTCAAAGCAAACTCAGGGATTATGTGGGCCCATGGTAGTATGGGATAAACAATTTTCATTGGCTGCTTTTCTGGACAAATATACCCTGCAGAGTTTCAAACACACAAGTGTGGGCATACACTTCTGAAAAAAAATAATCACTTTACTGTCATTTGGGTGTTTGTATCTTCAAGTTTTATAGCACTATATCACGCCGTCATACTAACACAGTTCAGGAAAAGGTGTACTAGTGTATTGAGTGTATGTGCATAACTTGCTTTTCAGGTCCCTTTGTTTATCATAGGCTGTTAAATGTCTTTGTAAGTGAGAATATAAGAAATAGGTTGGCGGTAGGAAAAGAAAAACCTAATTTTCAGCAGTTCAGCTTGGGAATGGCAAATAACACCATCATTACTGTATTTCTTTCAGTCTTTGCCAATAAGATTAAACTACATACTTCATTGTATTTTATCTTCTTTCCATCATGTTTATTTTTTTCCTGTGTGTTTCACAGCAGAGAGTGCTAGTGATGCTATTTCCTGGGAGACATCTGAAGTTATTTCTTTGGACATTAAACATCATCTTTAACTGTTAGTGATTAAAAACAGGTGTAAGTGAAGCTTTGTATGTATAAAATGTTCCTCTGGTAATATGGACAAAAATGTCCATACTACAGTCAGTCTCTTTCAGCTACATTGATTCAGTTTGTGTTGAACATCATATTGCTGTGGATACTTATCAATAAATACTTTGAGACAACATTTTCATTGTGAGCATCAACAAAATGAGTGATATGGGTAAACTTTGAGCCAAATTTTCTGATGGTCAAGTGGGAAGAATTCCGTGACTTGGCTGGGATTTTTTTTTTCCTGAAATGTTTTGCTGCAGAAAACTGTTCAAGCACACTATTTTGTCAGGTGAAATGGTATATATATTTATTTTTGTAAGACGACAATTGTTTGTTGTTTGACTTACTCTGAAGTGTGCTGTAAGCTGGAAAACACACCATTTTGATTAACTCAGTCTGAAATATTTTTATAACTTTCAGTTAATAAAACATTCAGAATATTAATAAAACATTCAGGATTTTTCCTCTTATAAAACTTCAGTGTTCTTTCAAGATAGGAAAACACTTTTATACCTAGGCTTTGTATAAAATTATTTAATTCATTTAGTGTTTGGTGCTGTGCCAAACTTACTGGTACGTATTAGCTAATTATTCTAATCAGTTGGTTAATGAGATTTCTTAATTGTAGCTTTATGTACATTTTAGGCTAATGACCGCTAAAATGACTTAAAGCTCTGTTATTATGTGAAGAACTTAGAAATAAGTGACAGATCTGACAAGTATCTACCGCAGTTCCAATACACTGCTTCCTGGTTGTTTGGAGGCTGGTTTACAGGTATTATCTTGTTTTGAACATACAATGCACTTTATTCAAGGAACGGGACTGCTCAATTTGTTATATATATATATATATATGCATCGATAAAAAAAATATACTGAGCATATTTGTGTAACTCCTTTATTGTAGCTATACATAAGAATTTTTTTTTAAAGTCCGTGGTGGTTTTGTCTGTCTGTAATTCATTTATCAAGCAGTTTTGGCAATACTTTGTTAACAATTTTAGGAAATTGTATTTGAGTGGCCCATACAGAAGTGCCACCTTCTGCTTCTAACTGTGCAGTGAAACTGATAATTTAAATGAACAAGTGATTTTAAAATTTTCTGTATACATGCATTGTAAAAAAGACATTTGGAAGGTCAGCTAAGCCCCACTGTCATATAAATTATTCCGACCTCTACACAGAATCCTCAAAAAACTTTCAGCTTCTAAGGAAACACCAACAAAAATACATTCTCTAAGTACAGACTTAGTCCTTTGAAGCATTACTCTTATAGGCAGCTCTGTCAAAGCTAAAGAAAATACTCAGGTGATTCAGGTTGTGCAGGGCCCAGACTCAAGAAGGTAGTGTTTTGGGATGCTCAGAAGAATAAATATATATGGTAAGGTGAAAAACATTCTAAAACCAGAGGCAGCCTCACAGTCATCTAGAATCTGTGCTGTAAAACGACACTGATGATCAGCAGGCTCAAAAGCTAAAAAAGCCCTCCTCTATTTATATAGCACTGTAATGTATTTTAGCTTCATAATAACATGAGGCACAAACTAATGAGCACATTGACTCATAGGTTTGAAATCTGAGACAATGTTATAACTTTGTTACAATTTCAGATTAGATGTTACAAAATACTCGTTTGGTGGTAGACACTTGCAGCTGTGAGTTTTCATTCCTTTTGAAAATTACATGCAGGTGATGGGTGCTTAGAAATTAAGGAATAAAAGAAAGACTCTGAAAAAACAAAGTTTGAGAGATTTGCCAATCATCCTGTAGGAAACTGGCAGCAGAATTAGGACTTTCAAGATGTAAGTTTTCAAAGTCTAGGGAAGCATCATAACAAGACAGTCATCTCTCCTCCCCATTCCTCTGTTCTAACGAGTTTTGTTTTTCACTTCCTGTACAGTATAATAGGCCCATTTTGTCACTGCGGTCGGTAGCACGCCCTGTTTGTTACACACCACGGGATCTGGATCTATTATTTTATCTGTGGCAGATAACAATCTAGGCCATGTCTGTACAAGAAAACATTGAACTGGTTTCAAAAGAATGATTATAAGCCAGATGCACTTAAAACAGTTTGCCACCTCCTTAAGTTGTTTTTGTAATTTACAAAATTCAGCTCAACTGATTGAAGAGATGATAAAGTCAATTTAAGTCACCCAGTTTAGGGAGCTGCACCTGCAACTTCTCCCTCTAGACAAGGTCTTGCCTAGTAAGTAGGAGGATCAATGGCAGGTTAATGCAATTGGCAATGTAAGAAGCTGGAAGAAACAGACTTATTATTTGTGAGTGCTGTTTTGTAAACTATTCGGGCAGGAATTTTTTCTTTGTAGATATCGCTAAAGTGACAGCTAACACTCTACTAAAATTAATACTAATAATACAGATAATGATGTGCTCAATTGTTTTCAAGATAGTTATTCCAATTGCACAGCAGCGTAGTACTGAACTGAATTTACTCCATTAAGACAAATACAGCTAACTATAGCAGCGGGCCACTTTGTGCCTTGAGCTGTATGTGTTCATCCTGATGGGAACCGCATGCTTGTTAGTGAAGCAGAGATAAAAAGAGGTAGATACAGAAAGAGGAGAATGTATTGCTTTGTTTAAATTTACGGTTCACGTAGTGCTTGTTTTCCTTGGCATACATTATTTTCTGTATAATCTAATAAATAAATAAAGGCACCAATTGTTTGAAGCATGCTGAGTGATGACCTGAACGAGCAAGTATGCCTTGATGGAAAACCCTTACTTAGAGAAACAGAACTTTTATTCATCAGCATGTAAGAATCAGCTTATTTGCTGTGGATGAAGGGTTTGATTCTTCTCAGTCTTACACGATACAAGGAAAATTAGATCCATGCAAAGCAAGAGTGATTTGCTCATTGACTGTGTTTCGATCTTTCTACATCTTGGCCCATTTATGTTTTTACCCCAATACATTAAAATAACAGAGAGGAAAAAGAGGTACAAAGTGGGTTTTTCCGCATCTGCCTGCTCTGTGTTTCCTGCCTAGCAGTCAGCATAAATGGAGGAATGGCTCTAAAGGAAGGTGTAGTGCCACAGCTGTACCAAGAGTTTATTCTGTTGATATTAAGAGGCAGAGCAGCAAGTACAGTATTACTTTCTGCTGTGTTGCTGAACAAACTGTAGAAAGTGGTTTGCAGTGTAGAATACGTGTCCTGAAACTTATTTCCCCTCACAGCATGTGCCTCTGCTTTCAGCAAGGGTGAGTTATGCTATATTAGCAATAAAAGGGAAAGAAGAGCCAGATTTTTGAAGGTGCTTAGGCAGCTGAAGAGGTAGGTAGATGACTAACAGGATTTAGGATCTGAGCCTGGGAAACCTAAGTATCTTTAAAAGTCTCACATAAAATTCTGACAGAAAGCCTGCAATTTCCCTACTCTGCCTAAGCGGTGATAACCTACCATTATGCCAAGATTTTAACTGGCAAATACTCGTGCCCTGGAAGGACTGGTTTGGCAGATACTTCCGATAATTCCAAAGGTGTTTCTGTTTTTTGTGCAAACTACCCTATATTCTACAGACAAGGAAGTATCAGTATGGGGCTGCTTCTGCAAGCGCTCCCGCACCGGCGACGCGCGCGCGCCTCTCCAAAGGCAAGCGATGCCTTCCGCCACGAGCTGACGGGCTGCTGGGCGGCGGGGAACGCCGTCCCGGGTGACCTGCACGCCACCCAGCTCCTCACCACGCCGCGACCGCTCCGCCACCGTCACACCCACCAACTTTCCATGTCAGCTCTCCCGGGGCCTGTTCCACCCGCGAGACAGCCCGCACGGGGCCCGGCCCGGCGCGCGCCCGCGGCGCTCGGACCTTCGCTCCGGGCACGGAGCGGCAGCGGGGCCGGTGCCCCCACGGCCGCCCCCATCCGCCCCCGCCGCACCGACGCGGTCCCGCCGGGAAGCCCGCGGCGGAGCCTCAGGGCCACCTGCCCGGGGGGGCCTCAGCGGCGGCCCGACCCCCGGCCGCCCGCGCGGAGCCCAGCCGCAGGTGGCGGCGGTTCCCCGCGCTGCCGCCGCCCCCGCCCGCGGCCCGGCCGCGCTTCCGCCCGCGTCAGCTGACTGCGGTGAGGGAGCGGCGGCGGCCCCGGCCCGGCCGAGCCCCGCGGGAGCCCCGGCGCAGCCGCCCCCGCAGCCATGGCAGGGGTCGTGGTGAGCGGAGCCCAAGTAAGTGTCCGCGGCTCGCAGCGGCCCCACCCGCCGGGGGCTGCCCGCCCCGACCGGCGCTTCCACGCCCCCGGCAGCGGCCGCCCGAGCCCCACGCCGGCTCCCTGCCGCCCGGGCGCGGCGCCGGCTCGGCCGGGGCCGGGGGGGCCGCTCCGGGCGGGTAGGGAGGGCTGCGGGGTCGCAGAGGCCGGGCGCTTCAGCTTCCAGCCGCGCGTAGGCACCGCGCCGCGGGCCGCTGCCGAGCCATCGCCTCCCTCGCCGGCACGCCCCGGCGAGCTGCCAGGGAAGGAGCCGAGCAGCCGTCCCTGCCCCCGGGCCCCGGCGGGGGGAGGCGGGGCGGCCCCGGGGGTGTGTGCACGCGGCTGGGGCCGGGGGGGCGCGGGGGCGCGCGCCCGTGCTCGCGCTGCACGGCGGGGACGGCAGCACCGCGATGGCGGGGGCTGCGCTGCCGCGGCCCGCCCCGGCGCGACCGGCGCGTCCCCGGGGCTCGGCGGGGGGCAGCGCGGCTCTTAGCCGCGGCTCGCCCCGCGCAGCGCCCGCGGCTGGCGGCGGAGCCGAGTCCCGGTTGCTGCCGGCCCCGGCCGCTCGCAGGCTTGCCCAGGCTGCGGGGTGAGCGGAAGGGGGAGAGCTGAAACATGCAGAGCGTTGTTCCAGCGGGAAGTGAGCACTGGGGGAGGGGGTTCGTTTTGGTTAGAGAAGCTGGGAAGTGAAACAAACCCTCCTGGCCTTTACCCAGTGCCATAGTTGGCTACTGAAAATTTTTCTGGCTAGAAACTGAGAAATGGATCTCGTTACTGCTGGACCTGTTATTCAAACTAGAAAACATCACACCCCCCCCCCCCCCCCCCCCCCCCCCCCCCCACAACCGAAACCCAAACCCCCCAAAACAAAACCATGAAGCTTGGCTTCTTTTTGAAGAGGCTTTGCCATTTAGTCAAGGTGGTGGCCATCTAATTGCTTCTTTAATCTGGTTGCTATTTCTGTGTGGAATGCATGTAAATGCGTGTGTGATATGGCAGCAATTAGCTAATTTTGCAACTGCTGCAGGAAACTGTTCCTGTGGTCTCTGTGGCACACTGTGGCACTGAGTAACACGCTGCTGCCTTCCCCTGAGCATGCCTTCAGCCCCTTCAAGTAAAACATATTCTTAATTTGGCTGTGTGCCTGACGTACAATCTTCTAACAGCATAGGGTAAAATATAATGCTCAACTGACTGGAAATATTTGCTAGATGTAATTCCCTTCAATGGAAGAGAATAAGTGGTACGGGGAGTTCATACACGACCTTTTTGGTGATATTCTTTAATAAAGATGTTACTTTATGAGTTACTAAGATTACAATATCATTGTAAAATGATTGCAGAGATTAAATGGTAATATCCTCTGAAACTGAAGCAGAAGAGAGGTGCAATTGTTATTGACTGGTTAACTTATGTTTTAAATATGTTGTAAAAACATATTTTTTCCTGGATTGCATACAGTGTGTTGAAGAGTCTGTAAGAATGTCCGAGACGTCCGTGGCCTATCTGACGCTGGGCTTTGTGGGAAACTTTCTGAATGTTTTGGTGGGATATTGAGCGGGGCACCAGTCTTAAGGATGGTAGTGACCAACGGGTATTACATTTGAGTTGGAGAATTAGGCAGTGGAAACCTCTACATCCAGTTTTTAATCCTACGTGATGTTCTGTGACCGGTACAGAAAAATCTAAGAAATCTGCTGTTATTGATGTCCCTTGCACCCAAAGGGCTGAGGAGTCCTGGGAAAAGTGTGTTTACTGTCATCTTTCAGTGATGACATCTCTGGATATGTACTTGAAAGCTCATATTCATCCTGAGGGTATTTGAGGTGGATGCAAAAGAAAATACACTGAATTATGTACATTTTATTCTTTTCTGGGTAAATGATTTGGAACTGGAGGAATTAAAATGAAGAAATGTTATTCCTCTCTTGTCCAGACTACTGAAGTCTTGTTTTATATCAGCATTGTTCAGGGATTAAAGAGCAGAAGAGTGGGGAAATAACTTGAAAACTTGTTTGAAAAGGCTTATGGTGTATCGCATCACTGGCAGTTGCTGCTATTCTAACAGTAAAGAGAGTTCTTGAGTATCCGAAGCAAGTTCATGTATGTGGGGTGTAGACATCTGAAGTTGAATGCACTTTGTGTGTTTTGTGGAAAAATAAAGCTATTTGTTTTAAACTGAAAAAGTGCTTATACTGTGAGCGTGCTGGAGTGGAACTAAAATTCCTTTTGAAAGGCCTCAGCATCAAAAGGTCATGACAACTATATTTCATCTGCAAATAGGCCTGTGAATAATCTGTTTGTACCAGTTGTGCAAATATATTTGTATATTATAACAGTTCAAAGGCTGAGGCTTTGCAACATTTTATGTATTTTGCTTCCTGTGTGCTCCAAAACACATTTGCACCAACTTTTTCCTTCAACTACTGTTCTTGTGGAGCTAGAACATTTATGGCCAGGTAAGTTTCTGAAGCAGGTCAAGACTCTTCTGGTCTTTCTCCACCACTCCCTCCCTGGGTGGAATGCAAAGTAGTGGTCAGTGCTCTTGCTGTGTTTGTAGTTGCTTGAGATGGTTTTGCACACCTAGTGTTAATAGGCATCATATTTTAGTCATTTCTGTTTCAATGTGTTACATTTAACTAAATGCTCAAATATTATTCTGCTGTTAATGTGATGTCTTTCCAAGGATTTGCAAGCATGAGTTTGAAGAAATCTACCATTCAGTGCAGAATGAAGCAATTCTTGTATGCATACCTGCATGCATGCATGTGGTAAAGTGCATCATAGTTGTCTTGGATGAAAACGGGAGGAAAAAAGCTCACATATTTAATTCAATGAATTCTGCAAAACGGTTTCTGTTATGTCCAAACCATTAGGATGCCAACTACCCCAAACAGTTCCTTTCCTTTTTGAGCTTATATTTGCTAAATATATATGTATGTCTGGTAGCAGAATTTATTGCAAAAGCAGGTATGGTTTAACAAGGGGAAGAAGTTGTTAAGCTGAGCTTTAAGCTACCTGTTTTCTTCTCGTAAAAATTATTTCACTGTTGTCAGCTTTATCTGTTGAAGTTATTGAACAAAATGAATTAAATGGGATGCAATATAGTATTATCAGATTGCAATCATTTTTAGAGTGTAAGAAACTGAGATGACTTGCAAAAGTACATGCCATCAGTCTGTTCTGCAGGGGAGTCTCTATTTTTGCAGAAAGTGAAATACTATCAAAACAAAGTTTGATTGACTTTTTTGCATATTTTTTTGTCTAACATTTTTTATACCAGTGGTATATGGTATTGAAATTGACTTCATAATAAATATTTAGATAATAACAATATCTTATATCTATTATATGTATTATATTATATCTAACAGTGTTGAAATCTACTGAACTAGCAAGTTGCCTTTTAAGGGCAACTAAGCTTTCTTTAGCAGAAAATCTGAAATGTCAGTGTTTATACTGATGTTTTGAACACTGGGAGGATGAGCCAATATAGATGTATAGAATTCATGACAATAGGTTTGGCAGGCTTTGCGGGTATTCTTAGAAGAAATCAAGCTGAAAACTTCTAAGGCAATACAGCAGAGAGAATAGAAAAAATTTGGTTGTTTCATTGTGTTTTTCTGGAAATGTTATCACTCACTTCATCCTGGCTTAAAAAAAAATAATAATATCTGAGTAGACTGTATTTTTGCTACCACTAATTCTTCCTGTGTTTATTAAAGGTGGATTAGATGGGCTGGTGTGAAAAAGAGGAAAGATGTTTACAAATATTTTGAGTATGGGAAGTATGATCTGAACACAGGTGTTGAAGTATTGAAGCCAGGAATCTTAACTTGGACAACTGTCTGAAAAAAGCTGCTGCTTGGTTTTTCAGCTCCTGGGCAGCCCTCTTGCTCTGTCCTTAGCATATCAATGGGAATTCTCCTCAAGGAATGGCTTTGTGCATGAGTTGGTAGTACACTGCTTAGGTATTTCTGGACCAAACTTTACAAATTGACCTTTTAGTGTGTTGTCCTGAGAGGTAAAACTAGAAAGTCCTTTGAATGGCTTCTGATCTTTCAAAAAAAATTTCTGGAGCGTATCAGAATGGTGATACAAAGTAATGTTAGATCCAGGTATTAACAGTGGAACAGAAGAAATGCGATATATTTAATTATTTTTACCTGAAAGGAGACAAGACATTGCACATAAGTCTATAGATGTAATAAATATTAAGCTGATTGAATCTGGACAGGAAACTAAATAATCCACTTACAAAAGTTTACTTTTGCTTCCAATTCTCAGGTGTCCTACATTAGTCAAGACTGTGAAGAAATTCCAGAATTCCTAGGAAGAAAATATGGACATATGGCAAAAAGGCTAGATCTTAGCTTCAACTTATTAAGGTATGTGGCAGTATATAATTTTCAAGTGCAATATGGGACACCAACTCCAAAAATATATTTTTTTTTTCAAAGTAGAAACATATGTGTATGTCAGGTACATTTAAGTGCTATCAAGTGGGTGACACTGTTTTATAAGCCGTGTTTGTCTTTTTTTCTTGCATACTTGGAAAAAAAATAACCAGGTGAGTCTGGAAATTTCTTGTGTTAACATAAATGATGGCCAGTGAGGAACTTATGGTTTGTTTTCTGCTCAAAATGAAAAATAAGCATCGTTACCTGAAGAAGGGAAGAATGGGATCAAAAGTGAATTGTTCTTAACCAAAATACTAGTAAGTGTGTGCTTCTCTCCCTTCTTTTTATTTGTAGATGTCTGGTTATACCATAAATGGTTTGTAGTACTCTTTTCCCAGATGATGTGTTTTTGTTGTAGTCATATGATTTTATTTTTGGTCAGCTGTGTAGTCAAGTGCTAAACCTTAGTGTAGTTAGAATTTACAATTAATTCTAATTATTTTAAGATATGGATTGATTTAGAACTCAGTAGTATCCCTTTAGTTATTACAGTATCCTTTTTTGTTTAATCCTCGTGAGAAAGCCTGGTGAGATTCAGCAGTGTATCTTTCAGGTTGGCAACTCCGTAGGTAAGTAGGGAGAAAGGAATGGAGTGTAGTTGTGTGTAAAAAAACGTAATTTTTGAGTGGTAGGATTGGTTGGAGTTTCCCTTTTATTCTGTTGAGGGTGAGCTTAGAGTTTGCTTGTGAGGAGTAAGACACACAAAAATAGTATGCTGGTGCCTTGTTCCCATGATGGGAAAAAACAGTGGTTTTAACTTACTTAACACTCCTAAATGTTATCCTGAGCCACTGTCAGCTCTGGAAGACTGGTTCCTACATGCAGGAGGTAGGAGAGCAAAGGAGGCACTGAAGATTCTGTGGATGGTTATTGTCTTATACTTCTGCTGATGACTCTGTATTTATGGAAGTTGTAATCAGAAGAGAGAATTTTGCTGGGGGAAGGAATTGAATGGGTATTTTTTCATTTTGTCATGGAGATAATTCAAGTTCTGCATGTGTATTCAGATTTAACATCATCAAGAAGATTGTTCCTTCTTTACAGCTCTGGAGGTGCTATGTCTGGAAAAAAGATTTTGTTTCTTCCATTTAATGCATGATTTCAACAGTTCCTTTGAGTTAATTTATTTCATAAAGTAAAACATTAACACTAAACCTAGATGTAAAATATCACTTTAAAACTGTAAGTCCTTAGTTCATGTTTTCATGAAGAGCTTAATTGGTGGTGTATGTCTCAAATCTGTGTTTTCATTCCTTCTTTCCTTCCCTAGCCAAAACACTATCACTTAGCCTATTTTTCAGAAGTGATATGATTTGGTTTTATTGACATTTGGGGAGAAAAAAAAAGCGTGTTAAAATCTTTTGTGAGGAAAGATGAGAGAGAGTGCTAGGTTTTGGGGTAGCTGCAGTCATTTTCATACAGGATAGCTTACTGTTGTAAAGCTGTGAAAGTACTGTAAGGCCAGAAATCAGATTTGGGGAAAAGAAAGGGGCGGTACGTGTGTGTGTGTGTTTTTAGCTTTGGGAAGCTAATACTAAATGTGACGAGAGCAGTAATGTTTTCTCATTTGAGCTGTGATAGATATACTAAGCATATAGAAAGTAAGAATGATCAGCTGCTGTATAATAAATAGTTCAGCCTGGTTTGCACTCATATATGAACACTGTGACTACATATTATAGAGAAAGATAAGTTGTAGAATAAATTTCATAGTTTTAAATGACTGTGAATATAGAAGAGATGTCTTGGGCAGCTGTTCAAGGAAGTGTAAACAGTAAGATCATTGTAATCTTCTTTAAACAAGTATTATTGCTTGAAAAATCTGACACTGCTGTAGTATAGTGATGAGTTTTATGATTTTTATCAGTGAATGCTTAATTTGAAAAGTTCAGTGTGCTGTTTTCAGTGGGGAAACTTAATGTCTATACTTAAAGTCTTTTTAAAAAGGGGTTTGATTTTCTGGAAGAAAACTTGCTATCTGTTGGTAAAAGCAACAAAAAGTTGTGTCAAGACAACCAAGGGTGATCAAAATCTAGAAAAAGATAAAGAGAATATTGTGCTTTGCTGACACAACAGTTATTTGCAGTAAATATGTTAGTTTTTATTATGATACAATTCATTATCAGATGGGACTATGTGTGTGTTCTTAGAAAGAAAAAATATTTCCATGTTTAATAATTTAGCCTGTATTTAAGCCAGAGAAAGGCTGAAATAGTCAGCAGTTACCTGTTCTCAGTGCATAAGCAGTAAATAAGTACTGACCAAACTTTTTTTTTAATGTTGTTTTCCATATAGGGTCTTTGCGTCCTATCCTCTGTAAGTACAGCTACTGCCAAGTGTATTTTGAGAAGGAATCATCCTGCTGTAGTAGACAATAAATTCTGTTATGTAGAAGTGTCAGTAGAATTTCTGACAACATAACAATTGCATCAAGAATTCAAGAAATTGAATGTAGAGGGAAGATTTTTTTTTTTTTTTTTTAATGCTTTGGGCACCAGTAGTTGCAGTCATGTTACTTGATATTGCTATGATGGGTGTAGTTGCATGGAAAGAGAGCTATCTGTCTGTCATAGTAACGTGTTCAGCTTTGTGGTCAGTTGGCAGCGAGCTCTTCTTGCAGAAAGTGCTGTCCTTTCTGAACCTGAATCCTGTGCAGTTGTAGACTTGCAGTCATTACCGTGTGCACACATATGCTTATCCATCTAAGAGGCTCTTATCAGAAAGATGTATTTGTACTACATGATACAGATGTCACAAAACTGTCTTACGCAACTGATACAATGCAATACTTGATTGAACAGTTGCTTTAGTGAATTGTACTGATTTTAATACCACTATAATGTAGATAACTTTGTTGCAAAAGTCAGGGTAGAGCCAGGTAAGTTGTTTTGCCATTTAAGGCTTTCCACTGTAAATGTGAGCTTGGCCAGGTATACTGGAAAAAGTGTGGGAGGACTGGCTGATGCTATTAGTAAAGTGGGAAAGAATTAGCCAAACATGCTATATTTTCTGACTTACACGCAAACAATTTATGCCAAGCTTGTCCCTTAATAACATATTTCAAGAAATGCTGTTGGGTTTTCTGGGAAATGCAGCTTGTTGGTTTGTGGAAACTAAGAAATTTCTCTTCCTCTGCTCCCATTTTTTTTTAAATTGTTTTTTTTTTTTTTTTTTTTTTTAACTTTTTTTCTGCAAAGAAGAGTAGTTATGTGAATTCGGTGTTCTTATGTGTGGTGGTTTTGTTACTCAGATTTCTCAGATATTTTTTTTTTTGGGGTGTGATGTAAATGCATAAATGTACACAGGACCAGAGAACTAAATTAGAGGAGGAGAGGGTTGTCATTAGTTCTTTAGTATTGGCAATTTAATACAGAGGAAACTGTGTATTTTTACTATTTTTTTCTGACTAGAGTTCTTCCCAGGCTAGACCTTCTTTATTAAATAAAAGTTAGGGCCTGTGTAGATTAATTGTCTTTGTATCAGATCTGGTAAATCTAAAAATAACACTTGATTTAGTAATCACAAAATGTTGCTCTTTAAAATAATTGTCTGTCTTGTTTGCCTTTTTCCAAGAAGTAATGTTTCTCCTTGATTACCTTGAGTGATACATGGATGCAACTTTCTTTCTTCTGGTGGCCAAAGTGAAGTGATTGTTAACCCATCAGAATGGTTGTGCATCCCCCCTTTTCCCTGGGATGGAAAGAAACGATAGAGGTGAATGGCAAAAGGGAACTGTTTATGGGGAAAAAGGAGGAGTAATTTGTTGTGTACAAGGCAAAGGGAAAAACTCGTGTGTACTTAAAACATGCTAGTTGTAATCAGCAAGATACGGTGCCACTGGATTGCCTCCTGTTTACACCTCTGGTGGACAGAAATCTTTCAACCCCAGACCACTCTAGTGCACCTGTGAATGATTTCTTCTAATGCTGTTCTCCTTACAGATTTTGTTTAAGTAGTTTCTAATGTCTTTTGCTTCCTTTTGGGACTAATGGGGGGTTGCGAAGAAGATGGAGCCAAACACATCAGATATACTGCAAAAGGACGAGAGGCAGTCGTCACAGGTTGCAGCGAGGCAGTTTCCAACTGTTTGTAAGGAAAGGCTTCACGATGAGAAAGGTTGTGTGGAAGAGGTGCCCGGAGAGGCTGTGGAATCTCCATCCTGGGTGATACTCAAAGCGCAACTGGACAGAGCTCCAAGCAACCTAATCTAACTTTGAAGTTGCCCTGCTCTGAGCAGGGGATTGGACTAGATGACCTCTAGATGCCTCTTCTGACCTAAATTATACTATGGCTCTGCAGCTTTATTGGTGTGGTTATCATAAAATAGCCTGAGTTGTAGCAGCTCTTTTGATTTTATATTAGTAGTGCTTTTCAGCTGTTTTAGAAACCATCTGTTTACACCGTGTATTTTGAGTGAGGCATGTTTCAGGAGTAGAGATGTTTTGCTTTGGAAATCTGCTCCTGAGTCTCTCATGGCAACTGTACTCGATAGCCTTGCCCGATAACAGAGTACCGTAAAGGCCACTATGTTGTTTCATAATATGTGGAAAGCATTCCCTGGTTCTCATGTAAGGAAAGCACAGAGTATAGGAACGAATGTCACTAATGTGCCACTGTTAGTGTTACTGGGAGGCTTTGCTGAAAAGGATTTTGAGAGAGAATGAAAAACTATTGTTGATCATTCAAGGTTTTCATTTAAAGACAAAAAGTAAATAATAATCACTGGTGATGGACAGAAAGGAATAAAAAAGCAAGTAGGAAGGATGTAATGTAGGCAGGGAGTAGAGATTTGGAAGAAATACAAAGATTTTTATTTTTTTACATGCATCTTCTTGTCTTGTGGAAAGAAAAAACCCAACAACCCCTATTCAAAGTTTCTCTTACTTGTCCTAGATAACTTTCTTTGTGCCAAATTTGTCATTTCACATTAAAGGCTAAATACATTCCAGTGCCTGAATAACAAATGTCTGTGGTTTTGTACAAATAGATGCCATGCTTTTATAAATAACAGCTACAGTTCGATTCACAGAGAAGTCCGTCTTCTAATTTTGTCCTCAGTAGTTTTAAACATGTGAGTTATTTTCCTTTTTCTTAGATTTCTTCTGGGTCTAAGCTATGTGGTGAAAGGGAGAGTGAATCTTTAATCTTGGCCAATGAGGAAGGATTAATCCAATAATTGTGCTCATGGAGATACAGATATCTCTTCTCTCTCTCTAGGGTGCAGATTATTTCTGCTAGGAGCATGAATAATTTGCACAGTGTGTGCTTGTGCATATTTTCCACTGTCCGATTAAAAGGGTGTGTGTATGAAAACAATCCCCTTGAACTTTAATCCTAGTCTGGAATGTTCCTCCATGACTTTTGTGAGGCTGAGGCTTTGTAATGTCCCCTCTCTGTGGACTAGAGATTGTTTTTCTCTTCTGCCTACTGTTTTCTTGCCTGGGGGAATATGCAAGTGGCAGCTTGAAATTGGGCTTCAGTTTTACAGGCCATGTTCCTCTTTGCGAGTTAAGTATGTAAGAGAGAGGCTTTTTTTGGGTTTTTTTTTTTTTTTGCTTGCCACCTTCCCAGTCTGTGCAGCAATAAGACACGCAGAACAGGAAGATGAACAACAAAAGAAAGATGGAAATAAAAGCCAGAATTCAAAACAAAGCATGACATATTTTTTTAAAAGCCTTTAGACTGATCTTTATAGCGTTTTAAAATGTTGAAGAAAATGCACTATTGTTAAAACTTTTTGATGGTTTTATTTATAAGGTAGAAAAATATTTTCACCATAATTGGGTAACTCTTAATCGTAGCAATTGCATATTTATCAGTGTGAGGGGCTGTTATTAATGTAGCTGTCATGCACAAACACATTTCTGCATTAAATCCATTTAGTATGTGCATTATTCGGTCTAGAATGTCACCAGGACATCAAAGCCCCCTTAGGCATAAGAGCACAGTGCCCTGCTGTGGCTGCAGAAAGGGCTTGATCAATAAATGTAACATGTTAATGCAGAGCAAATAGAATAAAAGATTTCTTTGACAAGACATGAAAAATCACCTTGTGGCAGCTGGCATGGTGATGCCATTTCAGCGGAGACACTAGCAAAGTTGATCTGACAAGTAAAGAGGAGAGATGATGGTTATAAGGTGCTTTTGTTTCAAACTTCTTTCTTGACCTGTCAGGTTTTGAAGGAGCCTGAATGGCCCTTTTTTGTCATGTGAAAATTGTAGTCTTAGGCAGTTATGAAGCAGTTATCTCTTCTCAAATTGTGAATGCTGCTGTTTAATTGATTCACTTAGCATTTGAAACTGTCACGCATTAATAATTGCTAAATCCTGTAGATACTGCTCCAGTGTGTCATGCTTAAATGTGTAGTTATCAGAAAATTAATATCCTTAATGAACCGATGCTTTCAAACTAGCATTGCATGAAATCTCTTTTGCCCTTTCATTTGCTGAAGGTATATCAGCCAGTGTTCAGAGAAACCCCTCCTGACAGTTGTGTGGCTTTATTTTTTTTTTTTTTTTTTGATGCCCGACAAATGCCAGCTTTGCTTTGGGTACATAGTGTGCTCAATGACAATAAATATAGTAATTATGCTGGAGTTAGTAATTAACATAATTATAGTCAATTACGACAAATACAGTGCAGAGCTAAATAAATGAGGGTGAGAAATTAGCAAGCTAATTGATTTACCTTACTCGCTGCTTTTTCTTGCAGCTAGCAGTTGCAGATTTTCTGCAGGAGAAGGAGCGTTGTTTACAAATAGCTGATTGTGTTTTGAAATGATTCTGTCTTATGGCTCTCCTGTTTCTTTTACACTGAGGTGAAGAGGATTGAAATATGGGGTAGGGGTTAGAAGGAGAAAGGAGCTGCTGTTCCGTCCTCACTGAACGCTTTGAAGGAAAATGTAGGTAACTTGCTTTAATTTTAGAGGCTTCTTACAGTATTGAAGGGGGGGGGAAAGTCATGTTTCTTTACAAACAAATCACGTTGCTGCAGAAATTTTGATCCTTTATTTTAATCCCCTTAGATGTGGCCTGAATTATCTAAAAGACATCTATCTATCTGTTTATTGACATTAGAGAGGTCTGCACAGTACTGTATAGCTAAAGAAAGAATCCAAACTGTTCAAGCAATCCAAGTGTGTTGAAACAATATGCCCTTGTTCAGCCATCAGTTTCAATAATTTAGAACTATTGGACCAGTAGAGATGCAGAGTATCATAACATTTGTGCACATTATAATTGCCTGTTTTGTTTCGAGATGATTTATAGTATGTTGTCTGAAATAAGTGTATTGGAGCTATGCAGTTAATCTGTTTCACTCTCCTTGTTTTTTTGTTTTCGTTCAAGCATGACCACAGTTTACTATGTGAAAGGAGAATTAATATGTTTAAGTATTGAAGATTTTGTATTGCTTTTAAAAAAATAAAAAGATGTTTAGCAGTAGCTGAGATTTCTTTCTTGCTCTAAGAAGACTGGTTTACAAATGTTTGTAAATCTTATACTTGAAATAGTTCACTGTTTCAAGGTAAATGGAGTTGTATTTAGAGACTTCAACAAAGAGATAGCATTTGCCACAGCTGAGCTGTCCGAAATGTGTAAATTTTTGATAATTTTTCCTCTACTATTGCAGTAATGTAACAAGTTCAAATGAGTAGGCTTGTAGTTTGAGGTGGGTACTTCAAGTTTACCTGTAAGGGATGTCCTACAGTAAGCACAAGACACTGGTGTTTAACTAATGTTGAAATGTTATGAATGTCTGAAAATAAATGTACACTAACACTGCTAGGGGTGGTCATTCTTTAGAAGCAATTCAGGTGGAAATTAATTTGCTAAATGAAATATTTATGTGCATGGAATCATTTAAATTATTTAAAATTTACAGATGTAATGGTCTTTCAGATGAAGTCTTACATGTCTATTAATCACTATGGACTACCTTGTGCATAATTACCTTTCTATTAAAATAGCTATGAAATAGCCTTATCCTACTAGATGGACTGAAGACAAGTGTGGTGATGGGTTCACTTTCTGCGTGGGTAACACCTAGGGAGTTATACAAGGTAAAGTTTCATAGGTGTATGTCTATTGTAAAAATGGAAGGAGAGTGTTACCAGTAACAAAAAGGATTTTAGACTTCAAATTTAATTCTACTTTTGATAGCTGACAGACAATCAAAAAAACCTAAATCTACTCCTTGCTCTCTTCTTCCCCTCCTTTTCCCTCCCACCATGCCTCCCCCTTTTGAAAAGTGGCATTTCAACAAGAACCAGATGTGCTCTGGGTAATGTATAAGGATTTTTTTTTTCCTTTTTAAAACTTTGACTAATAATAAAAAATATTATTAAGATTTACCTTGTCTTGCTTATAATAGCTATGACTGTGTTCTATTATTTTCTCAACTTTAAATGTGACTACAGAATATTTGCCTTTACAAAGTGTACCTGTGTGTGTTTTTGTGACCTGTATATTTTCATGCTGTGTCTTATTTGCAGTCATTGGTTTATTGTTGATATGAAGGGGACTGGTGAATGACTAATATTTTAAAAATATCATATTAATGGCTTATGGTATATATTTAAATATCTCACTAATTTCAGCATACTGTGCCAAGGATGTAAGTTTTTTTTGATGGATAAGTTATTTTTCCAAAATCAGTAACGTGTAAGGACAAACTTAGAGTATGAATTGTTGTATTTCAATCTTATACGGGTGGCTGTTATCTTCTTCAGTCCCAACAGCCTCTCTTTTTGTCCATTGATCCTTGCTTGACTTTTTATGGCCACATAGTCACTAACGGACTGTGAAAACACTGTGGTATATATACCTCTGACCCCCAGTGCTGGCCATTATCCATTGATTTACTGTATCTGACAGATCAGAACCTAAGATTGTTTTCTGTTCTGCTTTTCTCAAGGCGGCTTAGCATTGTGGAAGGAGTTGTCTTGAGAGTGTATCACTTAGCACAATTGGGCAAAAGCTTGTTACTGTTACCTTTGGGGTGTTTGTGTCAGTGGGTGTTCATATTATGTAGCAGAGTGTTCTTGGGAGGATTACTGAAGTTGCTAAATCTGGTAAAAATCTTAAACATACTGCAGGATCTAACATGAAGTAAAATAAGGTTGTGAGCTTGAACTGTTACATCCTTCAATATAGCTAGTGAACATTGCTGTGATGGGTGATGAAAGTTGTTTTTTTGGTGATATCCATCTCTAAAGGGCTGTATCATGAGTAAAGGTAAAGGTGAAATCTGTACTCCTGAACAAAGCTAACGAACTCCTTGGACTTCAACAGAGATCTGATGTCATATCAAGTATCCATTGACTCAAGGCTGTTGATAAGACCTTTTGACTGAGGTGAAGCATTTGCCAGCGAACTGATGTTTGCTTCACATAGTTTTCTTTGTGTTCGAAAGAACAGGGAGCAAACTGGTTTCTCTTGATCTGGTTTCCTGTGTAAAAAATCAAGTTGTTTTTTGGGGTGATGTTGAAGATCTAATCCACACAATCTGCACTTGTCCTCTGGGTACCCGGAGGGCTTAATTCACTGGCACAGTCAGTCCAGCTCCTTTTGTGAGAACTGTAATCGGTCTTAAACAAAAATGGGTTTTTGTTTTGAATTCTGTTCTGAATGACAGGAATCTGTGTCAGATTGACAGAAAATCAGGTAATAAATGGAAGACTACTGCAATGTATGGAAAGTATTGACATTTGGAGGAGAAATAGTTTGATGCGCTTGTTTTAGCTTTCAAAGAATGTCAATAGATTGCAAATAACATCTTGGTGACTTGTCCTGCACAGTCTATGGTTATCTGGATTGTAAGACTCAGAACTACTTTTATTTTAAAGAGTATTTGGGGGTTAAAGAAAAAGGCGTGATAAAGAGCATGTTGTGTATAGTAATCAGATGGACCATTCTTACTTTCTGACTTCCTTAATCTTTCTTACTCTAAAACAGTATTTCCTCATCACTGCTGTTGTGAAACAAGAGTGAAGGACTGCAGAAATAACTGTTGTCTGAGGACAAGGAGCTTGACTGAAGGGAAGAACCTGCATTAACCCTGGAGCTATTGTCTCTGTCTTTTCCTCTCTGTTTTGTTGAAAGGTATCTTCTTCTCTCCTTAACGCAATACACAAGATTCTCGACATCTAGTTGCAGATGTAAAGAACTTGACTAGTTTTGCTTACCAGTCACTGAGTAAGAAGTGTCTCTGTCTTCCACTATTCAACAAACCTGCTGAGGGGTCATGGTGCAAATAGCTAGTTGGCATTTGGCAGGTAAAATCCTTACAAAGCTTCTGTTTATGCATTGCTTGTTTGTTTTATGTTGTCTTGTGTGGTTTGTGCCATTTTTGAGACCTTGCATTTTACATAAATTATCTTCAAGATGATATTTCAGTTTAAAAAGGCAATCCCCAAACCCTTAGCTCATGCATGTGTGAAGAATGAGTAGCATAGAAGTGCAAAAGGGCCATGCACTTTTCTCAGGCTCAGGAACCAGCATGTCAAACCAGACATGCTATACAATAATTATACTGTCTTTAAGGTCATCGTTAATGCAGTGTTATAGCTTAGTTGCAGGCTTTACCCATGAACTGATGCTGGCAATCATTTGAAGTGATATTTTTATTTCTGTCTTTGTTTTGTTTCTCCTGGTCTTTGTTTTTGACTGTGCTTGCCTGAGCGAGCTGCTCACTGGTAGAGTTGGAAGATTATTTCCTTTCTTTATAATTTCTTCTCAATTTTTAGCTTAATTTGCCCACTGAGTCCATAAGTGGTAGCAATAAATGTGCTTTGTGTAATACAGCTATAAGAGTTTGTTCATTTTTAAAACCACCTCATTGCTCATGTTTGTAGGGACCATTGCTATGGTGAAAGACTACAGAAATCACTTTTAAAAGAACACAAATAAGAGATGCAAAATATCTAATGTTAGGGAATAGTTTGTAATCCATCCAAAACTCCAGGAAGTTAATAAGCTCTTGCAAATCGGACCAGACTTGAATAGCTTCTCTTCAAGTGCTTAAGTCTCTCATTTTTTTTCCTGTGCGGTTGGTATATGGGCTGTACTGGTGGATGATAGTATTTGAATGTGTGCTTATTGTTTTGTAGAAAGCGTACTGTGTGTGGGATGCTGCTGTCAGAAGTAGGTTATTGGCATTTAATACATACATGTACACACAACCCCCAACCAACACCTTATGTGTAAACATCTTTATAATACATGTATAATGTCTTTATATGTATTATATGTGTAATACATAAATTATATTGTTAATATATAAAATTTTGGAGGTGATACTCTAGTATTTGGTTTACTTTGATTCAGCACCTACAGTAGGACTTTGTCAGCGATAACCTTCTCATACTCAACCTAGAAAGAAAGAACATATTACTTACAGGTTACTAATAAAAAAAGATAGAACACATCAGAGAGGGGTGATTAGGAGAGATAACTGACCTTGAGGGAATTGGACCAAAATGGGAGCAGTCTTAAGATGAAAAAGTACTGAAGTAACAAGAAATGACAAATTTCTATCTTCTTCTTTTTGATTATTTTATCCAAACCTACCTACATTCTTAGAGGCTTTTGTTATTTTCAAAATCTCCCTTTTTCACTCCCTCCTCCATAAGCTCTCAGAAGTAGTCAGTATTGGTCTTGGCATCAGCTCTTATTGAGGCTGAGAGGAGGAAAGTTACATCAGCATGATGGTGTTAGCCCGGTGGTGACTGATGCATATTTCAGGTTATGAGCTGTTTGGCATGGATTCTGACTCTGTTTCTGGGTTTGGTAATGGTCAGGCTCTTGCTCTGTTGATATTGTTGCACTGAAGACTAGAGTGACAATGTTTGGCTTATTACTTGTGAACTTCAAACTTAATATGTTATTTTTGTAGAACTAACAAAGGAATTTGAAAAGTGTGTGTGGGGGGATTTTTGTTTGGTGTTTTCCTTATTTTTTTTTTTTTTCTGGTATGAAGCTTATGTGCTCAGTTTTCTCAGCCGGTTAATTTTTATGTAATGCATTGAACTGATGCAAATATTTTGAGTACAAATGCTCAGTCCTTAATTTTTGAGTTTGCATTAAGCACCATTTTTCAATGCTTGGTTTGCTCAATGTTAAAAGATGGGGAATATATATAGTTAAAATACACTTGATATTTAAAGTGTAGCTCATATTTTATGAGCTAAGCCTGTGTTTCCCTTTTGGCAGGTGGGCCGACTGGTGCTGTTTGTTCCTTGTGAATAAGACCAATGGAAAGACATCGTAGTGCTCAATGTTTTTAAATTACATTCAGAAATGTGAGCTGCCTTTCCCTTAGAATGTTAATCTATGATCAGACATGCTGACAGTGCATTCAGTTTATGAATTTAACAGAAAAGCTACCTATTACCTACATTTTATAGTTTTTTAAAATTGTAATTTCCAACCATTAGTTTGAAGATCAAAGTTAGCATATGTGTTCTTTGTAAGAGATATGTACTTCTGGTGATTTAAATTACTTCTTAGTAATTAGTTTAGATATTTATTCAACATGAGTATTTTTTCAGCCCCCCCTCCCCCCTTTTCTTTTTTCTTTCATGATTTCAAGACCAGTATATTTTGATTTTAAATCCTTAGGTGTTTGGGAGCATTCAGTTACCTTCTTAGAGCAACAGAGCAGCTTTTTATGACCAGGATATGGCTATCGCATTTGTTGACAGTGGTCTGAGGTTTTTGTTCATCTGTTTTTTGGTTTCATTCTGTTTTACCAAATGCTAAAATGCATTTCTTCTCTTACATGTGAAATCTCTTAAAGCACAAGGAAATGCAGCAGAATTGTCCTTGAACCATTTCAGATGTAAAGGGTCCAAGGCTTACTGTAGTGCCATGACTCCAAGGCCAGGTGGCCAGAAAAGCACTGGATGAGGATGCTGTGTTTTAGACTCCTAGGACTTTCAAGACCTTTTAGCTGGAGCAAAAAGATGAAAACTTGACCTAGTTACGTAAGCGATAAAGTGTACTGATTATGTTAAAGCACTTAAAGGCTGAGGGAAGGGTGTTCTAGATGTGCCAAGGATTAACAGTATATTGAATATTCAGAAAACTCTGCCTCCAACACAGTTACATTAAGATAATTTGACAGTCCAGTGTGTGGATGTTAAAATTACAGCTGCTCAAGGATCTGAACACTTTCCTTTTCTACCTGTTATCTTACATTTAATAAACTATCTTGGACAATCAAGTACTTTGGAATAGCACAGAAATAGCCATGTGTGAATGTGACTGTGTTGGAATGGCTTTGGGAAAAAGTTGTCAAATATTCTGTTTTCTAAGAAAAGGAAACTAGCCTACTAAGTGAGAGACTGCATATGTGTCCAGTTTACTTTCTTCCCTCGCTCTATGCCGCCTTTTCTTCCCCCCCACTGGCTCCAGCTCCTTAAATCAACAGAAGGCTGCTGAAGGTGCTGCTGAGAGATTTGGGTGCAGGTGCAATGTGAGGTGCTTGCTTTCTTGCAAATACTCTTTCTTTTGTTCACTCTGTTGCTTGTAATCAGGAGCCAGGCATCAGCTAGTTCAGCTGTTCTTGTACAGTATTGGTTCTGGTTCTACCAGGTGCACAATTAGAAAATTGTCTTTCAACATATGAGGGGAACGTCAGAGGGTAGTTCAGTTTCTTTCCCTGTTAATTCTTTGGCTTCCTTTAAATAAGTCATATCAACAAATGGTGTGTTACTACCACTAACAATAGGGCTTTTGAAATGTGGATGTATCTCTAATGAGAATCTATTTCAACCCGTTTAATGCGGCTGCTACTTTGCCACTGAATTACAGATTCTGGTCACTGCAACCACAGGTGGTTTGAAACAAGAGCTTCACCTGCATGTAAATGACTGAGCAACAGAAAAGAAGTTTCTAAAGTTAAGGAGACTAATGCATTACTGTAGATTTTGTTTTGATCATAATTTGTCTCACTTTCCACTAATTGGTAAATGGAGGAATAGAGGACATACACTCGTATTGAGCTAGAAGTGAATGGGCAAGTGTTTCTTTGTGTGTTTTAGTACAGCAGATGAAAATCTTGGTTGCTGTAGCCCTAGTATTTTAAACAAAAGTAGAAGTGTGAAGTCAGCTTTAAGGTAGTGTCTTGCACTTTCTTTTTAAAAAAAATTCTTTGTCTGTGGGGACAGATGTGCACTGGAAGCAATTAAGACTAATGTGGGTGGAAAAACTAGTGCTAGAGCCCCTTCAAGATAGCTGGTAGTTATAAAGTTGATGCTTGTATTCACAGCATAGCCTATTACTATCGTATAACCTGGAATGAATAAATAATTCCTATATTGTAGCAGGTACATCGTAGCAGTAGGCAGAATAGTGTCAGGGTTGGTTAGTAAGCTTCATCATATACTCGGAAACATCACATGTTTCAGCTTCTGTACCTTTTATTTAATGCACTATGAGGTCATAATGTAAGCCAGATTTTCTGAATGATTCCTTGACTACAAATCTCCGTACAGCTCTGATTCTTGGGAGGTGAGAGTAGGAAAAAGGCTTCTACACCCTAGTGAGTGGAGTGAAACCCTATTCACACCCTTTTTTTCCTTGTAAAAAAGCGTAAGAAAGTCTACAAAAAAAGATATGCAGGTACAGACTTATGTTAAAGGTTCATCTGTAAGTTCCTAAAATCAAATACCTGAACATACCTTTGCTGCTTTTCAAACCTTTGACCACTTGCAGAAAATAACAGATTCTTCCTTTCACTTGATTTTGTATGCTGAACACAGGTAAGATCCTTGATGTTTGAGCCTATCCAGTTGAAGTTATTCATATTATAGAATGCATTCACAGCTGTGCTTGCATGTAGAAAGCTAGGTGTTACTCATTTAATCCTCTGCAGATCTATTTTTTTGCAATGTTTTCAAATCTGTTCCTTGTCTTTTGCTACAGAGCATTTTATTTATTTATTTAAAGGCCTTCATGTCTCTTGAAGTGATCATTGAACAGAGACAGTAAAATGCTGTTAAAATTCCATCACTGCTGATTCCAGCTAAACCAACCACAACTAGTGTATTAAAAACAAGCAATGCCCGCCCCCCCCCCCCCCCCCCCCCCGTTTTTTCCTCATTGATGTCTAGCTAGCGGAGTGCATGAGAGTACAGAACTTTAACCCCAGAGAGCTGTGCATGAGAGACTCTTTTCAGATTCTTGCGTAAATCATACTAAGGCGCCGTGTGTAAACGTGACAGTACCTCTCTGCGCTTGACATAGTAACTACAAGCTTTTATGTTATTTAAATATACTAAAATGTACCCTGTATAAAGCTGCAGGTGCTGCTACACCTCTATTACAGCATGGCAACGTTTGCCTTTAGAAAAACTCCGAGGCTGGTGAAAGAGTTAAGCAAAGCAGCCAGAAACCATTTTCAGCTTTTACTTTGCAGATACAACCTTTTAAGCATACCTACATTTACCTGCAATGGCAATCGTTTTGCATTTTAATGACAAATCAAGTATGTTAACTTGCATTTGAAACGAAAGTGCCTTAAATGTCTCTGGCTGTCAGAATGAGATGTTAGGAGCTTGATGAAAAGAGAACAAAGAAGACAAAGTATGAAGCCTAGATACAGGGCAAAATGAAATAAAACCTTGTATGGCCTGTCAGGGGTGTCAGTTGATATTCCTATCTAAAGCACATTATAGTATTACTTTGCAGCTCATAGCTTACTCATCTGTCTTTTTTAATTCATCACATTCTAGCCCACATCTTTTAAGTCCCATGTGTCAACAATGGAAGAAATCTGTTAATTGACAAATGAGTGTCACAAATGTGAATTGGTGCCTTTACATCAGAGGCAGGTAGTCTCTGTTGTTTTTTGTCGGCTCTATTATTGGCATAAGCCAGTGTAAGACATCTGTCTTTGCCAGAATGAGAGATGACAGCCAAAGAAGGGCTGTCATTGTTTTAGTGCATGTTCATTCTGCTGAGATACTGTATAAAGATAAAATGTCAGTTAAAAGAATATGAAAAACTATCGGGAGGAAGTCCTTAAATTACTTGGGAAGGGGATCCGGGAATTGGTGCCAGAATTGAAATCCGAACGTTCCAGTTTGCATCTATCACATCAATTTAAAAATAATACTTTCTGAGTAACTGGGTCAGTTTATAAGGCATTTAGGAAAACGTTATGTTGTGTTGGCATAATTAGCTCATAAGATGGAAGGAAAAACATACCTCCACAGGATATGAGTTTATTACAAGTTCATTTTTCAGACATGTATAGAATTGTCTCAAGAAAAATATCCTGTGTAGCATCTCTGGCGTTGATTTGCATCTGTTTTGAAATATTGAAATTGCTCCTTTCCAATTTCTTTTTCTGTTATAGTTCTATTTTAGATTGATGAATAACATAATGAAATAAAAAGCATAGCCAGCTGTGAGCTGATGAGACAATTAATAGGAAGAAAATTATTAACATAGTTCTGGGGTGTCTAGAGGGTGTACAGTATACAAAAGTTACTCCCAAATCACTAAATCCCTTTATTGCAATAAATGACTTCTTAATATCAGATAGTGAAAAAGAGAGGAAGAAAATGTTTTAATGGAGGAGGTGGAAAAGGGGAGTAGAATAAAAATGTCATAAAAGGCTGCCATTTTGCTTTTTACCTTGGCTCAAAAGTTGTAAGAAAGATAGATCAGCATGTTAATCTTCAGCAGCTCTAACAACCATATGCTATAGGTGCTACAGGACACTCCCCGTGTGCCCCTCTCCCTCCAGAATGACCTGTGACTTGCGTTCTAAATGACCTTGTCTGAACTTGGGCGTTTTCGAGGACTATGTTGACAGAATCTGGTGAAGGGCTAACTTGTTCTGTAGTGAGACTGACTGTCTTGAATTTTCAAGGCGGATGTTTCTAAGCAGCAATTTATTGAAAGTCTTAATTTTAAAATTACTTGGGTTTACATTTTAAATAGAGCTGATGATATAGCAGATTTTAGAAATTCTCAATTTTGATAATATAGGCAGAATTGTCATGGATAATTTTGTAGGAGTTGTGGGTGTCTTTTTAAAAAATTTTGACATTTTTTTTTAAACTTGCTTCCAGGAACTAGTTGAGCACCAGCCGAGTGTCAAACTGATGTTTCTCCCTCCCCTCCCTACCACCTAATGTGGGCTTCTCAAATTTTGTTTGTCTTTGATAACTATGTTTATCTCCAAGGTGCCTCCTGGCTGTTGTACTGCAGTCCATGGTTAATGCTGATTGCAATTTTAATTCTTGAGACCAGCAACAAAGTTAAATGCTTCTAATAGGTGTTAGTAACTTTACAGGCCTTTTATGTCTTAGGGCCTAAAAAGCTAGGAATGAGTAACATACAGTTTCCTTTTTAATTCTTTGGATTAGAAATATTGTGGCTTTGTAAATGGATCTACCTTTTAAAATGAATACTAAGAGAGAAGGTGGTTTGTTCTCTTTGAAGCCTACTTTTTTTCTTTTTTTTAAGAAAAAAAAGCTAATCTTTTCCAAGTTATTTGGAATTCATTTTGCTAAACATAATTCTAAATATTTATAATCCATGAAATTTAAGTATTTGCTGCTTGTATACAAAGGATTACGGGCCTCAACTGAACAACTGTAATTTTATTGGTGGAAGCCTTGTTCTTCCATTCCTAGCATTCAATGGTTCTAATGAGATGTTTAAATTTCCACTCAAAAGCCATACTGTTGCTGGTGTTACGTTAAGTGCCAGGCATATCTTTTCAGGCACAGTTTTGAGTAGTGTGTTCTCAAGCTCAGTTTCCTTTGAGAAGTTGAAAGATAACACTGTCTCCATTTTACAGATGGCAAAACTGAGAAGTGGGGAGGCCTTGTTGATAAGCTATAGATGCCAAGTGTAATTTTCAGCCCTTCGTGCCAGCTTGCATAAACAGCTTCTGCATGTTGTGAAAAGTGATGGTTAGCACCCATCCACCTGCCAAATCTGTAGTGATCCTAGATGTAGTTTATTCTCAGGAAGTGCTACTAGCTGCACTTTATATGACCTGATACCTGGTATGTCAGCAAGGTGATTATACAGCTGAGTTGAAAAAGAAAATAAAAAATTGAATGCATTGTAGACATGAAAGAAATCTTTTTGCCTTCAGGTGGATCAGGGTTTTCTCATATTTGTTGCCCTGTGGTTGAACAGTATGTAATTATAAAAGCAACAACAGTAACAGCACAGAAGATGTGTACTGGGACTGCGTTTTCTATTGTTGGTGGACTTCCTTCCTTTCCTAGCTAAAATATACAAAATGATCAGTAAGGATAAGTAGGAAGAACAGATCTCATCTCTCTAAATGAAGTGAATGAACTTCCTTGTGAAAATTCATGTGTGGGAAATGCAGTTGGGGCTAGTTAAGATACCGTCCTGTTCCATACCCAGCACTTACTGCAAGATTCCAAGTAGAGCCCACAGAAAAAATTCAGCTTGTAGAGTTCAGCTAGGGCAGCCTGTGTTTGTATGACAGTATTGTCACTGTTACATTAACTCTGGAAAGGGAAGATACTGGAATTTAAATACAGAAACGTACGTGTGTGTGTACCCTCTTGGCAATTCCCCCCTCCCAACTGCCAGCTGTCATACAGAATCTGAAACAGACAAAAATTTATTGGGTAGTATTTAGAAACATGTCAGTGGTAACGACTGGATCTCTGATTTCAATTATCACCTACTAAATTTAGGCTAATGTAATGCATTTGTAGACCTGTTGAATGCACTTGACATCATGTTTAAAATATTTGAAACTGCACTATTTTTTAATATCATATATTGACCACTTTCTTTTTCCTACACACATCTGGTGCATGGCAGCAGGCATCCCATGTGACCTATAAAAACTTCAGTTGTGCTAGTTTGAGAATTTCTTTTTTCTTCAGATAATATTTCAGCTGAGGAGAAGAAAGTAGTCTGAGACTACAGTACAAAAATTGGCTTAATGAGACACTACTCTAAGAACTGTAATTCACCATTTTTTCCCCCTTTGCAATCAGTGTGTAAACAGCATTTAAAGCTTTATTCCTATTGTTTACCTTTTCATTGAAAATCCTTGGGATTTAGGCGCCTTGGTCACCTGGGTGCTCTTAAAACAATTTTAATAACAAATTACCTATACTGTCTCTCTGCGAACATTTTATGTGCTATTATTTTAGGATTATTGTGGGGGATATTTTTTAAAAAAAGTTCCCTTTTTCAAGTGTTGAAATACTTTGCTGGAGTGCTGCAAAATAGTTTTCTAATTTTCAATCTTATATTCTTTCCCTACCCATCATTCTCATAAATATTCATTAAATTAATATGCTGATGTTTGCCACTCAGAGCTGGCCTTCTAACTATTGGAATGGTTGAAGGCATTTGCTTGGTAGTACTCCAGACTACTGATCGTCACAGCTTTCGGTTTGTCTTTCGCTGTTTTTGTGAAAACATTATGAGCTTTTAAAGTTACATCCACATCCGCATGCAAGTAATCTAAGAAACAAAATAGTCTGCAAGTACGTGTAGGCTACTTTGAATAAGTTAATTGTCCACATCTTGATAGCTGCATAGACAAACTTGGGGAATTTTGGAAGAATAAATATCCTTCTCCTTTAAAGCAAGATCCCAGCTTGCTTGTACTAATTGGGCTTTGTTGTGTTTTCTCATGTCTTGGAATATATTTTTCAGTAGTGTTTTCAGTGGTGCTTAGCAGGGTCTTTTTCTTCCTGCCTAGTGCTTCCAGACATCCTTTAACTGACTTAACCTTAAGAATCTCAAAATTATTTTAAACTGGAATTATAAAAAAATTCTGAGCATGTTATCTGTTTCTGAAATGCAAGACAGAATAGCAGAAGCTTTTCAAAAGGTTATTTGAAACAGGCCTTCTGGTGGAGGAAACAATTCTTGAAGATTAAATTTTAGTAAAGTTGGATGTAGATCTTCTGGAGAAATGAGTAAGGATGTACAGTCTTACTGATGATTTGTCATTTTCAGAATCGCAAAAAGTGTCTTGGATGGTAAGTTTCAGGAGTAATTTCCTCTGACATTGATTTTCTGGGGATTTTGTTTGGTTTTGGTGTGGAAATTGTCTAAGATTCCTTAGAAATTCTCCAAGCCAAGCATGAATGCAGATGGCACCCAATAATTGCAAAGGATCTACCTAATGGCTTCACAGTGCAATTGAAGTTGCTGTAGAAAAGAAGCAACATTTCCTGTTCTGGTTTAAGCTTGTCCAGTACAAGCCTAAAACTCATCATTGATCACAAGTCACAGAAAATGCCTAAGTAACTTGATGACATCCAGGCTATATGTAGACATGTTTTTCTCAGTGGAGGATCCCTTTAACGTGAGCCCTACGTTGGTTTTTTTTTTCTTTTTTTTTCTTGGATGTTTGAAAAATGAAATCTAAGGCCTGAGAAGTCTCCAAAATATAAATTTCAATCATAAACTAAAAACAGGTGAAGTTTTAAATAGCTTGCAGAACTTCCTTTGCTCTGTTGTTATATATGTCTTTAGTAGTTTGGGGCTTCCTGATGAATGGATTCTGTTCTGTGCCATCAGTTCTAAAGGGCTGTGTTGTTCCTACCAGAATGCTGAAATTTTGGAAGAGTGCAGGGTGGACATTTCACTTGTCTGTTTTGATATGTTCTATATTGGTTTCAAATATAGGGAACTCCTTGGCTGCTTCATTTTGCTAACCTGTCTGATTGCTCTGTACTCAGTTTTTCTCAAATCACTCCTGTGCTGCCTGACTGCCACCTTGGATGACCCAGTTTTGGACAGTTTTGCTGCTTTCCACTTTATTCCTACAAATTCTTCTAATCTGTGTGACTGCAAAAATGTTTCCTCTGCTTCCAGGTATCTCCTCTCACTTGATAATGTGATGCCTGCCAACCATATGTTTCTACAGCACCTAACTGTACTTTTGCCCTTTCTTTAAATCAATAGGAGTTATTGCTTTCAATACGTCAAAGTGGACCTCCTTCACAAATGTTACTCTGTTTAATGCTAGTCTGTTGTGGATGGTGCAACTGTTGTCCAGTTGCTATGTCAGAAAAGTGTATACATATTTGGAAGACTAGAGAGGGAAAAAAATAGCATGTTGCTGTTCTCTCCTTGTTAAAGCTGATAGGTCTAATATAAAAAGTGCATGCTACAGTCATGAACTTTAAACTAGGAGGCTTAGGAATTTTTATATTACATAAGCAAACAAATAAAGTATTTTATGTATCTGTAGAGGAGAAAGGTAAATACTGTGGTATTTACTATAATTTATAAGCCCCATCAGTAATAAAAGTCGTTAAGTGTATTAAACTTAAGACTTACATTAAGGGCTTTGTCCTATTTTCTTGTTACTTCTCATGAGTGCTTCATCAGTCAACACAGTCCTGTAAAGTGATTTCTGTGTAGTAATCAGAGGTCGTTGTGGAGAACTGTAATCAGAAAGAAACCCCAGTTCATACTTTGCAGACAAATAATAATTAATTGACTAAGAAGAGGCAAAAAGCATTACACAATCTCATGAAAGCCAAAAAGAAGGGACAAAAGCAGAGAAGAGTGAATGCTTATCTTTGTTACTAATATACGGTTTACTTTCAGTTCATAACTTCAGTCAGAGAGTGCTGTCCTTCTACTGAATGGTCTGAATGTCCTTCTGGCAGAGATTAGATTAATCCTTGTTTTAAATGTGAACAATATAAATATACATTTATTCCACTGGAGAGGAAATAAGATGACAACTAAAGAAGTTCACGTTTGGAAAGAGTAGAAAGGAGTTTTATGTTGATGTTGGCTTTGCATTTTGATAATGTTTTGCGATGCTTTCTCATTGCATGACTCCTGCAGGAGGGTGGTGGTGGGTTATGTGAAGACAAATGTCTTGGGAACAAAAAAGCCCTTTTCTGCCAAAGCTAGAAGGTGGTTCTGACTCTTCTATTCCCCCCTCCTCCAAAGAAGTCCAAGAAAACTGTTGACATTGATGGAAGAGGAAAATATCATTTATGATGACATCATGTATTACCCAAGCAAATCTGTTTTTTGTGGTGTGTTGAAATAAACAGTGAATCATTCTTGCAGGAGTATTGGTTTGGATTCTTCTTCCTTCTGTCACCACTGCCCCACTGCCACTTTTCCTTCTCTGCTTTGTCCATCTTTGGGGGTCTTAATATTGATGCTAGCTACAGAAAGTTGTTAAATTATCTTCAATCCTTATACATAGCTGCTTCATGTGGGTTGATGTCAGACAAGGATAATTTCTGCCATGTGGCTGGAGGCCATACCCAGCTGCTGCTAAATAACATTGGTACTGATTTACTGGCTCCAACAACATTTCATTGCAAACTTCATTTGGAGGTAGTAAGTTTCCTTTGCCAAAGTACTGTGGCAGCCTCATCTGCTAATGGAAGTTGGTTGTTTTCAAACAGTGTTCCATCTATAGATATATGACTTGGGTAAACTGGCCTTTGTCTATCAAATGCTGTGAACCAGTCACAATGTTTATTCATCAGATGATGTTTTCATCAGCAATTGAGAAGAGAACAGATGAGTAAGATACAACCAATATTCCAACAGTGAGCAGGTTCAAAAGGAAGCTAACGGGTACAGTTGGGTAGATTACATTAGCGTTACAGATAATGCTAGGCAATAAGGCTAAAAAGGAGTGAGGTTGGTTATGTGAGTGGAAGGAAAGAGGCGATGACTCGGTGGGTCTTAAACGGAATTCTCAGATGGAGTACCGATATCTGGACTGAGACTCGGGGAGCTGGGAGGTCAAGTGTCTGTTGGCTGCAGAGGGTACAAATGATTCCAGAGAGGGAGGTGTCACACAAATCTTGTAAAAGCCTTTTCCTTTGAAGTTAGGTCAGAAATGGACATTTATGACTACTTCATGAAGTTCTTTTAGTTTGTCATAGTTCTTAACACCAAGGTAAATGCAAAACATGCAGAAACAATTGCGGAGATGTCCAAATTGGGACTTAATAAATGTTGCTTGATCCTTCCATAGGCGATACTAGTTAGCCAATTGCACTCTGCCTAATGTCTGAGGGCCCCATGCATCCTTTTTACTTAAAAAAAAAAGTATCATAGATTTAAGTAGCTGTTTATACAACCCATCATGTGCTTAAAAAAAAAAAAAAGAAAAAGCAAAAAGACCCCAGTGGTACAACCAAATTCAAGCTGACTGTGGTGCCTGCATTCATACTGAGAAATCCCTTGTTTTGTGAATTTTTTTTTCTTCTTTTTTTTCTTGTCAGATTGGGCCTTTGATATAAAGTAAGTATTCAATCTTTTTTTCCTATTATATACTCTTGTGAATATGCCATGTATGCATTTGCCTTTCCAACTAATGCTGCTTTGAGAAGGAGGGGCAGGGTTTGCCATGGGACATAGCCTTGGCAGAAAACAGTTTGAAACTCAGGAGTTCTCTGTTGCGTCAGGCACGATGCTTCCCATCCATTTGTCAGAAGTGTTTTGCCACTACAGAAACACAGGAAGAGGAAGGTGCAGCTGTCTCCACAAAAGCAAAATCTGGACCATCACGGGTAAGTGGAAGTGTTGCCCATGAGCAAGGCAGGGGCTTCAGGCTCACAGCGGATTCCTGGCTTGTCAGTGCAAAGCATGGACTCTTTTGCCTGGACTTTGGCAGGCGTCAGAGCTGTGCAGGGAGCTAAGAGTTAATGTGTAGCATTTCATTTCTGTACAAAGCAAGTGCTGCCATGCAATTGGGAGTCCTATCCCTCATTTCCCCTCACTTTGAGCAGTGGTATGATATATCTTACTTTGTAATTCTTCAAAAGTCAGCTCGATTGATTTTTATTTAATATGTGTTAGGCCTCAACCTTTCCCCAGTCTCCTTTTAACCTTGTCAGATTTCTGTCTGGTGTTTCTCCCTCTCCTATTTTGAAACAGTTAAAATCTTGTAATATAAATTGATTTACACCTCAGCTTTGGTAAGTATTTTTGAGAAACGTGGATAAATTGGTGCTTGCAGAAAAAACTCAGTTTTTTCTAAGGGAGACTGTGCATGTGTGGACAGAGCTGTGACGACTGAGTCCTTGAAAACTTGCAGTTTTCCTGTAACTTATTCAACAGAGTCTGTGTAAAGACTACAGCAAAGTTGGTAAGAGTCCTTTCATCACCCAAAGAAAACATGTGCCAGCATAGCAGTAGTATAGTCTGTCTATACTGCAATGTAGACTGTCAGGGCACCTGAACAGATGACTGCTTTTTCCTCCAGTTAAATGACGGGCATATAGCATGTGCTTAACCGTATTCTTAATTGTTTTGTAATACAGGAATGGAATTGATGTCCTTGTGTACTTTGCTGAGTCAAGATCTTGGTGGATTCCTGTACTCCTGTACATGTTTCATGGTGTTAACTCTCTACTGATGTTCTTTCTTTCTGTTAATAGCAGTAAAGTCACAAAGCAATTATACTCCCACAAGCTGTCCTTTAATAACCTTTGTCATTTGTCAGAGTGCATTAGGCCCTTGCAAATTTTTACAGACAAGCTATTGGTCTTCATGAACTAATAGAGTGCTCTGATGTGCCAGCTCATCTGACTTGCCAAATCACTGTTGGTTTAGAGGGGAGCTCATTTCAGTTTAAAGAAATATTTCACACCTCTTTCTATTAGAGCAAAGGATTTTCAAACAAGATTAAAATCTGATTTAGCAGCAATCAACGAGCAATGCTCATCTGGATAGTCTCGGCCTTCCAGTCCTGCAAAGCTTATGCTTTAAGCTTTTCAATTGTCTTTGGATATGAATGTAATTTATGTTAAACTAGAAAATGCATAACGATGTTTGTGCTAAATTACCATAAGCATGTATTTATGATTCTACACATCTGTGTGTATTTGGGACTTCAGATGCTGCTGGTTGTACTACAAAGGTATAACTCAGTGTGATTCTGTCTTCTCTAATTATTTTGTTTCTTAAATTAGTGTTGTAACTACAAGCAGCCAGGGGGTATTCCTCCTAGTAATTTACCGGCATGAAGTGGATATTTGGGGTTGGCATGTTCTTAGGTTACCTGCTATAAAGGAAGGTACATGAGAGGGAAAGAGAGCAACTGCCTGTAAAACCATTTAGTGTTTTGTGAACTGTCTGGTGTTAAGGATTAAAAAAGGTGATCATTCTATTGCAGCTGTGGTAATTTAAGTATATACATTTGCCTTTACTCCTGATGACCCCTTCAACAAATAGAGGGTTCTGATGCTTAAGAGTACATATTGCATCTCTGCTTCAGGGACTGCTTTCTCCTTGGCTAGATCGTGGTTGAAGCCTGATGGATCGCTTTTACTCTATGGAAGTGTACACTCCGGCACTCAGTTCTTGGGTACACAATGAGACACATTAAGTATATAGAAGCCAGTCAAATGAATGTGCTTTGCTGACCTCTGACTGGACTTGGGATATAGCAATATCTAGTTTGTAAATGAAAGTAGCCCGTGTTCTTTCAAAATATTCAAATGTATTTTTAGCATTGTTACTACTTGGAAAGTAGTAACTAAAGCTTTAACATAATGTGCATCCCGCACTTCCAGGTGTTCTGACAGAGTTAGACTAGAGACTACATATGTCATTAATGAACAGTATCCTTCACAAGGAATACATTTAAATTCGCAGGTAAGCAACCATTACAAAAAAATATTGACTTTGATGGAAGTCTTTTTGTGTTGTAGTCTCTGATATCTTCTTTGAAACAAACATAATTTCTTTTTTTTAATTGCTTATCCCACCTGTGCTACTTTATTATTGTAACAAACTGTGTAAACTATCTGGCAGGGAGATTTCATTGTTATGTTGATGCTGTTTCTGTTACATCTTTGCTCTCTCTGTTGCTTGCATGAGTATGCCCATATGTGTATTCTGCTGGAACCCTGTCTCATTGTTGAGCTGTTAGTCTCAATATTGTGTGTGTGGCTTTTATTTTTATTTTACAAATATCCATCTGGCAACTGAAGACAAGTATTTTGTTGATGGATTAGAAAGGTTCAAGGTTCTTGAAGTTTGAACGTCCGGTGAAGAAGACAGGTCAATTTTTTCACCCTGGGCATCTGTCTCTCATAAGCTCATAAATTGCTCTTGAAGCTAGATAAAAAAAATACTGAAGGCAACATCATATTTAAGAGTTTAAATGTGCTGATTGGAGTGTCTGAGAGTCTAACCTCAGGCAAAAGGTCTCCTGTTCAGTCTTTTTGACTGATGTGGAGTGGTCCACTGTTAATAATTTAGTTTTGAGACCTACTAAATGAAAAATAGGAGACTCATCGCATCAGTATCACTGTTGATCTTCCCTAGAAAATACAAACTCATTGTATTTTGATGTATGTTTCCATTTTTTACACACTCAACTGTTCTCTATTGTAGCCACTGCATCTGAATTTCTTTTCTTAATGAGAAGTGATTTTATATCTACAGAACACATAGCTTGCCCTGTGGGACCTTATGTTCATTTTTAGTCTGCTCTATTTGTATAGTAAATAAAAAATGTGTAACACTCTGCCATTAGCCATTTTATATGCATCACTCCTGAACCATGCTTGTGAGTAATCCGCTAAAGAGTGCGCAGATATCTTTGGTTTATAGCAAAATGGAGCCTGAAATAATTTTGTATCTTAACCTAAAATATGTTACTTTTTTATTTAAGCTTTGGCTGATTTTTTTCCAGTGAGTTAAAGGAATCGTGGCAATTAATTTGTGGGAGGACCAGAACAACAGTCCACTTTGTCTGACAGTGTATTGTCAAAAGTGGCTGGTACTAACTGTGGTGGAGGAGGAAATTGTATAAGCAACAGTGGAGAGGGGATTTAATCACAGCAAACTTCCCCCTCCTTCAGAGGTGTTTTGGATGCAACCTTTGTCTAAGCAAGGTTTTTGATGGCTGTGTAAAATCAATGTGCTATGTGTTTAGGTCCAATCCTTGTCAGCTATGAGTGTGTTGAATTTCAGTCTCCCATTTTAGTAGGTATAAGAGGTGAAATGCGGAACTGATCATCTCTAGATTGTCTCCTGGAGTTCTCAAGCATGTTTGTTTAATAAAGATCTTGCATAACGCTTTAATATGGGATTAATATTTTGCATTTTAGAACTTCAGAGTCAATTTTGGCAATGATGTGTGGGGCAGAATTTTCTACCCCATTTCTTGTGTTGCTTGAGTGACTTTTCAGTGAGAAGGTTTGTTTTGTTAGCAAAACATGGCATCGGATATCCATGCAAAGAAGTTTTTTAAAAAAGTTGTTTCTGCTCTCTGAAAAGAGGTGTATTTTCCAAAACAGTATATTGTTTTTACAGATTTTACAGATGAACACTGATTTTTCTGAAGGTAAATAATTATGTATGTAGTCATTAGCTTGCTGAAGAGCCTTTTTTTTTTTTTTTCCAAATGTGATTGTGAATATGAGAGATATGAACAGCTGCTATAAGATGTATAGCTCATCCAAAGCTCTAAAAGTGCAAAAGCAGTAGTGAGGAAACCACCTTTTCTTCCACTGATGACTACGATATTACTGTTTAAAACTTGTCTGAGTTGACTTTCTATATTGTTTTTCTTCAAGATGTTTCCCAGGAAGCACAAAGACACATCCTGGATAGAACCTTACCATTTTATAAATTATTTGAAGCAAGATAGACTCTTGAAACTAATACAGTTCTTCAAAAGTATCTCTTAATGCCCAGCCTGTATATGGAGTATGTATTTAGAATAACCCTGAAGGTCAAGTTTTAAGTGCTTGTGTCCTAGATCCATGTTGAAAAAAAAATACAAAAATGCTAGTGAGGATCAAAACAAGTTTTTAAAGTCATTTACCTTTGGAAATGGAATGAACTTTGATAGCAGCTATTATCTTGCTTACAGTTAATATAATGTTCACTAAAACAAAGATTTATAAAACTGAACATTTAAAGATTGATCTTGAGCTTCCTTGGAGCATGATAACCTAGTTTAGCTGTACTATTCTGAAACCGGTGCTCAAACAGAGGAGGGAGGGAGGGATAATTGGGCAATCGCTGTGGCTCCAGAAAGTACTGGTTTTGTCCTTGTGCAAGGAGGGTGTTTTCCCTTCTAATTACCTCAGAAGTGTTACTGCCTGTGCCTGGCACTTGCCGATCTACGTAGAACATAAAACTAAAAGACATATAAACAGAGTATGTTTTAAAGATTTTTGTAATAAACACATAAGCACTGATTTCCCCTCACCTCTCCATTGTCTCTGGAGGTTCACTTGAGTTCAGTCTTTTTAGGGCATCTTTACCATGTGGTAATTTTGATGTTGTTGTTGGGGGTTTTTTTTTGTTTGTTTTTATGAAACCATAAGTTACAAAATAGAATCCCAGGGGACTTGCAGGATTTCTGTTTTAGTCAGATCATCAGAGCACTATTTAGATTTTTGTTGCTGTCCCTCCGGTTGATTATTTTTTTCCCATCTGCAGCTTTCTAACCTCAAAATATACTTAAAAAAATGAACAGTTCTAAGTGAGATGTGTGTAGATCAATAGACACCTTTTCCATGTCAGTGTACCAGGCTTTCTCTTTAAACAAAAAGAATGTGTTCCTGGTTTGGTAGGGTGAATAAAACTTTCTCCATAGTAATTAGGTTGTTTTAGTTAAGTTGGGTCATCACATTAGCTATTTAAAAGTGCATCAGGAAAGCACACACTGTACTTTGCCTGTCTCTTCTGTAGACGGTAACAGTGAAAAGAACGTGTGGAACTGCACTCTCATTTTATTTGGTACTTAATGCGCTGAAGTTCAGCATGGTTACCAGTATGCCCAGTATGGAAGGCAAGAAGGTAATGAGACAAATTTCCTCTCCTGAATTTGGAGACTGTTTCTGTATGCATAAGTGTGAATTTCCTTAAGGTGTTTATTCATATTCCAGCTTTGCTATTGTGGTATATCAAGCATACTGTAAAATAGGAGGAATCGACCCCAGTTTTTGCAAACTAAGATGCCTGGGGGCATATGTGTGCTGCTTCTGTGACATGTGGAGCAGTGAGGTAGCTTCTTGAGCATCTAGGCTGAAGAGGGCAAAGAGCATGTCAGGCTGCCTTCAATCTTGGCTCCCTATGCAGTCTTCTGGGAGAAGTATTCCCAGTGTCTACATAAGGAACTCATCTTAAGTGGCTTGAATACTTCCTATTGATTAAAAAAACTGGTGTCACAAACAAATCTGTTGAAATGAAGTCAAATGTCTAAGGAGCCACGGAGTATTAAGATACTTGTTTTTATTCCAGTGATGTTTTTTGGCTGTTACTTCCATGTATTGCTGTTTGCACTGTGGTGACAGACTGAAAAGAAAACGGTCTCTCTAATGTACAAAATCTGTAATTTAGGTAGAACTTGCATGCACCATTCTCTCAAATTGAAGCACAGAACTTAATTCCTTTTCAAGAAAAGAACAAACTCTGCATCTCTGTTCCTGTTTTTAACTTCCTTCATTCCAGGCAGTGAAATGGAAGAGAATGTTGAATGCTGGAAGGGACCTTATCTGGCTGTATCTTAAAGACAGATCCTGAAATCTGGTTGTGGTGTCGTTAGTTCAGCTGCTGCCTTTCTTTCTTTTCTGCTTCCTTCTTCCCCAGTTAGATTGGCCTGAGTTTAATGTTTCTGAATGTTATGGGAGGTGGCTCTTCATCCTTTTCACAGCAAAGCATTTCAAACAGCAGTTTGAAATATCTATTACTTGACATTTAGGCTGAGTCTGTACCTCCTTGGCTTCATGTAAGTGTTTTCTTTTTTTACTAGTCTCTGAAAGGACTTTTCTGAAGGTTCACTGCACTTCATTGATAGACTCTTTATTTTGCTACCATCTCTTATTCACATCCTCCTTATTTTTTTTTTTTTTTTACTATTTGATTCTTAAAAAAAAAATATCTGATGGTTGAATTATGCACAGCCAAAGTAGCCAAACCTTCTCATCCCCACCCATAATCATAAGGTTTATTAGCCAAATTGATGAATAAGAAAATGTGGAAGTTGAATATATTACTTAACCTTTCTTTGCCCTACACTGGCATTGGTAAAATAGAGACTGAAACACTCAACCACACAGAATACTGAAGCTTAATGCATGTTGGTAAATTACTTAAAATTGCCAAAGATAGTACAGAAATACCGTGTTAATGTTATCTGAATTATGTCATTGTTTGGTCAAGAAATAGAATCAAATGTGTTCTTGCTTGTGCTGCTGAATTTATGATTCATCATATTGATTTCCAGCTGTGATGATCTTGCAACATGCTAAAGTTGGTAGGGGTCTGTGTTTTGATAGCACTGGTGCAGCATTTTATTATTAATCAAAGACAAAAACATTTCTGGTCCAAGAATGACAAGGCATGTTATGTACTGGCTATATAGAGTTAAATTTGTCTTCCCTTGTTCCCCAAGTAAATTGCAAATTAACAGTAATAAATCACATTGCAGCAGTTGGTAAGAAGTGAGAGTGTTTTAATAATTAAATAGTTCTTTTCAGCCTTCCCCCTCCCCCCCCCCCCCCCTTCCTTTTTTATGTGGTGATTTTCTAGACTCAAAATCAGCGTGTCTCATGCAGACTACCTATAATATATAGTTGTTTCAAATCAGCTTTACTTACTGAGCTTTTTCTAGTAATGGAGCTCTGTCAGCAAAAAGCATATGCACCAGCAAATGATGAACGATGGACTCGTGTCAAATGGAAGCTTGAAAGGTGCTTCTGTCGTTAGATGGATTAGTCTGAACCAGGAGTTCAAAACTCCTCAAGTGTAATTGTTTCAGAGGAAAGGTATCCCTGGATTGATAGGGGAGGGTAAGCACTGAGAGTTGGAGGAAGAACTATTTCATCAGATGAAAGTAAGGGTTTACTAATCCACAAGAAGAAGGATAGGCTTTGTTGTCACGAGCTTGCTTGCTTGATATATCTGCGATTTTTTTTTTTTTTTTAATGTGAAATTTTTAAAGATTTAACTTTGTGCCAGTGAAACATACTGATACTTTGGGATTTTTTTCTTACAAAATTAGCAAGCTTATTTCTAGTTATGTGGCTGTTGGCAACAGTAATTTTAAAATAATCTGTTCTATTGTTCATACGCTTTCTAAAAATGTTGGTTCTTGTTTCGGTAGTTGTGTTAACTGTGAAACCTCTTTAGTCTGCTCTAGTTTTTCTATCAGTTACAGGCTGATTAACTAATTAAGGATAACTATTTCAATACAAGACATTCTTGTTAAACTGTAAAATGTAATTTTATATAGTGTTCTAATACTGTAGTTCATTGTTAAATGTGTTGTGATGTCATGTTATTGTGTAAATTTTATTAGGAAGAACAAATTTACAGGGAAAGGAATTTACATTATGAATTAAACTTTTGAAATATTTTTCCTGATTTTTATGTATCGTTTTGGCTGCGCTTTAAATGGGTGTGCCGTAAGAGTGTTCAACAAAAGAATAACTATAAGCAGGGAGGCTTCCAGTGCTCCTCCGTCTTTCCGTTGTGCCAGTTTTCCCTTCTCTTCTGTTTCTTTGCAATTGTTAGCCTTCATGTGAACTGAAAGGTACTTCAAAACACTGGAAGAAAATAGTCTGAAAGCTTCATGCGCATTTGCTTCATAGTAAAGAGAAGCGACGAAGTTGAAGACTTTTTCCACTGACAGGTGTTTGTGTGTCAGAGCAATGAACGCTTTTGATGGCAAACCCACTTGCTTTTCTTCATTGTACTCTTCTTTCTAAATATAATAGAAAAAAAAGGCAAATTCTGACAACAAAAACAAAAATTCTCCAAACTGTATAATAGAAAGCTTGCTTTATTTATTTTTTAAAGAAGAAATATAAATGATTTCGATGTCTATTTGCCTTCTTTCTGTGTGGGGAAAAAAGACAGCAGTTGAGGAGTGCCTGGGAAAGGTGAAGGCACTTGTGAGTTGTATTCCTCATTATGTTACAAAAATATTGTCATCTGATGATTGGTTGATGCAAAATTGCATTGTGTTACCGATTGCAGATCTTCCTTCTTTAAAACAATAAAAATTGTTAAAGCCCCATCTTATACAGCATAGAACTATTCTAAATGACTGCTTGTTTTTAAAACCTGTTTCCACATACTGTGAAAGTATATTAGCATGGCATGCATCTGTCTTCCGTATTTGCTTAGTTTATAATCTAAAGACAGTAATTGGAGATTATTTTGCAGGTGTTAAATGTTCTGATCTTTGGTTATTTTTGTATGTTAAGCCATGCAATGCAATCACATCATATGGAATTGTAAATGCATCAATAGCCCAGTCAAACTGAGCATGTGGAAGAGATTAAAAACAAGAGTTGAGAAAAACACGACTTAGGTAGTAAGTCTGTTCTTTCAAACATAGGAAACCCCCTCCTATTTAATATGAAAACACAACATGTAAAATTACTAAGTAAATAAAAACTACCTAGTTTGGTTGTAATTAAGCTTATCTTTTCTTTTCATGAACACTGGAAGCAATTTGAATGGTGGTAGAAGTGGTGCTAAAGTGAAGTCTAAACTTATGTAGACAAATGTTTGACAGAAATACTGGGATATTCATCCATGCAGGAAATAGAAACAGCTGCTATGTAAATTGTGCTGCAGACTAAAACCAACCCAGTAGCATGAAACAGCCTTCTCCAGGAACACTCCTGATCAACCCACAATGGGCAGAAAAAGCAAATGTGTAGCTGCAGAATATTAGATTACTCTGAGTATGAAGCGAGCAGAAAACAGGTTTAATCCAACCTAGCTGTCCTCTTTGACCTCAAAGCAATGGCAATACATATGATGCGGTTTTCACTATTTAGCTTTTGTGGATAACTTTGAAAAATGCTGTCACATCATCTTTAACAGGCAAATGAAGTATTGTTCCAGAATTTCTGGAGGTCTTCACTTTTCTGTACAGTATGTCTAGAAAATTATTTTATAATACCTTTCCTTAAAGCCTAGTAAGGGGTTTCTGAAGGCCAGGTTTTTTTTATATTTATCTTTTTATTTGTGTCACTTAGCGTGCAAGAATTCACTAATGTCGTGTTTGAAATGGATCCCCAAGTAATGTGAGCATCTGCCTTATTCCTACTGACTCCTGAAAGAACTGGACTTCTGATAGTCTCAACATACAATATTGTACCCGTTAGGTCCTGCAAATGCCGGAGAGTGAGGTGTGTGCTCCTGGGTTCTCCGAGTCACCCGATGGGGAAGGAGCAGGTATCTCCCAGCATGAGCCAGTTGAGCACACAGCTGCGCTAGCAGGCACATCCCTCCCTGCGGTGCGGGATGCTCCTGTGCCGGGCTCGGCCAGCCTACAGAGCTGTCACGGGGCCCTCTGTCAGGTTAGAGGCCCAGGTGTGTGCTTCAAACGCTGGGTGGGAGAGCTGCGGCTGGGGACTCTTAGGGAAAGGTCAGATGAATGACTCTTTAGAGACGGTGCAATCCCCAACAGTTTTGAAGAAGAGCCTAAGAAGACAACTTAGGCATCAGGGCATCTGAACCGTGGCCGTATTGGCTGGTGGGAATGTGCAGACTGGCTCGACAGAACCTCTTGTCATCAGCAAGGTGAGTTTTGCATCTTAGCTGAAGCTGCTGTATTGTTGCTGGCCCTTGCACTTTTCTGTTCACCCCAAAAGCTTGAGGCAAATCTTGTGTAGAAATAACACAACGGTAGGAAGGTGCAAACAGGATCGCTCTCTACATTACGTTGTGTAACTGCATAAATGTATGTATTATATATAAAAAGGGTGAATTTTAAATAGAAAGTATGCGACATCGAGGTGATGTGTCAATGTAAATTTTGATCAGGCTTCAGCACTGGCAAGGTTACTGCACAGTTTACCTGCCACCTGTATAGCGGTGATTGAGCTGTAAGCCCAGGAGAGCTGCTTGGAAGCTAAGGTGGCCCAACAGCGGGAGTGCCTGTGGTGGAAAAGAGGAAGATCTGAGTAGCCAAAGTACTATCGAAATCTTAAGGGAGTAGTGAAAACCTTTGCCAGTGAGATGGGAGATTTTTGCCTGGACTGTCTTTTTAGTGCTCCCTTTAGGAATTAAAAAAATAAAAAAAAGCGTGACCTGCAGTCATGCTGCCTTTGTCTCATGTGAAACTCTACTTTGCACTATTTCAAATCTTTTCAGAAGCGGGCTGTTCTCCACCCTCCCCCATAGCTTCCTCTTGATGTTAAAGCTCTAAACCAGTGATATGCCTGAGTAGAGCTAGTCACAGATGCTCTGCCAGCATGTGACTGGTGTGCCTGAGCTTTATCATTCCTGCTAACTGACCCTTTTACTAAAAGTTTAATAGGGGATAAATTCACATGTGAATTCATAATCCCCTCAGTTGTGCCAGAAGGATTCCTTAACAAGCAGGCAACAAAGAGAATCTTATACAGCTAGACTTTTTCATTCCTCCTCCTCTTCATTCTCTTTCCAAATTTATTGGGTAGACTACTTCAAGGATGTCTTTAACTGTCATCCCAATATTTATTTGTGCATAACCTACACAAACAAAGGCAATATATTCAATGTGGCTTTTGGAGCAGCTCTATGCATGGAATTGAATAAATTTTTGAGCTTTTAAGTACAATAGGTGGAAATATCATATCTTCCAAATATTTATTATTTAGTATTTCTACTTACTCATTACAACTTAAAAATTATGCTTTAATAATCTTGTATAACTGAAATGGAATGTTTATCGTGTGATACTAGTTCATGGGAGCTTTTTTGTTGTTTCAGAATTTTGTAAATTGTTTGCTACCTCTACCTAGAGAAGCCTGTAAATGCAGATATTGCAAATATTTTCAGTAGAAAATGCTTTTAATCAACTTGGTTACTGTTATTTTGAGTTTGAAAAAAGAAAATTGTTTCTCCCATAATGTTCTGTTGAAGTGCCTTTAAAGTGATGATATCATCACTTTAATACATTTAAAAGCTTCAGGGTTGCAACATTTATTGAGCAATGCTCATTGAAAAATATGGATGTCTGGAAGCTTTCTACTTTTATAAAAAGTACACTGCTTTTTGTGGCCTCTGAAATAAAGCTTATTTTTTTTTATTTCATATTATATTTCTGGCATGGAAAATTAAGAAATATGCGTCATCTCTTTACAGTACTTTGTTTTCTGAATCAAAACTTGCTGGGATATGCTAGTCTGAATGAAACGTCCTCAGAAGCTCTTGTTCCAGAGCCCCAGCTTTCCATAATTTTACTGTGCACGCAACCAAAGTGTTGCAAAGAGATGCTTCTACTGGTTAAATCCTGCCTCTCCTATCAGCAGGCAACTACTTTTAAAGAGGTTTTTTTTTTTTTTTTACCTGTCAGACCTGTCACATTCTAGAGCCCTCTGTAACTTTAGAACTCGGCATTTCCTGAGTGGAACCAGTAAAAAGTAGTTTTGTTTTGTTAAACTTTAAATGGAAGTAGGATACAGCTGGTTTTGGCAGGAGGAAATTCAGTGTGAGTCTACTACGCTCAGGGGCTGGGGGGCAGCAGGGGGGATACGTGTGTATGTAGGGGGTGTGTGTAGGAGGAGGTGTATTTGGAGTGAGAGCCAGGCTGTGAGATCAGGCAAGTCGGCTGCCTGCAGCCTCAGAAGTCAGTAGTGAGTTGTTGCTGACAGTGTCTGGTTCTGACTCTGCTTTTGGGTTTTCTTTTTTGTTTGTTGTGGTTTTTTTTGTTTGTTTGTTTTTTAAATAATTTGAGACGTGGTGCATGGAAATATTTTAACTTCTGAAATACAATGGATGCGTTATCTTTCAAAAATTCAGCAACTAACTTCTCTTCCCTTTCCTCTCTGCTCTCCCTGTTTGTCCCCCTTCACCTCAAGTTGAATTGTTTTAGGGACTGAGGATAAATAACATAGTTTTCCCCTGAGCAGTTGTTTGGATTTGCAAGATCCTTAATGTGGAAGGAGCTTTTCCGTATTTTGTGATGGTGGTTCTGAGGTCTGAAAACAGACTTAAATTCATGAGATTTGGGCAACTGTTACTAGAACATTTTGGCAGCCGCCATTAATGCTTGTGGTGCCTGTTACCCAGCCCCACAGCATATGAGGTTCAGACAGGTCATAGTAGCAGCCAGCAACTGGTTCAAGATGGTAAAAAGAAGACTGAATTGAAAGGTATAAGAAAGCTAGGTTGTTGTTTGTTTTTTTGAAATATTTTAAAGTTTGGGGTTTTTTTTGTTTTTTTTTTTTTTGTTTTGTTTTTGTTTAGCTCTGTGATTTAAGTGTTCATAGTCATTCAGTATTTGGGACCAAGTGAGAAATTCCTCTCTATTTACAAACAAAGCTTTAGAAAACAGAGGCAGCCCTGGGGCACTTCTGAAGTTGATTCCAAACTTTGCTCCATTCCACCTTTTTATTTAGGAAAAATCAACAACAGATAAGAGAGCTGCATGCCCTGAAATACTGCATTTTAGTTGACTGGCAAACTGTTGCTTCAGAAAAGCAGCCTTAGCAAACTTGGAATTTGGACCTCTTTGCAGATCAGGATTAGGCAGAAAACATGCCTGCAGCGTCCTGCAGTCACTGAAAGAAGGCATAGATGCTTGTGTGGCTGAATCTTCATTTTGATCCTATACACTCATTGATCTCAAAGTACTTATTCAATTTTGTGGTTGGTACAGAGGTTGCTGTTCTGGTGGCATTTTTCTTTATATCTAGTAGTGTAAACAGAAAGCCTGGTAAGTATACCTTACTGTAAAGATATGATTTAAATTCTGAGATTTGAAATGATATATGGGCTTTCAGTGTAAAAGTAATGAAGGTGGTTTGGGTGACCATTTATGAAAGTGATTGTTACAATAGGAGTTTATACAGGCTTCTTAAATTATAAACATTTCTACTTCTGTGTAAGACTTCAATGCAGAAATCTACAGCAGTTTCTTAAACTGCCTGAAAGAGGTGATTAAAATCTTCCCCCAGAAATTAATATCACTGTATTTTTCATAGTAGCTCTGAAGTTCACAGTGATTTGCATTGATGGGTAGGAGAATTATCAGTCCCATGAATACCACTGAAACAGTAGACTTATGAGAATGTTAATTATTAATTCATTTCCTAAATCAAAGAGGAATATTCTTCAGGAATATGTGGTGTTTGAAAAAAAAAAAAAAATCATGTGTCTTCTCACACTCTGAAGTAGGATGCCGTTACTGTGTGGGTGTTTAAAATGGCCTTGGGGTTGTTTGCCCACTGCCACAAGACTGGGTCTGCATTGTCAGATCATTTGAGCAGTGTCCTAACGGTGATCGGCATAGAGGTGTGAATCCAGAGGACTGTTTAGCACCCAAATTTTGCTGCCTGGACCTGTCAAGTAATGTCACCTGCAGTCTCCCCTTCCTGCTGAGCCCCAAATGAGTACCCCTTTATCGCAGCGTAGGGTTGGTACAGTTCTTACTGGTGTGGTTTTTTGTTTTCTTTTTAAAACCTGCCCCCACAAATGTCTGTGGGAGTGGTTGGAGGACACGATCCAGTACCCTGTTGCTCCCTGAGCGCTCTGGATCCTGGAGGCTGGGTGCTGTAATTGCACATAAGCAGGTGGGGGAGAGTCATGGAGCATGCGAAAGGGTGTTGCTGGAAAGGCTTGGGATTCTCCAGGACTGGGAGCTGTGGGGTCTGGTTTCAATCTGTAAACACTGTTTGTGGGGTGTAGGTGGTAAATTTTCACCACGTGTTGTTTCAGCAGGCTATCCTGCTGCCTTCCCGTGGTCTGCTGGAACTGTTCATTTTCCCTTGGGTATATTGGACATAACCAAGAGCACATCTACATTAGGGTTTTTGTTTGGAACAGCAGTGCGATTTTAAAAGTGAATCCCCCAGAAGTTCCTGCTTACTGATCATTGATTTGTTCCACAAGTGATTTAGGCACGTGCAGACTAGACTCATTTTGGAGAAAACAAGACTAAACTGAAAGCTGTATTCTAAGTTTGCACGGAAGGAGCTTTAACCTCTAGTGGAGACACAGTGATTGAGGCCTCTGAACACCTTCAAACCATGTAGGTAGTGGCCTTGTTACTCTTGCCTTGTTTTTTAGGGAGAGAATGTAGTGGCAGATGCATAACGGAAGAGTCTTGCCAGATTATTGGAAATGTGAGGATAAAAATAGATAATTTCTGTTTCTGACAGCTAAGTTGTATTTAGACCAGAATTGCTTTGTTACTGTGCTGGGCAGTGCATCCCAGTTTGTTGTTCAATCATTACTACAAGTACACCTGCATATCCATGTAAGTGGTTTGTTTGTGGCGCACACTTTGTTACAGTGATGGATATCACCACAGAAAAGCATGCAAGAAAATGAGTGATGTATACTGTGCTAGTTGCAAGGAGAGCATCTTATATGGGCCTTTCTCCCAACTTTTTGTTCCTTAGGGCAAGTCAGTTGTTAATAGTAAATTACATTCTGTTTACAATTTTGGTAGTGCCTTCTATGCCAGAGGATCTTAAGGCTTTTTTTAACTAGCAGTCACTTCATCTGTAGTCATTTCATCCACCTTTGGAAAGCAATAAACCCATTTAGAATTCTAAACAACCAGCTGGGAAAGAAACCAAATTAATTTAACTTCATCTTCTAAACCTTTCTCCTTCAGTGATGAAATTGATTGCAATTTTTACAAAGCTACAAGAGCATTCTTTCAAAATGTAAATATCTTTGTCATTGCCATCTGTGTGTTTTAGGGTGTGTTAAAAACCCTCTTTTGCACCATGTCACAGGCTTTTTATAGGCCTCGTGTTTCTCTGGGTGTATGGCACATCGCCAAAGGCTAACTATATTGCTAGTAAAATAGTGCTTTACAGAACTTTTGTGGAAATGGCACTTCCACTCTTTTATCCAAATAGTTTGGTTTTTTTTTATTTGTCCCCTTTTTTCTATGCTTTCAGTGTAGCTGGTTCATGCTTTCTTCCCAATACAACAAAAATATAATCTAATGCCCTAATGATAATACCTAATAAATGGGCCATAGCAGTCATGGTTGTTGTGGTTTAACCCCAGTTGGCAACTAAGTACCACGCAGCTGCTCGCTCCCCGCCCTGACCCCCCCCAGGATGGGGAGGAGAATCGGAAAAAAAAAGTAAAACATGTGGGTTGAGATATGAGCAGTTTAATAATTGAAATAAAATAAAATATTATAATAACAATGTAATAATAATAATTAAAAGGGAGACAACCAATAAAGAGAAAGCTATAAAACTGAAGACGGACAAGTGACGTGCAATACAATTGCTCACCACTCACTGCCCGACCTTGAGCAGCCATGGGCAGCCCCTGGCCAATGCCCCCCAGTTTCTATACTGAGCATGATGGTCTGCTCATACATACATAAGCATGTATGGAATATCCCTTTGGCTAGTTGGGGTCAGCTGTCCTGGCCCTGCTCCCTCCCAGCCCCCACGCACCTCCTCACTGGCAGAGCGTGGGGAACCGAAAAGCCCTTGACTTAAGTAAGCACTGCTTAGCGATGACTGAAACGTCCCTGTGTTAGCAACGTTATTCTCATTCTAAATCCAAAACACAGCGCTGCACCGGCTGGTAGGAAGAAAATCAAATCTATCCCAGCCAAAACTAGGAAAATGGTATACCTTTCATTTATCAAGATACAAAGCTTTCTGAAGAATTGTCTTTCATGTTGTTAATACCGAAGTTGATTTGATATCTAATGAATTTTTAACCTAAATTAAATAGGAATAGATTAATTTTGCCTCTTTTTTTTATAACTTCCATATACAGTTTTTGTAATAGCAGTATATTAGGGGTAGCTTTTTAGTTTAAAGGGGTTTACTTCTTTACTATGTTGTCAGTACTGTCTAAAAGGACTGCCTAAATCAAGCTACAGAGTTATATGCTAATATAATTGCTTTTGCTATTTAAGCCAAGACTATAGTGGTTTTGTTGTGTTTTTTGGTTTTTAGTTGTTTTTTTTTTAAATACTCTGGTACTAGGCCTGCAAATGAATTTGAAAGGGGCATGAATGGACAATGAAGTGATTGTGGTATAGAGTTAAACCATGCAAAGTTTGATGTGTATTCTGTAACCTATGTTTAGAAGGTACAAATTGTTCTCTAGTGAAAGCAGGTTGTACTTGGCTAGCTAATGGTTTGCCTTCTGACATGGCTACTGGTGTGCTAGTCTTCAGCAAAAACGTAAGCAAATGGAAGCCATGAAGGCAGTTTTATTGGCTGAGCTGCCTGGAAGCTGAGCAGAAGTCTTCTTGCTACTCTTAGAGATGCTGCTTGTTTGCGGTGGCTGTTAATAATACGGCCAGTTATTTGTCTTGAGTTTCTGTTCTTTAATGAATGCTCCTGTGCCTGTGATAGTGAAACAACTAGGAAGAGTTTATGCTGAGAAGACAGACTTGTCGTGCTGTGGCCAGTGGCTAGCTTTTTTTCTTTCATGTTATGTTACAAGTTTTCTAATACCATTGTGGTCATCTGTAATTGTTTGGGTGTCTGGTATGCATTATTTCTAGCCATTTTAATGAAATATTACAGTTATTAACTATGACTACTGGTTTATAGTGGCTGTAATCCTTGAATGTTGTCTGTTATTGTAGTTTAGGACCACTTTGTTAGAGCATTAGCCACCTTCTGGTTTGCATCAAGGTGGCTGTCTAATGGATCATTAACTGCTAGTGAGGCCTGGGTCCTTGGGGACTTGCTGGGTACAGCAGTTGTGGTATGAGAAGTAAAGCTTATAGAGCAAGCAGTCTGAGTATAGTGACCCTGTAGCAGTGTAAAATGAAATTACTCTGTCCTCTTAATATCTTCAATTTTGCTGTAATACTTTGCTGCCCCAAGTGCAGCATGTGTTTTAGATGCTCTGGATGGGCAGGTGTTGATGAAATGGAGACTCCTGAAGCAAGCGTGGCTGTTCTCTCCTCTGTTAGGGTGCTAATCTTGGTACTACTTTTTGGCAGGTATTCATCTGGTGCCAGAGAAGATGTTCTTATTTTCCTCACTAACTTTGAAGACAACACAGTAACAGTTACAGGCGGGGTATATGTGTTTTCTTTCCCCACCTTTTTCTTTTGTGTCCACTCCCCACCAACTCTCCTCCAAATCAACGCATAGAACCAGCACAACATGAAGAGCAGCTGATGAAACAAACTGCTTGTAGAGAGCTCATGTCTGTGTGTATTTTCTGGTAATCTGCACTGTTCTGAGGCCCCCGTCCTGTATTCCTGACCGTCTTAATAGTGTGGTTGGCACTTCCCTTTGTTGGACGTGCTTCTGTGGTTAGGTCAGTACCAAGCGTTACTCCTCTGCGTCAGTGTGATAGTTGGAGCCAACAAAGAGAGTCCTCGTTAAGTTCCCAATTTAGAATATCCTTTTTGGTCAATTAGGACTTCAATGTGGGTTGAATTCAGAGGTTGGTGAGAGGTGGTGTCAGGTGTCTAAGAAGTGTTCAGGTCTTTGGAGACAGCAAAATATTTGGTCATCTTCAGTCTTGTTTATGAGATTGTATGTGTTGTGTGTATTTTTGCCAGATGACAGTTCTAGATGTCTTTACCTGTATTTTAAAATTCAGCTGAGAGACTTCTGTGGCTCTGACCTTGCTGAAATTCTTGTGTCAGCTGATATACAGTAAATGTCACAGTTAAGGATAAAACAGTGATTTTTACTACAAATTGCTGCCACGGTTTATCCAGTACTAAGTCAGCACTTTTCCTTAAGTTAGAATTTCATTTAGCTGCCTTTTAATTTCAAAATGACAACATGTAGTGAAAAACACTGCTTCAGTTCCTCAAAATATGAGTAAGTGCGGACTGTGAAATAATAATTACAGAGTTGAATCTTACTTGCAATGGGATCAAAATATTAAAGCTTTAATGCTCATGCAACAAAGATCTATCAGTTTGGCAAATCCTGAACCTCCCAACACCTTTCACAGAGATAGAAGTACTCCTTCTAGCTGTGTATATGATGAGATATAAATCAGTATAGTAGGCTGTAGTTGCTATTGGATTAATCTGTTTAAAACTGAGATGGGTATGTTCATGTTGGTTTTGACTGACATAAGAAAGCATATGAAGAGTTCATTTTCAGCTAATACTGTGGCTCAATTATTCGAGTGGTTCTCTTGCTTGGACATGCCATTAGCTTACTTGTAATTTTGAATTGACATATTTATTCTAAATAAATCAGTAGGATAATGCAAATGTCAATACATTTTTTTTTTTTTTTGGGGGGGGAGGAAGACAAAAAGAAGAGAAGGAAATGGGAACTAAAGTAATATTTAGAAATGTCAGATTTTTCAGAGGTGGGGGCTTGGGAAAAAGGAAAGTAGCATTTAATTAGCTGTAACTGCCTGCCCGCATATGCCTGAGCACATGCAAGTACGGTCCTGAACAAATGACACAGTTCTCAACTGCACCCTGTTGATGCACAATTTTAATTGTGTCAGGATTTAGTTACCAGGCTGCCACACACAGCTATGCTTTAAAAATTCAGGATTTGTATCTCTTTCATTAGCTGGTACTACTGAATTATGAATATATTCTGTCACTGTTAGGCTTTCCTAATCTGTAAAATTACTTTAGTGTAAAAAGTGCTATTGTTAATGTGTGCATTTGATAATTACAAAATTGATGAAACAAGCATTGCTGCTTGACTTCAAGGAGTTCATCTGGCCCTTCTGACGCAAGCCCTTGGCTTTAAGAAGCAGCAAATTAAGCTGTTGTTGTTTTGCTTTTTTGCACCCCCCCCCCACCCCCCACCCCCCTCCATTAGCAGTCATTCTGTTGCACACAGTACGTGATAAATCAACCGCAGGAGCTTTAGAGTTGCCATAACATGACATTACCTATCAGCTCGTCAAGTCTGTGTTGACTCTGCGCCTTTTAGGCTGTATATTTCTTCAAAGTCTAGCGCCAGTTACTTAGTCAGCTCTAACTAATTTCAGAGTGGAAGGGAAACTTTACTGGAGTGCTGTTTGGGATCTGCTTTTTAATCCTGGTCTGTTTAATGTTTGCCTCCTGACATTCTAGGCCAGACATCATTTTAATGGTATGTGTGGTGATAAAGCCAATAAACTGTCAAGATGATTGATAATCTAAGCATTATAGCAATATGACTTTCCTGTTCTCCTCTGTGCTTTAGATGATGGTTTCCAAATTGAATTCTTACAGTGTGCTGTGTGCTTGTTGGAGAGTCTCTGAACAAACAGTTGGAAGGAGCAAGCCCTCACTAATGCAGGCTTTTAGGTTTCTGTTATTATTGGAAGGACTTTTAATTTGGGAAACATTAAGTGGGAATTCTACCATTGGAATAGGCTTGGTCTCTACGTTTTTTGAAATTCTGTTATTTTTTTATGGCCGCCTGGGATGAATCTCAAAATTTCATATGGCCGATTCCTTTATCTGTACTGTCTTTCAACTAGAGATAAGAGAGCGTAATGCAGTGTGTGCGTGGCTTCCGGGTTCCCTTAAGCAAATTCAGCAGCCGTTTTTCATCATCTTAATTGAAAGTCATTGATCAGACTTGCTCACTTTTTATTTTGGGGAGCTTGCAGGCAATTGATTTGGATTATTTTTGCATGGTGCCTAAAATTAATGGTTTTCGTCTTGTACTTTTGTGCTGGCCCCAGACAGTGACAAGACCAGGACAAAAGAGTGATGGATATTGGTGTTTTGGAACTGCCCTGTGTGTGCCTTTTTTGTTTAAGTTTGCCAGTACATCGGTTTCCCAGTTGTATTTATTTTTCTTTAAACCAGAAGTTAGCGCTCCTGCACTGGCTGGAGAAATTTTACACAGGTAATCCTCATTAATGTCCATCAATTGATAAATTCTGCTTACTTGCAGTGATCCCTGGTGGAGTGAGGTCAAAGCCACTTGGTATTTTTACTTAAACCGTGTACAGTGTTTTGTACCCCCAACTCAGTTTACTGACTGGCTGCTACAGCCAGACCCCAGATTCTGGGGCTTCTAGTACAAATATCACTTGAACGGTATTTTTAGGTTTTGGGCAAGTAAATACCGCACACTGTAATTATGTTATATGGGTGAATGTAAAGTTCTGATGCATTAGAAAAAACAAACCTTTATTCAGTAGGTTTTTACTGCAGTCTCAGCCTGAATGCTTGGGATTAACCTGGTTTTGCTGGGAACAAACAAACTGAAGAGTCATGTATGAACTGCCGTGCCGTCACCGGTGGCACACCCACTGCTCCCCATATGTGCTGGAAGATGTGTCCCTCGGTTCTTGGCTCCTGGGGAGAGAGCCCTGTCCAGCTTCCATTCCAGTGGAACTGCTGGCAAACTGATTCTCTAGGCATTGCATGGCAGACTGTGGAAAGGCACTAGGAGACCCCAGTACTCTTTTGAAAGCCTTGGCCCATCTGGAAAGTCAGTGGGTTAACCAGACTGGTGAAAAGCTTTTTGTGTCAATAGGAACTAGATTAGAGATGGCAGCTCGAGAGCTTTGTTAATTCTGCAATGAAGATGCATCTCTTAGAGCAGTCAGAACTGAGAGAAGAATCTGTCCCGTTTTGGACTGCCAGGGCAGCTCCTCTGGCTGTTGAGAGCCACTCTCCAAAAGGAGTCTTTTGCTTTCAGCTTAGTCTTTGTTCCTTCATCTTCTCTCCTCTTCCTACAGTCGCCCCATCTTTTTTCCACTGACAGCCAGTTCAAGTTGTGCTTCTTCATGTTGCCAGGATGATTTAGTGTGTTGCTGTGTTCGTAAAATTGCACGAAAGCACTCTGTTGAATAAAGGGGATAGACCAGAAATGACTTTGGGAGGTATTCCAGAGAATGGATTGGTAGGGCACTTGGGGGTTTATTACATTCTCTTGTGAGTTAGGGGAAGGAAACTGCAGGATTTAATCCAAACTTAAGAACACACCTGATGTACGGTGAATCTTTCAGCTGGGCTTTGCCCAGTCTTCAGGAGTATTCTGTCTGGGTTTTAGGGACCTTTCTCTCTAAGGTGTCTTGTTCTGCTTCTCTACTTGGAGTGATTGCTTTTTACTCAAGGAAGAACTGGTATGTATCAGTAGTGTTTGCTGGTACTGAAGCCCTTCATCTTGGAGGGGGGGGGGAACTGCTAGGTTCAAGCCATGGCCAGAAGAAATAGAAGGTTCTATTAAAATTCAAGCAGATGGAGAATTGACAGGTACAATGACCAGATTGGATTTGATTGTGTACTCCTTGAAATTGTGTTTCTCAGAACTGCTGGGTCAAATTCTAGTTGTGTAACTCACCTGAAAAAATGAAGATAAACTGGCCTTTTTCTTCTCAACCTGAAGACTTCCTGATGCAATGTTGCACCAGTTCTCATCCACAAGCATTAAAGGCTAAAACTTAATTTACTTCTGAAAAATTAGAGGTTGTGTTTTCCAGAAACAACTGGGCAACAGTGAACTAAGTACTGTTCCGCTGTGCTATTACAATTTTATTTGGTCAGCTTTTTTAAGACCCTTACAGTCAATTTAATCACAGTGCTCTCTGAAAAAAAAAATTGCTTCAGAGTCAACTTCTTTACTTCTGCTTGCATGATTACTTGTGGTCTCCTGAATTTTTTTGTAGCAGTGATTATTAAAAAAAATAAATGTTTAATAATGGCTTGTCTACTGAGGCAAGTGAAAACTTTGTTTTCCAGAACACATTTGGTTGTTTGAATAGATTTATCTTCTCCCCAGATGTTCCTGGGGTAGCTTGACTTTTTTTTAATTTCCCCCCCAAGGTTATTGTTCCTCAAGAAGAGTGGTGGGGGCCAACTGTATAGTGGAGCGATAGAAGCAAAACATGAGTTCATAATGTGAGCAAAGGATCTTAGACATGCAGAGAAGGATGCATTTAGTTAACTGGTTTCCCCTACCTCCCCTGTCCTGTAGCATCTGAGATGGTGTACACAGCTTCCTGGTGCCTGTAAAACTTTTGTCTTTTTTAAAGCTGACTTTTTCCTGTCCTGGCATGTTATGTATTCATAGGAAAGAAAAATGTCTGTAGTAGCATTATTTGCTATTGTTCGTCTATTGTTTCTGTTAAATGTAAGTTATAATCATTGGGGGGCATTACATTTTTGATTATTTACTACCTTTAAAATCTGTAGTTCTTTGGCCAAATATGTCTGCTGTACTGAAGTGATTGCTAGCTTCACTTAAAGGGATGAATTTGTACTGTAGCTGATTTTGTGTTTTATATGATTTGAAAAAAGCAAGGCATGCCTTGAGATCTTCAGCTGAGTTTTTTGTATAAATGGACATTATTTTATATGAAAGGGAAACTTTTTACCTCCTCCCTAGCCATACATCATAGTCTTATTTCTCTTGAGTGTCTATAAAATAATGTTAGGCAGCCACTTTGTAACTCTTCTAGGAGGTAGCATGTTAAGAATTCAGCTGTGTAGGTAATGATGATTGTGCAGAATTGAGCATTGCTTGTGTATTCATTGCTAATAGCTCCCCCTCGTTGAGTCAATTTGTATTGTGGATTTTTTTCCCCTTCAGATGACAGGGATATGGTTTGCTGTAGATATTATTTCAGCCATTTTGCCCCAGGAAAAACATTAGTAATTTATAAATAAAACACACATAAAATAGAAGTCAAATGTAGATTTTTCAGAACAAAGGCACTACTAATTTCTGTACTGTACTGTGATGAGAAGTTGATTTAGTTTAAGTAACTGATTTATGAACAGTTTATTTTAGAACTATGGAAGTCACTTAAATTCCTATAGCTTGTGTAGAAGCAGAGCCCTGGCTTGCGTCTCTGATCTATAAAAAAAGAGAGCAAGAAATGTCTTCCATCTTGCTTTCTGAGTTTTTGGTTGCATCTCCAAGTGAAACTATTTAGCCAGCAAATTGAGCATGTGCTGTATGTGATGGGCAGCTTAAGTGTGGCTCCTTATAGCTGTGTGGATGCGAGAGCTTGCAGAAAACTGGTTGTGGGATTTTAAAAAAAAATTATTTATTTATTTTCCACAGCTGTTAAACAGAAATTGACAATGTAAAAAAAAAAAAAAAGACATTGTTACCCAAAAGAAAATTTTAATCTATTGCATCAGGTGGGATTTGAGAAGAATTTTCATTTTTTTTTCCCCCTTCTCTCTAGAATGGAGATGAAACTGGGTGAGTTGTGAAGGCAGCTCATTAAGGTCTTAACTGACTATCCATAGTGAATATAAAAAGTAGTTTTTATAAGACCTTTCTAATTCTGTATCTGATCTTCCATCAGATTGTAATACTGTTATTTAGTGTATTTGTTATCTTCTGATTGTTTTAAAGTGACAGATCCCTACTTAAATGCAGGCGCGTTTTTTGTCTTAGAATTTTTCTTTTCCTTTCTTTAGGTATTGTCTTATTGTTGGGTATTTTCCTTTAGGTATTTTCTATAACTTGTTTACTTCATTTGTAGACTATGTTGTCTACAGCTCAGAAACACTGAGAAGCTCTCTACGTTGTGTTTCTGCAGTATTTTCTGAACAGCGTGGAATAACCCCCAAAATTACTTGTTCAGACTGTTTGCATATTTTAAAGCTGTTTAAGAGCTGTAAAATAACAGGAAGTTATACAGATTGTTTTTAAATAGCAAGGGTTCTGCTGATAGACTGCAAAATGGGGGTAGAGTAGGAGGGCAAGTCTTGAAATCATATCCCCAGTTCAAAGCCTCCTAGTGATTAGCTGCATAAGTGCTCTAACAAAAAAAAAAAGGAAAAAGCATGTTTATTTCATCTTACCCTTTAAAATAAAACCGACAAACTGATGACTGTTGAACAGAATGTATACAAACAGTTGTAGAAAGAGTACCTAAAGCATGGTAAGTCATTATCAAATCCATTTAGTGAGAAGGCGCTGCTGTGCCATAGCTGGTTTGTGGGGCAGGGGTGGGTGCTGGGCAGCTCCGGTGCCGTGTGCTGCTGGGGCCGAGGCGGAGGCGGGGGGGGGGCTCTCTCTATGGTAGCTGGCGCCGCTCTCCCCCCACCGCCTGTCCCGCTCCTGTTCCTTCCAGGCCTAAGGACATGGTTGAAGGCCACAGGGTGGTGCACAGTGTCATTTGAGAAGGTGATAAAGCAAAAGAACTCTTCTAGAGCAAACTCTAGACGAAAGAACACTCTCCACTCCCCTTTTTGAGTCAACTAGTTCATTTGCATGTGGGTTGGGGCAGTCCCAGGTACCTATACAGGCTGGGCAATGAGTGGGTGGAGGAGAAGGACTTGAGGTGCTGGTGAATGAGAAGCTCAGCATGACCTGTCGGCGTGCGCTCACAGCCCAGAAAGCCAACCGTGCCCAGAGCAGCATCCCCAGCAGCGTGGTCAGCAGGTCGGGGAGGGGGCTCTCCCCCTCTGCTCGGCTCTGGTGAGACCCCCCTGCAGCGCTGCGACCAGCTCTGGGGCCCCCAGCATAAGGAGGACACGGACCTGTTGGAGCGAGTCCAGGGGAGGCCACGAACATGGTCAGAGGGCTGGAGCCCCTCTGCTGTGAAGTCAGGCGGGGCGAGTCGGGGCTGTTCAGCCCGGAGAAGAGAAGGCTCCGGGGAGACCTTAGAGCAGCCTGCCCGTACCTAAAGGGGGCTACAAGAAAGCTGGAGAGGGGCTTTTTACAAGGGCCTGTAGTGAGAGGGCAAAGGGGGAATGGCCTTAAGCTGGAAGAGGGGAGATGTAGATGAGCTGTGAGGCAGAAATTGTTCCCCGTGAGGGCGGCGAGGCGCTGGCCCAGGCTGCCCAGAGCAGCTGTGGGTGCCCCATCCCTGGCAGTGCTCAAGGCCAGGCTGGATGGGGCTGGGGGCAGCCTGGGCTGGGGGGAGGGGCCTACCTGGGGCAGGGGGGTGGGACGAGATGGTCTTTGAGGTCCCTTCCAAGCCAAACCGCTCTGTGATTCTATGATTTCTGGATGTGACCTGTAACAGGACTGTGAACTTGGTACTTGGAAAATGCTTTGTGGCTGTATATTTCTGCTATAGGTTTCCTCTATGCTTTTTAACTGTTTGAGTATTGATCTGCTAGTGCCTTAGCTTAGAAACACTGTGAATGCAGTATGAGAATTAGAAGACTACTCCCCTAAAACCCAAAGCATCGAATACACATATGTTCTTCTCCCTGTGATTTAGTTCTGATTGAAATTTATGGTACTGGTCATGTAAGTAAAATTACAAGATGGTGACTCTGAGTGCTTTTTATGTATCTGAAAAAGCATATAGGATATATGAACACGATTAAGTGAACTAAATTAAATTGCTTACTTTGCAAAATTGTTCACCAATTATTAAGTGAGACTATTTAGGCTGCTTATACATAGAAGGAAAACTGGATATGATTCAAAGTAAACAAAAAAAGCTTTGTTTTGCTTAGCTGATCGATAGGAAAGAACAAGTCTATGGTTTTGCTTTACATGTAAAAAAAAACCCGCAACCTACCATAAATTGTTAGGCATGGTTTTTTTTTTTTTTTTTTGTGTCAGTCAAAATAATTTTTCAAAGAGCATGAAAATGGAAGACAGAGAATCTGAATGGTTCTGCTTTAGAACCACACTGAAAGTTTTTTGTTTTATGTAAATAGAGATTGATGGAACATTTTACACAGAGTGCAGGTTTTTGACAAAAAGTATTGATGGTTGCTTTCAGTAAGTGTTACTGGAGATGACAGAACATTGCATTTTAAGATGAATTACGGTAGAAACTCCCTCTTTGGGAATGTCATACATTTTATTTCATCTGTTGTTTTGAGAAAGAATGACTAAAGTCATAAATACCACAGACTGATCTCTCTTTCCTAAACATCTTATAGATCTTGCATTAGTTTGCTGTGCTTAGTAGAAGTTATATTAAAAATAATTAGGTAGATGCATGGGTTTTGCTAAGATCTGCTTACTGTTACTTCTGGGTTTTTAAGTTAGCTTGTATTGATGCTAATCCTAAAGGAATGGTCCTTTTGATTTTTATACTGGCTTGTATTTAAACTGTCAGAAGAACAAAATGCTTTGTCTGATGCACTTGGAGGCAAACTAAGTTTAGAGGTCTGGTTTGAGTGGTGTGAGACCCCTTTTTTGCAAAGGCAAGTTGATCAACTTTACAGCACCCAAGTGCTAAAATTTTAATTAACACTTCCAAAAGCAGTTATGTTGTCTGTAAACAGAAGAGAGGTTTTCAAAATGTTTTGTCTTGCTGCTGTGCATAGTTTTGCCGGTATCTCTCTTGAAGCGATAACAGAAAACCAGACCTATGGGATGGCTGAATTCCTATAGCTGAAAATGCAAGTGGGATTTGGATAGTGAGATGGGATGATTTAGGTCAATAGGAATTGTAAGGGTATTCCAGTTGTAATAGGAATTGGAAAATGAATTCTGTCGTAAACATACATTTGCATTTTGTATTTTAAATGTTTTTAAATTGTTTTGTGGTTAAAATAGTTGTAGCTGGAGTAAGGGATCTAGTTTCTGTAGTGTTTATGATTGTTACTTTCAAAATCTGTGGAATTCAGCCTCCCACATGCCTGCTGTCCCGTAAAAAGACAGAAGGGAGGTTTGGGAAAGCGTTGCACAGTGGAGCGTGCAAGTATTAAGAACATCTCAAGGGAGGACACAGTGTGAACGTGGACTCCTCTGCAAGTTTCATGGCTGATAATGACAGCTTGAAAAGGAAGACTAGATGTCTTCTTGGAAGAGTGATAGTTTTAACACAAATCAGCTTCTGGGCGTGTTTTTCAAGCCTTTTAAAGAATATTCTCTTTTCTGAATAATAAAAGAGCAATAGTGACATTTTTATGATGAATGTGTGTGTAAAAGGGAATATAGCCTAAAGGGTATCATCACCCTAAAAATAAAAGCTTGTGTAAAGCAGGCATATTCTTTAGAAAGGAGCATGGAGAAAGTGACAAATCAAATATCAACAATAAAACTGAGTTTCTTCTAGATTGCCTCCATTTCCATGTTAGCATTCTAATACCACCTCTCAGTGCTTACTGAAAACCAGCTCTTTCCTGTCTTCAACTGGGTTATCTACTGAGAGAGTTGAATTTTTCTTTATTATTTTTAAGCTGTTTAAAATGATTCCTTGGAAAGGAAAGTTATTTTGGTTTATCGTTCTTCCTACCAAAATATTTCTTACTGCTTCTTTGTTGCAAATGCGTTACTGATTTTTTTTTTCTTCCTTTGAATGTATCCATTTAGCCTGTTCTTACAACATTATATTGCCCCAAATTATTTTGAAACCTAGATAGATATGAATCTATTTCATATATTGATTCTTTTCTTTTACCACTTGATGGCTTCTTTTACCAACCTGATGATAGCGTGGCTTGGATCTTCGCCCTTAGCTAGACTGAGGAAGCTGTTGTTGAACCCTGGCTATCTGGTTGTTTAACAGGCTAAGTGTGCTGCTTCTCCAAAATTCACCATGTGGTGTCCCATATTTGAATGGTGAAAACAGGTAATGTTTAGATACCGTTGCACAGGCATCTTTTTAATTGCTGAGTGAACTGAATAAATACACAGAAGAGTCATCGTGGAATTTGTCTTTTACATCGGACTGAAGCTTGTCAGTTGATGTCTTCTAGTATTCACTAGCTTATCCTTTTGTTTAGTTTATAGATCCTCAATTGACTTCTCGATGGCCTCATTTTCCCTGCAGGTTACTGACCTGAGCTGGAACACATGCAAACTTCTCCCTGGCTGCTTTGTTTAAGGGCTGTCATTGTTTCTGCTGCCACAGTGTCCTGTGGCTAGGCCTGAAAAGCATCTTTTTCCCACAGGTGGAGCAAGGGTTTCCCGGCTCCTTCACCCAGCCGGGCCTTTCGCCACAAGAAAATGTCCTGGCAGATTGCAGCAGACTGTTGCTTCATAGCAGACTGTTGCATGGCAGGCAAAGTTGTGAAGCCTTTTTAAAAATATATAAAAAAGTAATAAATCAAGCCTTTTTTAAAAATATAAATTTATTACTGTCTGGATAGCCAACCTTAATTGGAGGAAAGGAATTAGATTTATAATTATATTTTATTAATAATCAGCTGCTGTATGGAGAGAATGATCCCCTGCTGGTGTCAGGCTCAAGGAAAATATAACAACTTTGTGGAAGAAAAAGGCTTTTCCTTATTCTGTAAATGTCCTAAAAATTCCAAGTGTAGTATAGGCAACTCCAGGACAAGATTTAAACAGGTGCTTCAAGGGGACTGTAACCCATGAAATCATCCTATCCTGCAGCCAAAACCCCACCTTCTAACTCCTGAATAAATAGATTCTCATGACAGAATAATTCATCTCCAGTCATGAAAGCATCAGCTTTAAACGACAGCTTGTAGAGACCCTGTGCTTGTTAGGGCCAGATCAGCAGCCCAGATGCCTCAGATGTAAACTCATGAAGGGAAGATTAATTTATCTGTCATTCTATGCTTTGACAGTTGTTGTAAATCTGATTTAGCTCTGAGCAGAAATAGGGGGACCTTTGAATTTATAAGGGTGATGCTAAGAAAACCTAACCTACACTTTCTGAGCCTTGAAGAAACAAAATGTACTTATGGTCAGTGGGATCTTAAGTAATCTTCAGTCATAAAAAAATAAAAAAAGTGGTGAGGGGCCAAGGCTCGCTTTCCACAGACAAGGGCTGTGTGGGTGCACTGGTGTGGTATGGCCCCTGCAACTCTCTCCGGTGAATAGAAGTAGAAGCAAGGCTCTGTGTTTATTGATCAATGGTAGCAGACAACTCCATAAGCCAAGTGTGTGTGCTTTTTTTAAAAATATGTTGGCACTGTTTTTAGAGCTTTTCGTTTTCTGACATTTTGAACTTTATGGAAGTGATCTTTTTTTTTTTGTTTGTTTGTTTTTTTTTCTTTTTGAAAATTCATAAAGCTGTCAGACTGATTTATTGTGGAACGATACTGTGCAGATTTTAAACATCTACAGCAGTACATTTGTAAAATCTAAATGAAAACTCTAATAGTCATGACCTCACTGGAGATGGACTGTCGTCTTATGATAGGAGCATTTGTCTATGGAAACAGAACAGGTGGCTAAAGCTAGGAAAAGTTTTTCTTGTTACTGTTACTCTGCTAGTATCTTGTGCACTGTGGGAACTGGGTAACTGTGTGTGTCTTGCCTTTCTTATTTCACACGCTCCAAACTAAACATTGTGTAATAGCTGTGGAAATGTAATTTTCGCTTTCGTACCAAAGAATTGCAAATAAAATCTGTAGCATTGTTTTAAAATCTGAGTTCCCTAGGGTAGAATGGCGCTATTTTTGTTAGGTTAGGATAAGAGCGTCTGCAAATTCTGTGGTATCTGTTGCATATGTTCAGCGCAAGGAAGGTTTTAATCTTTATGGAGGTGAGTTACCGTTGATTTATGCTGAATTCAGACTATGCAAGACTTCTGAGAATCTGCTTGTAGTATGTTACCACACATATAGCTCAGGTCTTTAAATGCATATCATTACTCTGCAGGACTAGATTGCAGTGAAGTACATGATTTCCATCCACCGGTAAGTCGGAAACTGTGCCTTTCCTTGGTGATGAGGAGGTGACCTGCGTGTTAACTGCTTTTGTGTTGGGCTAGCAGTGAACCACAGTGAAAAATCACTCTTCTTCCTTGAAAGGATAGAATGCTAATGAGCTCCTTTCCTACTACTTTACTTCCAGCTTGCATCACCTGTTAGTTTGGGACCTCACATCTGATTTTGTAAAGCTGGTGGTGAGTCAGGCTGTTGTGGTTTAACCCAAGCCAGAAACCAAGTACCGCACAGCTGCTGGCTCACTCTCCCTGGGTCCTCCCCCATTGAGGGGTGGGGAGGAGAATGGGAAAGGAATGTAAAACTTGAGGGTTGAGATGAGAACAATTTAATAATCAAAATAAAATGGGAGAAGAAAAAGCCCAAAACAGTGATGATGATGATGATGATGATCAAAAGGAGTGAGAAGGGGTGAGGAATAAAATCCAAAGGGAAGAGAGAAAAAGTAAGTGATGCACAGTACACTGGCTCACCACCTGCTGACTGATGCCCAGCCAGCCCCCAGCAGCCATCAGCAGGCCTGGCACCCCCCCTTCCCCCCAGTTTCTATACTGAGCATGATGGTCTATGGTATGGCATGTCCCTTTGGCTAGTTGGGGTCAGCTGTCCTGGCCCTGCTCCCTCCCACCTCCTTGTGCCCCCCCAGCCCTCTCACTGGCAGGGCCTGAGAAACTGAAAAGTTCTTGACTTAGTATAAACATTACTTAGCAACAAATAAAAAAGATCCGTTATCAGCATTATTCTCACACCAAATCCAAAACACAGCGCTGCACCAGCTACCGGAAAGAGAATTAACTCTATCCCATCCAAAGCCAGGACACAGGGACATCCCCGGTTGTAAGCTTTCAGTGGCTTAGCAAAAGTTGTTCCGTTGTTGTTCCCTGCAAATTGTAGGGATGTTAGCCTAGTCCAGAACTGCCGTCCGGGAGCCGGTTCGCTGGGTCAGTGTGGCCTTTTCCTTCCAGATGAATGTACTGTGTGCATTTCAGCTGGGGGGGGACGGGGGGCAACCAAGCCGCTGTTGCTTGCTTTACAAGTAGTCCAAGAGGGAACTATGAATTTTAATGAAACCAAAAGGTGTGTGACCCCACACTGATTATTGAATTGCTGAATGAGTGTGTTAGCAGAAAAAAAGTATAAAAATAATTTCTGTTCCTATGTTTTAAACCTCTTTAAAAAAAAAAAAAGGAGAGAGGGAAGGAGGGAGACTTGTTCTGCTGTCTTCTTTAGCAAAACAATATTTAAATGGAAATGATTTAAAAAACCCAAACTCACAGCTTTACAGGTACATGTCAGAGCAGTTGGAAAATTCAAGCGTACGTAGATTTTATGCCAGATTTGGTACTTAGGCTGTATGGATTCTGAATGGCTTAATGTTACACCCAAGGCTCCTGAGGATTTTTTTTGAAGAAAGTTTTGATATTTGGGGGTTTTGCCTCTTCCCCCCCCCCCCCTCCCCCCCGCCTCAAGTCATAATGAAGTAGTAGCTTAGTTATACTTCTGTAATTCAGGTTTGTTGTAGAGTGCATACATGAGGTTTTTAAGGCTTTATTGCAACTATACAGAAATAAAGCTGAGGGCAAGTGAAGATGGCATTATTTAACTGAAGTTAGAATCTGAGACCAAAGTCTTGAGGTAACTTTTTTATTTTGAATACTTCAGCTTGATTCACTAAAGAACTGATTTTAATTCCAGGTGTAGTCTGAACTAGACTTGTGGAAAGAAAAATGGCACAATTTTGAATTCTTCTGAAGTAATTTCTGCACTTACTCTGGGAGCATGTAAAATTGTCACTGTTGCAGCAGGACATTGTTTTGACAGTGCCTTGTACAACTCAGAACAAAAAAGCCTTTGCGGCAAAGGGTTTACAATCTAAGTAAAGATGCTCTAAATACTTGCCAGCTTCCTAATCAAATGAAGCTTTAAAATCCTTCATGAATATTGTGTTAAGGTCAGGGACAATCATAGTAACATACAAAAATATCAGTTTGTTCATAACAGTAACTCTGATAACTCTGAGTATTTTTTGTCTCCGGAGTAAAAACCAGAAAACTATATTGTGTCTAATTCTTATACTTGCCTGTCATGAAAATAATAAAGATAGCTGTCCTAAAATGATTTTTCTTTCTTACAGCTTTTTTTTCCTCACTTTTTTCTGTGTTAAATTTGTTAGAAGTAGGATATGGCTGTTAGCATTACTCAGTTGTGCCAACCACTGTTTGAGTCTGTGGTTTATTTAAAAATGTAGTAATGAACTTTGTGACCTGTAGTAACACACTTTTTCTTATTGTGTGCAGTCATCTTCTGTAAAGTATTCTTCATTTCTGTTTTGTTGTGGTGGAAGCAATGGAATTTGCAAAATTTTTCATAGCTATGTACTAGACTCATGAAATGGCTAGGATGAAATGTTATTGTTTGTACGGGTATAGTAATTGCACAAATGGAAGTACAGTCGTATGAAAACTTGGCCCAGAGTGCTCCTGTTGCTTAAGGCAGGAGGTCACATTTTGTCACTTTGCACAGGCAGGGCGTAATATCTGATTATGGTGTAGTGGTATCTGAGTATTTGAGGAAGGAAGATCAGGTATGATGTGATCACGAATACTGATAGTGTTTTTAAATCAGCATAAAGCAGGCATTTCAATATTTTATATTCTCCCGTTGTAACTGAGATCAAGCTACACAGCTGAGATGGCGAGGCTGAGTGGGTTTATACATACGGTCTTTAGTTCTGGATGGCATGTGAGAGTGTGGCGGACATATTTTTGCGGTTCACCTAATTTGTACTAATAAAATGAATGACTTTTTGTGAAAGATGGGATCTCATCAAGGACTTTCCTAATTCTGATGCTTAAAGAATCTAAGTAATATCTAGGCCATCTGCTGCTCACTCTCTTGTTGATTGTTTTTGCCTGTAAAGCAGTGGCTGAAGTGTATCTCACGTATTTTAATGGCAATGAATAGAGGAAAATTATTTTGAAAGTAGCTGGGGTGGATGGCCTGGTTTGCTATTCGAAGGGGAACCAGGCTGGGGACACAAAAAAAATCAGTAGCAGGTGTTACAACTGTTGAGCGCTACTACAGAAACCTGTTCAGAAGGTGCTGCAGGAATTGACTGGATGGAACCACTCTAAGAACTAGATCTTAGAAAATCTTTGGTTTCAATTTCTGTATCGCTATGGAGCATTTCTGGTCACTGTACAAACTGACTGAACCATATAAGTCTTTCTCCAATTTTCACAAGATTTCACACTTCATTTTTTTTTTTTAACATCCTTTGGGCAGATCACAGTAGTGCTCTCTTCTGTGATGCTACAGATAAACATTATTTTAGTGAAGTCTGGCCTCATGTGGTTAATGGGACAGGATTTTTTCAAAAGGAAATGAATTCTTCTAGAAGCCAATATACAGTAGACATCTCTCTAAGGCAAATATCTTTGCATAAAATAATTTTTACTCCTGGACAATTTAAGCTATTTTGATCAGGAGATGATAATAATAATAAAAAAAAAAGGAAAAAAAAAAAAAAAAAGACTTTGCACAGTATTTCTAACCCCTTTTTTTTCTTTATTCACTTTTAAAGGCACAGTAGGGAGCCATGGGAAATGTATTTTCATCTAGGGTTGTAGGAGGAATACATATTGTTTCTTTAAGGCATCAGGTATTGAGAAATGGCAGGGTGAAAAGTTTGACCTGAACTGCCAGATCTGATCTGCAAGGGGGTAATTGAGTTGCCATGTTTTTTTTCTCCTCAGTTTAAATCAAGTTTTGCTATAGCCCATTTAAGTGTCAGACTGGTAGCAAAACTTGACAACTTCAGGGTGCAAGCTTGCTTTTGATCAGGATTTACATGCAAATCATTTTTGCCTTGAATTGTCAACTCCTGTTTTGACACTGTGAGGGGAGGTGCCCCCATTTCTTGTATTCTTTGCTTCTCAAGCCATGAGGATGATGGTCAATGCTGTTACTTGGCATGTGGAAGAAAATTATTCTGGTAATATGGTGGTTAAACTTTTTATGTCTATCTACATATTTTTTCTACCCCCTTTTCTGTCAGTCAGCTGTTGCAGCTGGGCTTCTAATCTCCTTTTTGCCTGGAAGAAAATCTAACAATAATCCTGAGTTTGATGTTGGAGAGAAACTAGAGAATTGGGGTAGAGGGTCATCGGTGTACTGGGGAATGGGTTTAAGCTGCAAAACAACACAAAGGATGCTGACAGTCCACATTTTCCTGGGCTTTAAACAAAGTCTTTGGTAAGTTTAAAGAATCTTCTCCTTGCATGACTAAACCTATTGATGGTTTAGAGAAAAAGCTGCCTTAGAAGGCTTAAGACTGAACCTTCTTTCCAATTTTACTGAAAACCTTAAGATGTTAAATTTTTTTACATTGTATAATTGGGGAGAAATTACAGAGTGGCCCACGAACTATGAATAAACTGAATGAACAGTATGTCTTCTTTTTGCAGCCAAATCTAGTAAAACTTGTGTAATATACCTTTCAGATTAATTTAATTTCCATTTACACTTTACATCTGGAGCTAATCTTTCAAGAAAATCCCACACAGGAAAGTAAACTAATAAAGCAAAACCTGTAATTTAATACTTAAGGGTTTCTAAAAATAAAATCAACTTTAGAAATAGACTGTTGAGACTTTACAAAAAGCACAAAATTGCTGTTATACCAAACTAAACAAATGATGCAAGTGATGTTGGTATTCTGTTTTCTAGTTAAACAATTTTTTCTTTGTACTATTAGCAGAGTAGGGACATCAAACACACTGTTTCACTGAGGTGGCAGGCAGTGTCATGTTTGATAATCTACATATGAAAGCATAAGTTTTAAAGTCAAGATTTTGAGACAGAATCTGCTTTCTCTGTCTTGGACCTTATTTTAGCAGACAAAAACCTGAATATGCTAACATGTGCTGTGAAATTTTAATTGAATTTTTAATGACACTTTGGAATGACACAACATGTGAGAAACTTCCAAGAACCGATCATGGGAAGCCCTTTTTCTTACTGTTACAAAACAGAAGACACTGGGAACTTGACAAGTCCAAGTGTCTGAGGCCAGGGGAATAATTGATAGCAGGCTGCCTGTATCCAAGGTCCTTTAGCAGTAATTGCAAGCAGGATCTGACTCTCTGATCTCACCAGTGGTATTCACCATGCCAAAACGACCAGGCTTTGACAGATTGCTTTCCTACAGTAATAACTTAGGCATGTTCCCTTTCTCACACGAGGCCACACATCCCTCCCACTGGAGAAAATGAGTTGAAAATGAGTTGCTTCTTTTTTTAACAGGGCACTGTTAAAATAACTCTCTTCTATTATATAAGCCCAGTAGTGCCAGGGGACTAAATTTATATGGTTATAAACAAGAGATATTACTTTAGAATACCACAATGTAATGTTTCACTATTTCTATAGGATTTCAAATGTTTTGAAAATAGTGTGGGGTTTTTTCCTCCTCCTTGCTCTTAAAAGAGACGCAAAATGCCACATTTTATGTTTAATTGCTTTCATCTCTCTCTGATTTTTATAAACTGAGTGCTGACTTGTAGTCAGATTTATATCTTGGATGAATCCAGGTCCCCAGAGTGGGATTTAGAACTATTATTTATTCTGCATAGGTTGAAATGAGACCTATTTTGTTTGCGTTTTTTAAACTCTCCCGCTGTGTTTGGTCTGTGTTATATTTTGAAACTTTTATGTGTTGTTTGGTTTTTTCCCCCTCTTTTTTTTTTTTAATTTTTTTTTTTTATTTAATGTTTTTTCTTCTGGAATGCCATTTTGTCTGTAAACTGTGATTGGAAGCTGTAATGTCCTGGATGATATATAGCAGTTCTGGATTTACACTCCGTTTAGTGACAGGATTTTACTAATTCTGATATAAGGACCCCTGTGTGCTACTCTACGGTGGTCTGTGTTCTCTGGCATAGTTAAAAGCCTGGCAGCTCCACCCTATAGCTGTCTAAACAAGGTTTCTCACCAGGCATTAACATCAAAAGAACTACAGTAAGCTAGGGCTACGGGAAATTGTAACCACAATATTAAGTTTATAAAAACTCAACATCTACTACTATAATGACTGGCACTTTCATTAATGCGTGCAAACCTCTAAGAAGATTAAGGTACATTTCCCTAAGTGTTAAGGGTAGATGGTTTTATAACTTTCAACTGCAAATAAAAAGTGGTAAGAATGCAAGGTTCTTAGCTGTGAAAATAAATTGTATGCACATGGTAGAATACCTATGGTGACTATATGGCACGTAGTTAGTTCCTCCACGGTACTTTGGAATGAAGAACTCCAGAGGTAGGCTTACATTCTTCAGCAAAGGTAGGAAAATCAGAAGGTCAAGTCATGTGGTTGTTGCTCATTAACTCTATAGCTGTGAAAGGCTGCAGACAAATTCAGGTGATCTGCCTGTAATGCCATTGGAATCGGAGAAGATGTCCTTGCACAGAGTCATGATGACATGATGACATCGGGGATCCAATCCTGTGGTCTTGTGACAGGATGTAAATTGCTACCCTTAATTTTTTATACTTAAGGAATGGTGGACCATATACTTGAGTTCTTTGTTTGTTTTTGGGTGTGGGGGTTTTTTTTGTAACTCCTTTGTCTCCCTTGAGTTGAGTTAACCTCACATTTTTTGTAACTGTTGAGAATAACTTGAAAATGATTAACAGAAAAATTCAGCCTGTGAACTTACTGCTGTAGAGGCACAAGAAAAAGCTTACTTCCTTCTTGAAGTATGTAGCTTTAAAGTAAGATGGATTGTTCACCGTCATGTAACTTACTCATAAGCTTCTATAAACTTTAGGGATCATGTGAACACTTTCAGAGGATATTCCTAGAGCTTTGACTTGCTTTGATTGTGGCAAATAAATCTTTATTTGTAATAAGGTGGAAAAATACGGAACAAAAATGAAGCTGAGGTATTAAAAATAACTAAATTTTGAGGTCAAGCCCAATTCATTAAAATGAGAAAAGCAGAGGGGAGAGTAAAGCTTGGCACTGGTTTTGCAATAATAATTTATCCGCACCTTGAGCCCATCCTTTGGACAGACCTTTGTTTGAACTGCAGCTGGCTTGGTTTATGTATGACCTGCTGGGAGCTGAGGTTGTAATGAAAAACAGTTATTCTTTGAAATTACTCACAAGAAGAAGTGCCTATTTTATCAAGTGCTCTTCTTAATTTGGCACATGGTAAGTCTTTTAATATTTATTTTTTCTCCATTAATCACACGGTATCTTATAAGAAGTCTAAACACAGTGATGAAATACCGTATGTTTTCCTTAAAGCATTCTGAGGACAAACGCTTCTCTAGAGAGCGGCTGTCAGGAGCTCTTACCATTAATTAATGAAGTTATTTGTTGAGGTTTTTCATGCACGTGTTGCCATATTATGAGCTTTTCAAAATTCTTCATGGATCACGATGGAATTTCATAATTTTGCAGACTGGCTAGTGATAGGTTTACAGGACAAAAAAGAACAAGGAAAGAATAATGGTTTAACAAAAATAGAAATGCAAAACATGGAGTCCTTTCATTGTGAAAAATGAATTTAAGAACACAATTTATTTGTGAAATGGTGATTGACTTCTGGTTTTCTTTATTTTGGATGTAACCCTACTTTTTATTAATGTAAACTGTATGCTCAGAACTGTGCAAGGTAAATGTAGCTGCTGTCCGGTTCAGTCTGAACAGCTAAAGATTAAATAATACCAGTTTGAGGAAAACCTGAAGATGATGATAACTGAAACTGTGTCTTTCTGTGTCCGTTACCAAATGGCAGAACTCAGATATTCAAGCAGAACGGGAATGCTAAATTAAGATGGATTCATGTATAGACATTTTTTTTCATTTCTAAGGTCTGTGATTTCCTGAGACGTTTGAAGAAAGTGCTTCTGTTCCTTAGGTAGCAATAACCCACCCTTTGAAGTCATACGCCTGTTAATCCTTTAAGATGGTAGACTTAGTGCATAGGACGCCAATTCTAAGAGCAGATTTCTTGTAACCTCAAACCGTTAGTGGAGTTGTTATAAGCAGTGGTGTTGATTCAGACAGAGCTGGTAAGAATCAGCACTTAGGTTTTTGGGGATTTGGACAAGGATTAAACCAGTGGGTTGTTCATGCATTGCATTAACCATGTGATGCTAGTACTGAATCCTGAGTTAAATTCCCTGGCATTATTTCTGTTTCCAGTATTCTTGCAGTTGCTATTTGCACATCTAATGAGGTTCTTGACTCCATTTTAAGATATTTTAAAACCCCAAACATGTGACTAATAACGTAGCACTGAAAAATACTGATGATATTTTCCGTACTTATAAAAGGCAACTTTTTGCAAATGCAACTTGATTATACATTCATTTAGATATTTTGTATATGGGAAGGTTGGAAGACAAGCGTCAGAATTATTCTCTCTGAATGATGGGGGGAAAGCAGAGGGTTTACATACAGACACATTCTTTCAGAGAACAGAATGAGGTATTGGAAGACAAGGGAAAGGATGTGTAATAAGTAATTCTTCCTAATGTTATTAAAGGATGGTGCTGACAGTACCCTCTTTCCACATGTTCTATAATATTTTTGTCCTCATACAAATGCAGCACTGGTCTACCTACTCTGTTGTTACACGTTTTTTCACATTGCTTTAATCCACAATGAAATAGCCTTATTATAATAACCTCTCACCACAAAAGGAAGGCATTGAGTCTGCTGCTGAAGAAGACATTTAAAAAAGAGTATTATTGTTCCCTTTTATTTCATGTAACCTGGAAAGTTAAATTTTTTTAGACGTTGGCATATCATGTAAATGTTGAAGACTGGGTGCAAGATGAGTCTGTCGAATACTGTTGTAATCTCCTCCCCTCCTAGCATCGACAGATGGGGTGGGCTTTGCACCACAGTGTTCTCTCTTGTGCCTTGTTTAGTCTTGGCTCTTCAGTTTGCTTCTTCTAAAACAGTGTACTGGAGGAATATAACCGTTTTGTATATTAGGCAAGCATTAAAAGGATTGTTGGGAATTCTGAGGGTTTGAATTCTCATATTCTAAGCTAAATACCTTACCTTAGGATGTATGGGGGCACGTTCAGTATTTTAGTTTAGTTTAGTTTATTAGTTTAGTTTAGTTCAATGCTGGTACAGAATAACGCTGACAGTGAGAGGTTGGAGTGGAGCAGCTAGGACAGCTGTTGGTGCAAGTTCTTACCACGTTTTTACAATAGCATCATCCAAGCAGAGAGGCTATGTTTAGTAAACCATTGACTCCTACTTTATTTTCACTGTATTAGAAACTTGAGCTTTATGGATGTAATATGTCCCTTGTTATATGGAACATTGGCAGTGCTTGCAGGCATTATATATATATTGGGTTTTTTGCCCTATAAAATCTGTAATATTTCTTCGAAGTGGCTTAACTTCCTTCCTGTTTTATTTGTGGGTTAAAATTGCACAGTTTTGTTCATTTTCAAGCACGTTATTTATGTATCAGTGCACTTTTATTGGGTTGGACTAATTACGTATTTTGTAGAGGCTGTGGTATCCTTTATTTCATAAGATACCATTACATACATGATATATATCTATATTAGGCACACGAGTCCAGATTATATTGCTGGTTCTACCAAGAACCTAGGAGAAATCCTAATAAATAGAATTTACTGTGGGGACATGAGACAGAGGCAATTAGGCAAACCTGGTTGTAAACTTAAAACCAGTTCTAAAAAGTGCCAGTCACAGCTTTATCTACTGCGCTTCCCATGCTAGGAACTATTGAGCTGGTTTTTCTGCATCTTTGGGAGAGAGGATGTTTTCATCTGAAGAAAGTAGCAGTGTAACTGCAAGGTGGCTTCCAAAATACATTTAATCTTTCTTCAGTTTTGATTCTGTAGCTTTCAGAATTCGGCACTAAACCTCAGTATTTACACTTCTCTCAGTGGTACACACAGAGCATCACAGTTTGTTTTTAATAAGGGTCACTTTGTTAGGAGATCTATTTGAAATCAATATATTGATCTAAACTATCAGTACGTTGATATATTAATCAACAAAATTTTTAGTGAGGAACACCAGTAAAGTAACATTAGTTGCCTTGTGTCTGTATAATTATTTGTTTCCCAAGGTGTTTTTGAACAGTATTGACACCAACATGCTGTTTTAAAGTATAGTTATCAGTTTCCTTTTTCTTCTGTTAGGGATGCTTCTGCAATTTTTAGCATAAATTATTTTTCGTTTTCATGCTTAAATAATGTCCACCACACAGCACCTAATAAAAATTACATGATTTGAGGACCAAAATTTGGGCAGGATTTCTGGGACTATTTGTCTCCTGAATCATGGTTGTCATTGAAGCGACTGGGACTACAACCATTTCATCCTATGCTGTATTTTTCAGTATCAAGTGACTCAGTAAAATGAACAATGAGCTCCTTAGACCTGTTCCATTTCATTGTTTGAGTTGAATCTTCTTGTTATAATGCTTTCCCGTTGTAAGAATACTGTATTTGGATTTTCTTACAATGTCTTTTGTCTCAGTAGAAGTGCTGAGAAGATGGAAGTATTTGCTTAGAGAATAAACAGTCTGATTTAAATACAAAGATTCCTCCCCCCCGAGAAGTGAAAGCAGAACAGTATATTCTTTCATTCTGGCACAATGTGATTGTTATAGTATATTTTGCATTAATTCATGGAGGGACACTTGCCTAAATTGCTTTCTGTCTCTTGTGGAAGTCTTTGATCCTGGTGACAGTTTGACTGCATTAGTGAGAGTGTATTGGTTAATCCTTTGCTTAACTTGTTCTTTTTGGCACAGCCAGGGGCCTTTCCAAAGATAATCTGTCAGCATAGGCTAAATCCTAATCAAACAGGCCAAAAGAGGAGCTGGGAGATGTGGTTTAGGCTTTTGGGACTAGATGTTTTTTGACATGGTATTTTTTTCTGTACTCTGAAAATTCAATCACATTTATAAACTCTGTAACTAGCGGTAAGGGCTCGCATCCTCTTTGAAAACATTGGTTAAAGGGTACATTTAGATGCTATAAATGGTATACATCTGCTTTGCTACCAGGAGTTGATTTTGGTAGGGGCCTGGATGTTTTCAATCCCTTCAGTCATTTAGTATCGAACAATACACCTGAGTTTCTAGTTTCCTAAGGTCAAAACTCGATGAAGACAGAAATCCTTCACATAAAAAAATGTGGTATCTGGAAAACCCGGTCACACGTGGATGGCTAAGTTTCTAAGCCCAAACCCCTTTTTCTTCACTGCAAGTGATGGAAATAAGAAACTGTCATTCAAACTGGGAGATGTCTGAGTTGCTTTTACAGCCGATCCTAACTCTAACGAATTGCCACCAATAAAGCCTACTTTTTGCACTTTGAAGAAGCTTCATTTAATTGCACAAGGCTTAAAGTAACAATCAGTATCCTTGACTGCCTAGCCTAAAATCAACGACTGTACATTCATCTACTTTTGCAAAATAAATTGGAATAACAAAAGATCAGGAGAGGTCTTTTCTTTCTCTAAAGTAAAAGTATATCTTGATGTTATTCATTACTAGTAGAGACAAAGTCAGAGCTATTCTTTCAGAATTGAAGCGTTTCAGTTTCTTTGCAGAATGGTGCTTAAAAAGTGCTTATTAATGTGCAAGTGGAGGGAAACCTGAGATACATTTCTCCCCCTTGTCAGTTCAGCAATCAACTGTAATAAGAGCTGATGTAAAATTTTCGTACACTTTAAGGCATTCTTTAATGTCTTTATGCTACTTGAAACACTTTCCATTTTCATTTCACTTAACAAGCATATTGGGATATTCTTTATGCAGATAAAACAAGCTTAAATAAAGTTGTTAAAAGTGCCTGCAAGTAAATTGCTTGTATATTCCTTTTACCCCACTTCTCCCTCCCCCTACACTTAACATGATTAAACTAAATATTATAATATAGTTCATGCTAAATGGTTCTATGATTCATATCAACCTTATTACTGTCAGCTCAGCCAAAACAATTCCACTTTCACAGTCTTGTGCTACTCAACTGTGTGGTGTTATTACGGCAAACATGGGATGCCTGGGCCGAGATGCAAATGTGATGCCTCTTTCTAAATAATATTTCTTCCCCCATTTCTGCTTAGCCAATTTTTTACTTGGTTCCATGTTTTTAATTTAGATTTGGTGGATGCCTTAGGACTGTGCCAAAATATTCCATTGATGTTCAATAGAAAAAGTATAAACTGATGAGCTTCCTTATTATTTAGTTACCCTAAATTAATTATATAATATAATTATTATAATATAATAATTAAACGATTAATTTTTTGGGGAAAAAGCACACCCAAAGAACCCCAAAACCTAACTATATGGTTAGCTTTTTGGCATGTATAAAGAGTTTATGCTGATTGTTTAACCAAAATTGTCTAAACTAATAGAAGGAGAGGGGAAAGTAATGGAAGTAATCTCTGTGATGCTGGTACTGAAGGGTTTTGTGCATTAAAGGACAATTGGCATTTTGTGATCCAGAGAGGATTTTGTTCTGCCCTGTACATGGCTGTGCTCTTTGTATGCTCTTCAGGTTGGGAATAAGTTGGGGAGATACTTCTAATCTCTTTAGGTTACCCATTTACTTGAGAGCCTTCCCTATGAATCATATTGCAGAGAATGCTTTACAGTGTTATTGATTTTTTAGATAACTTCAGAGCCCATACCGTGAATGGCAGCTGAATCTGAATCTTCGACGTAGGTTTCTTGTGTCTCACACATCTATTAGAGCTGGGGGGATTTCATGGATCCTAGGGTGGCAGCTAGGTGTTGGAGATCTCTCAAAAACCGAGAAAGATGGGACATGAAGAGCTATCTTTTTGTAGTGTCTGTTGCATAGTGCATGGAAAATCATGTGTGCAGATCACAGAGGTGGAGTTATGTGGTCAATAGACACAGATGAATTTTTGTTAATATGTCGGGCGTAGCTTCTAGAGCTAGCTTTGCATCTCAGCCGGTTGGGAAATACGATACTTTGCCTTCCCTCACTCAAACCACATCTCAAGTCTGTTCTATGGCTTTTGCAGCTAAGTATTTATGTGAAGAGCAGTATATGGTTCTTGGAAAGAAGAAAGAGTTGCTGTCTTTTGTGAATAGAATAAAACACTGATGGACTTGTTTTCTTTGAATCTTTGGAGTGCCTTTTTTTGCCTTCGCCCACCAAATTCTCCTAGTGTAGAGAGGGAATTTCAGTCTCAGAGGGTTAATTTTTCTCTTTCCAAGAGTTATGGACAGTGGATGGAGCCACAAGGTCTCTGGACAAGTCTCTTTGTCCAAAGCCTCTTGGATTGTACAGAATTATTCTATATAGTTCTAGTGAAAAACTGCGATTGGGTGACAGCAAAAGGGGGTATTCAGATCTTTTTGTCCCGATTGTAACATGGTGTGCTGACCCATGCTTGATCTATTAAACATACATTATATTACCTGAATTTTAGGCACCTGTTTTTGAAAACTCTAGTATGTAATTAATCCTAGTGAGACAGGGATATGTTTTACAGGTTGTTGTTCTATCCTTTGACATGCTATTTTGATTCTTCCTCCTACTTACTTTGCATTTTTAATTTTTGTTGCATTATACCATTTAGTGTTTATCTTTGTTTATCTTCTTTTTCATTAACTGGAGATACTAGTCTTGTTAATATGAATTACATATGTTGGTCTACTCCTGAGGTTTCACAAATAATTAGCATTTTTAAATTACACCTATCTGAGAGAAGTTGTGGATGATCATGGATATCTGTCTCTGAATTTTCTGTCCGCACATAGTGAGAAAAGTGTTTTGGGCTATATAAACTCTGAGTTAGGTTTGTAATGTGTATCATCGAATAAACTATGCCTGCTCTTTGAAGTAGTAGGAATAAATATGCACTCTTCAGTTTAAACAGCGAGTGGCAGTTTTCTGCCTGGGCATAGGAATTCTCTTGGGGTCTTTCATATGGTGGCAATTATTTCCCTGGCTGCGTTAGCAAGACTGTGAAGTAAACCAAGTAATAAATTAGGAAGATGAAGCTGCAGACGTAGAGCCTCAGCCTAGCTAAACTGTTTTGAACTATGCAATCATATCTGTGACGCTGTGGAGAAGGTAAATAATTGTTTCTGTAATGTGGTGCTAGCCGATAGCAGCGCGCTGCGATACCTTGGTTAGCTACTATCTAAAACAGGTAAAAGAATAAACATGTTGGGGGAGTGCGTGGCAGGATCCTGATTGACTGCAGCAGCAGGCGATTAATGGGCAACAACGCTCTGACAGGAGCTGCTGACAAGGCGATAATGAGATTAGCACCTTCTGATTCTTTTATTAACAAGTCGCCAAAGAATCATTTGGGCATGTCAGTAGGTAATGATGGAAATTAAGGGACACTCTGGAACCTTTGGGTAGCAGATCATACACCTAGTGCTCTGAAGGGTAACTTGCAGATTAAGTGAATCATCCCCTTTTGCATCTGTAATTGCTGAATATGATGGTGTTGGTTAAAGATAGTAAGAGTGGATTTATTAATGCATGTATTTATGTATGGTAGCGATTCAGGCACATTGCAATGCAGTGCTTTGTTTTCATACATGGAGCGCTTGCTCACTTTAAAAAAGTGTATTCATCAGGAGTTGTGCCAATATGAAAAATTTATTTTTTTCATGGAGCTTTTATGCTGGGATTGATGATTTTGAGTTATTGTTTCTCAGTTAGCATCTTTTCCTCGTTGTGATGCTTGTCTTGGTATTGGTGTGTAAAAACAATTACTTTTGGGGTAAGAGAGTGGGAAATAAATGGAAGGAGGTGTCTGAGGGTTATGGGGAGGAGTGGGAATGAGAGAAATGAAGACAGCTATAGGCAATTCCAGTAATGTGAATGCTTGAGAGGACTAGAGGGTGGCAAGAAGTACAGGACTGTAAGGGTAAGGAGATGTGAAAGGGAATGGAAAAAAGCACATGAAGGAGATTATTTTGGGTCTGATGCATTAGTTTCTGGGCAGAACCTGGAAGAGAAATACACCTGTTAACGCAAACAGCTCTGTAGGTGTGATGCTGGGGGAAGAGTAGGAGAGGGAAGGCCAAGGCCTAAGGAGGGCAAAAAATTTTTTGCGTGAAAGGAATAAACATGAACGTGATAAAAGAGTTAGGCTGTTTGTCTTGGAGGCGGTTTGGTGTTTTTCTTATTTCACTGTTGTTCTGGCAGATATCACTGCATAGAAGTTTAATTTTCTTTCTGGATGTTTAGAAGTAGGTGGGAGAAGGAAATGAATTGTTATTTTCAATAGTTTTCAAATATTTATTGGCCACAAAGGTATTTTATGAGTGCATTTAATTAAATGTTTCATTGACATTAATCCCATTTGACAAGGAAATCTGATAAGAATGTTGCCATGATTTTGCATTTGACCAAGTTAAAACATCTTAATATTTATCATCATACTCTAAATTGGCTTGGAGGCTTTTTCCTAGGGGCTTACATTGATGCAATTACTGAGGTTGTACAAATGTGAACGGAAGCACAGATGTGCAGATTGTCATGATTTAACCCTCCTTTAGATCAAAATAATTTTAAGATATAACTGATTCAAATGCTTACTTTTTACATCTAATTACAGTCAGGATGGCTGTTCCCCACAGAAAAGAAATATGACTTTGCATTAGAGTTTAGGTTCACAGGTCACATATGTACTCATGAGAAAACCTCTGTGGAATCAGAGAAGATTTTGTAAGTCTGGAACTTCCCCGCCGCGGATATCAGAAGTGGTCCACGTGCTGGGCCCCAGAACTTGGCTACTGTCGCTTTCTTCTTTTTTTGGATACATGGACTTTGTGTTCATGCGCTTGCTAATGATCAGTAGCAAATGCCACTGTCATCTTAAGTTCCTTTTTTTGTGTGTGTAGCTTTGAGAGCCTCACAGTACTTATAATAGTCTTGAAATCTCCTTTATTTGGATGTTGCTGTTTTCTTGAGCAGCTGATAGCTCAGTGTTAGAAGGAAATCAGCAGTGCCAGCATAGCGGAGAGATGGCTGTCTGCTTACCTTTATATTAATATATCTCTAATCATTAAGAAAATGAAAAGAGGAAAAAAGGGAGCCATTCTGAAGTCAGGAATAATGGCTTGCTTTACAGCAGTGTTTTCTTGACATGGCAGAGCTTGCTCATTTGTGTCTCAGACTTTCCTGTTATTCAGCCAAGTAAAATGGTTGTCAATCTGTTTTAAGCGAAGAAAATTGAACTGGGTTTTTCAGGAGTATTGGTCGGCTTAGTTATGCCAAGCTGTTTCTTTGGATGGTAATAATAGATTTGTGCTTCAGCAGTATCTCTGACACAGTTGACTAGTTTTTAAGTTTACTTTTTTTTTCTCCTTCTGAAAAGCAAGTTGCCACATGTACCTGGAATGCAAAGATGCAATCCAGTTGTTTTTAAAAGCATTTTTTAAAGAGAATGTATCTGATTTAAATAGTTGATTTATATTTTACTCCTGTCTCTGCTAATTTCTCTCTTAGAGGCATATTAGAGTAGTTCAAAGTATTTTATCAGTAACAATACATTAGCAGGGAAAACGATCAACCTGGGGCACTGGTTCTCATAATTCCTTTTTAGATCGCTTATTTTTTTAACCAGTTTTTACAAACCAAATGTTAATGCATATGCTTGATTGCTAACCACCTCTGGGCATCAAACCTGTTTTTTCTTGAGTGCAATAAGTGATTATCCAACTCATGCTGCTTAGAAAAAGAGGTTTTGTTTTAATAAGCAGTTTGCAGTTTGGCACACAATGCTGAGGAAAGCAACATTATCTCCAGCAGTAAACTCTGCAGTCATTGCAAAGCTTGACAAGAAAATGATTGAGTCTGTTTGTTATACCTTTGTGGGGCTGCCACTGCTGCTGATGGAAATGTTGCTGTTTATTCAGCAATGCAATAACACTTTCTGTAATTTATGGATGCACGTTCCCCAGATTACTAAAGGTAATATTGTTGACTAAAGGAAAGTATACGAATGGATAGTTTCAGTTGTTCCTGTCCTTATAAAAGTGATTGACTGTTCACTTTGCGCTGGGAAGAATTTGCACAGGCTCTTTCCCTCTTAACAATTACAGATTTCCCTTCCACTGACAGTTACAAATAACACAGAGGGTTCTAAGTGGCAAAAATGTACTGACTTCCAAAGGTCCGAGGGACAAAATCCTAGAAATGCTTGAACGTGCCCCTCACAGGTTGTATTTATACTGTTTAACAGCCCTTTTCCATCAGTAACAAGTTCTGTCCCTGTACACAAGGAAGTTAAGTCTTTTGTTTTGTTGTATTTCTACACACAGAAAGGATTGAAAAGTTGAGGGCAGTGTGTGTGTGTGTGTGTATCTGTCTCTCTCCTCCTTTCTGCCCCAACACATTTTCTGAGAAATAATACGTATTCACTTGGGGACCCTATTGTGGCCATGTGTGTTAAGCAAGGCTTGTATATGTGTGGAATTGGCAAGTGGGAAAAAAAATAAGTAATGTAGTAGTTATGGTTACTAATCTGGGGAAGCAGGCAACTCCAGCAACGCTAAAATGCAAGTCTTTGCTCTTCCAACATAAGAAACTGTCTTTCAGTCTCTCCCAGACAAGTTCTGTGTTTTGTCCCTCCTTGGTGATGGCTTAGGTGTTGGTGCGGTGCTGCAGCTGCTTTAGAGCCCCTCTTCCAGTTGCTGTCACTGAATGAGAAGTTTTCTAAACCGACTTACTACTTGTATTATTTCATATTCTACTATAAAAGTGATGTTGTTCTGTGTTCGAAAATGTTAGGGGTAAAGGAAGACTGGAAGAAACCAATTAAAAAAAAAAAAAAAAAAAAAGTTCCCATGACTGGGGAAGGAGAATGCACATCCTATATTTCCAAGACCTCCAGCCAAGATGGTTGAACCTGGAATACTAACTGCCCAGAACATCTAGTTAACTGTTTGTTGTCTTCAGGTAACTACCTTAGTCCTTTTGCTCAGGGGTAATGGTCACTACTGTTGCTGTGGAAGTAACTTGTCTTTTCCTCCTTTGTAAGGCTGTATTTTGGGGAGCAGGCCAAGCCGTTTTGAGCCAGACACTCTATGCCGTGAGTAGTTTATCTTGAGTGATATTTTCAGGAAGCAATATTACCTTTGTTACCTGTTTGTTGAAGATCTTCTCATTTGTAATAATTCTGTTTTATGTAGGTGTTTGCTTCTACGCCTCAATGGGGAGTCTTCAAAAGCCTGCTAAAACTTTCTTCCTTACCGTCTTGTGCTGTCGGGGTAGACCGCAGGAACAGAAACATGAGTTGCAATTTCCCTGGAAACATCAGTGAAGCTAGGCTGCTAATTTTCTTGAAAAGTTGCCTGTTAGAAAAACGTTTTTATTGAATATAATTTTTTTTATTCAAACTAAGTGCTAGGAATTTCTCACGTGTTGTGTATTTTATTTGCAGAATGCTACTCGCTTTCCTCTCCTCCATTTAAGCAAACATAAGGCAGTTCTTGAATGTCCCCATGAGTGGTGAAAGAGTGTAAGGATGCTCTACTGTGTTGTGAGGTTTTTGTTGGGGTTTTTTGTTTGTTTTGTTTTTTGTTCATTAGAACATTTTGCGTAAGAGCATTCTTACTTTCTGCACTGAATCATCACGGGAAGGAAACCAGGGACTTGCCTGTGAAGTATGGAAAAGCTCGAATTCTCAGTATTTTAGGTTATGTAGCAAATGTAGAGAGAGCACGAGATTGCTGCAAATGTGAGACAGCACTCAGCTTGCGCTATTATAATTTGCAGTGATCATCAGCTTGCTGTATATGTGGGAAATGACTTGGACAATTGAAATTTCCAGTAATTCCTGAGTTAGAAGAAAAGAAAGCCATCTCTTTGAGGGCTCATTGGCTAAATTTATAGTTTATACAAATTATCCTTATGTAATTAACTGCTTTTATTATCTAGCAGCTTAATAGGAGCATCTTGGTTTTGAATCTTTATAAACTATGATTGCCAGCCGCTGAATACTTTCATTTTTAAGTAAAACACCACCAAAACTTTTTCTGTCTCTAATAACGGGTATAATTTAATTAATATGATTCTTTTCAGGTTGAAAGCCGTTTTGGTACTTCCTATAGTATCTCTGTGGTACTCGGAAGGTGGTCTTGTGGAGAGTTCTCAGAATACTCGAAAACTGCATAAACATCATATCATATCAGTTTCCTCATCTTTATGGAGCCTTCTTGCAGGGTTTCAGATCTCTTTTGGTATAAAATCTTTTCCGAAAGACCTTTTCAGAATTACTGTATTCCCTTTGTATTCCTTTGTAAGAGTTAGCATTAAATGCTGTGCTTTTCTCTTTCATAATGTTGCTTATGGAAATACTGAACAGTTAGCATTTCAGCTAATGTCTACGTCGATTTCCACCAGAGCTGGATAGCAAAATGTAGCTTGAAAAGCCCTACTGGTTTCTGAAATTGCAATTTCACTTTTTTAACAACTTGGCAAGAAAAAAATAAACCAAAACAGCCTCCCAAAGTAAAAGAAAAAAACCCCTCTTGAACTTCTATCAGCCAGAGTGGCATTGACTAACAGCTCCAATGTAATGGATGCATAACAGCATTGCAATCTGGGATATTGTTTAAATACCGTAAAAAGCCTCGCTCATTTACTCTGTCTGAGCACTGTAGAGAAAAATGGTGTGGTAATCCTGCCATAGCAGGTGGTACTACTTTCATATCAGTATAAAATGAAATTCTGTGGATGGCTTTTTTTTTCTTATTCACTCTTTTTAATCTTTAAATAAGACGATTGGTAGCCTGTTGGCAAGAAAATGGGCCCTGAATTTTTATTCAAAGTTATACAAGGATGATAGTTGGAATTTTTGGCAGGAGGCAAGCCATTGCTTTTCAGAAAATGCTGTCAGGGGAAGCTTTTTCTGAGTTACCTGCTGGGTCCAAGCTCTTTTATGTTGTTGTTGTGACAGGTAGATTTATAAGGCTTGAAATTTGTACAAATCAGTTGTCATTCAGTGCAAGCTGTCAATGTGTCAAGCTGTCAGGCCTGCTGTGAGGGGATGCCTGAGGGGGTGTACAAGGGGGCAACCATGGAGAAAGGAAATGAGTTCAAACAGACCTGAAATGGAGCTCACTTCTCTGGGTTTTCTGCCCCTGTAGAGCTGGCATTGATTTTTCTTGATGTTGAGCAACAGCAAACCTTAAATGACATGTTGTTAGCAATCTAAAGTTGCTGTTTATTGTCTTTTAAATGGCAGCAAATCATGCAGAAGAGAATATAGTGTGTGTTTTTGAGTTGTGCATGTTTAGCAGCATCCTGTTCGTGTCACTTTCCTGGCCTGGCTGGTTTCAACTGGGAGAACTGCTGCTGCTGAGCAGATGAACACAAATTTAGGTAGTATTTTGTAGACATGATGTGAAAAGAAGTTCTGCAGTCTTCTTTCTCGGGACCGAAGGTCATTAATGAACGTGAGGTTAAAATGGGAGAGTAGCAGAGGTGTTTAAGCAGCTGAAGCAGGACATTTGATGTACTTGCATGTATTAGAAATTACAATGTGTTTGGTTTATTGATCACAGTCTCTGGTTCTTGGACTCAGTAAGAAGATGCTTAATATCATTTCATGGGCAGGATCAATTGCGAAACTCAAGTCACCCAAGCCCACCAGGTGGCCGCGGAGCAGTACTAATTTGTTTGTTTTGTCAGCTTCCAATCATTTCATTTCTAGGGCAAACCAGCGTAAAGTCTGAGTGAGTTTCTTAATCACGTCATAGTATCTGTGCAGCTCCTAGACGTGAAGTGTTTTCATTTGATCAGCACTGCATGCTTGCTTTGACTGTGAGCTGTGACAGTAAAGTCTTACATCACCTTACTCTTCAGGGTGGCGATATCAGTACGTGTTAACTCTAGCCTGGTAAGCTTCATGAAGAGCTCCATCCCCCGAATGACCGAGCATTTCATGTGTGTGACCTGGCCCCTCTCCAGACTTTGTGTTCTCTCCACATCTGGACAGGCTGTATTGGCTTTAATTAGTCATAAGATTTTTGGCCCATTCAGTTGATTCTTCATCCATCAAACAGTATTGGGAGGGGGGAAAAAAATACTGGCTAGGGATGGAAACTGGGAAGGTGACATTTGAGCAACAGTCAGCATCTAGAGGTAAAAAAATTAATCAAAGATTTCCATATAGCCGTTACCAGCTGGCATTCATGGCCTCTGAGCCGTTGAGCTAAAAAGTCTACAGAGGCACGCATGGCGCAGCTGAGTTTGTCTTGTAAAAGCGCAGCTGTCCAAAACATGACAGCTACAGCATTAGCAGGGCCATTAAGAGGTGTAGAACATTTCCAGGGAAATGATTTGAAAAATGACAATGCTGGCTCCTGTGTGATATTAATTATACCCTGTGCTCATGGCAAATAAGCTAAAATAGTTGGCAAGAAAGACAAAATGAGGTGTCTTGTTTCTGATAGTCATTTTGATCAGTCATAGTACAAACTGGTATAGCTTTTTAAAGAAACAATAGCACTAATGGACAAGCAACGTTTTTAGATTAGTTCTTTTTGAGCTCTTTGAAATAAAAAGGCAAAGCTGCACCCTGTAGGAAAAGGTAATGCATGAACCCTGAAAGCTGAAATAATGACGACACTGTAACGTCTCAGCTCTGGACCGTATGTCACAGAATACTTCCTGCACAGCTCCTAACAGGCTTCTAAAGAATGGTGTAAGGCCCACGGCGTGAACAGTCACATAGGAAAACAGGAAAATTTGGTAATATGTGAAAGAAACATCTTGAGCTGTCCTATAGTGAAGAATGAAAGACATTCTGACAGCATGTGAATAGTGCTGAAATAAGATAAAAAACTACATTGTGTGAACATAGACTGAGAACCAGGCATAAGCTAGATGCGATTTTGGTGGTCCTCTAGGAAACAGTGTCATATTTCTTCTGGATAAAATACATTTATTTGCATGCTCTGCCCAAGTACTTGTGGATGCAAAAAAATTGTGCAGCACAACGTTTATAATAATTAGTAGGGTCTTTGGAATACTCATGATTATTTTTAGTATTTTGCTTCTTAATTCCTTTGAAAGCATGCATGCTTCTTGTAAAAGAAGAAATACAGCCTTGACTGCCTTGACTTCATCTAGAAATAATTTTCAAGGTTTTGTTTCTGTACTGGTAACACTCTGTCTGCTGATGGCTCTTCATGCTGTTAGGCTCATGCAGGTGTCCAGACATGGTACCAACTCCTTGACTGTCAAACAGCTGATGAGGTTTCTGTGCTTCCTGTAGCGTCCATTCTGCCCCCTTTCCTGGAAACGGTTTGGAGCAGGGTATTAGAGAGGAGCCTGTGCTTCTAGAGGAGCGTACCTGTTTAGAAGGACAGGACCAAAAAGCACCGTGGTCTGAAGCGCATGCAGGCTGCATTGATCTTGCTCTTCTTCTGCCTGCTCTCTGGCAGAATTTTTAGTGCTGAGGCATGGTAAGTCACTTGAGGGGAATGCTGCAACCGAAAACTGATCCTGTTTACTACTTTGGTTATTAGTAGTTTTGTTTTTTTGCTGGATCACTTTCCCTAAACCAGGTTAGCATGCCCTTGGCTGAGCAGAAACTTCAAGTAAGCATTTCTGTCATTAGCTACAGTCTAGAGCTTGATGCCTTGCTTGGGTGGCACACGGAGGTCAGCCAGCTTTCATTTGTCTGCAGGTTGCTAAAAAGTCAAGCTTTTTTACTTTAGACAGACAGTAGCTAATGCTATCTGTTTGTTCCAAGGGTGAACCCAACGTAACCGTGGCCTTCTAGTATGAAATTAAGTACTCAGCTTGGTTATTCAGCCTGGAGGATGGGAGAGCCAAGCTACTTGGATTTGCTAGTTCTACTATCAAGCTTATGTGGTAGAAAAAAAAAATATTTAAACTCATTTCTTTGTCTGCCTCATTAGTATCTGCACTTACAATGGAAAATCCTTTGGCATTATATAGACCTGAAAGGGGGAGACATTTACACACCACAGAGGAGTATCTAATGATATCGGTATGAACTTTTAACGCTTTCAGGCTTTCTTGAACTGATAAAGCTGAGTTTGAGTTCTGAAACTGCTTTGGGGGCAGAACAGTGTCTTCCTGGGAGACAGTTCACTGTGCTGCCACAGTGCACTTTTTCCTTTCCCGCGCGACTTGCTGCTGCCAGTCAACTTGTAAATTTTAGGTGGTCCACAGGTCTGATCCTGTTAAATTAATCTCATAAAGAGGTTCATAATAAATTACAGTTTGCAAATAGCCTGTCATAAATGAAAACACAAGTGTAATGATGATAAACTAAGCATAGTTGGTAATTCTAAATTCTTTGTATTGGAAGAGATTTCCCCCTGTGTAGCAAATTCTATTGAGTAATGTTGAATTTATGTAAATAAGTACTGCCTTTCTCCCCTGGGATAATGGAACTTTAAAACTTCAGAATTGCAGCAGGGCAGGGCTTTAACACCCTGTGGAGACAGAGACCCAGGATCATTCCTGAATTCGTTTTTTCTATGCCTATACATGAAAAGAACCCCAATTTGCTGGCTTGCCCCAGGAAAACTATTCAATAGGCTTTTCTCTAACACTGGTGAGCAATGCTTTTTTTCTTGGTCTGTGGATCAAATACATCACACTGCTCCCTGCACTGATCCTGTAGTTAAATTACCCTATATAAACAACTCTTTGTTATTCCTGCCTGTGAAAAATGTTGTGTTCTTTTGGTAAAGAAGAAAATAGACCTGGAAATAGGAGGTCAGAAGCAGGTCAAAGTGTTTAGCTGAAAGGCTGGCAGAGTTTCAAGCAGTGAAGTTTTGAGATCTAAGATTGAGATTTAGTTGAGATGGAGGTTAAGTTTTGGGGTTTTTTAAAGTGTCTGGTCACAAGATTAAGGGGGGGAAATCTACTAAGGTCAACGTAGAGTATTTGAAGAGATATTTAAATGTTTTGGCTCCGTTATCTGTTAATCCTTCCCTAAATTCGTGGAACATGAGAAATAATGCGTAGTGTTAAACCACCAAGTGCAGAGAAAATGTCTTAAAATTACAGTGTGTAGCAAATTAGAGTCTACTTGCTATTTCCTTTTTCTAGAGCTGAGGCAGACTGTTTTTCTTTTACCTTGTTTACCTTGAAAACATGCTTTAATGCCTGTGGTGTTTCTGTTAACCTCCTTGAACTCTTGTGATTTCATTCATGTGATTTGTTATTGAATGACCTTTCCAGGATTTTACAAAACATGACCTTTTCTTGTCAAACATTCAAAGGTTTGTAAAGAAAGGCTGTCATGGGGACAATACTTGTTTTGCTAATTATAACTAATGTTTCCAAACATCCTTGAAAATGCAGATTCATATTTCTGCAGACATTGGTTGTTCTTTTTTTTAAAAAAAAATAGTAACAACTATTTAAAAAGAATCAATGTGTGCAATTTCTGAATCAGACTTTGAAGTTTTGCATTAGTACAGTATATAATAGTGATAAAAATTTCTTCACTTCTTCTGAGACTGTATCACTGTAAGTGATATTATTAAAGGGGAATGTAATTCACCTCTTCGATAAAAAAGTATTTTTGAGTAAATCATCAGTTTAGAGTGTTTTAGGAATAACTGATAATGAATTATTATATGTGCCAACCTTGCCAAATGGGAGTAAATGTAATGAAGATACTACTGCAGTTTTGAATCCTTACAGCTGTTTTCAGGTGACTTGGAATTATTTTTCTTGCTGTGAAAAATTCAGTAATACTGTCTGGGGCATTCTGAGATCAGACTCTATACAAGAGGGTTGCTTCCCCCCAGTTACTGTGTTTACTTAAGGTGTGGAAAAGCAGTCTGTTCTTTTAAGAGAAATTAAACAGCAGAAGAGGAACTCCTAAATTATTTTCACTGTGACTGCAGCTAAAAAGCAAGTAGTTGAACAGTGGATGCAAATGGCTTTATAACACATTAAAAAACCCCTATATTAATACAGTTTAATACAATACCAAATGCAAATTTTAAATAAAATTACTACTTCCCAGTTTTTTTAAATGAAGGAAGTGGCTAGACATGAGTTGACTGTGAAAAGACTATAAAAAGGAAATGATAAATGTGAAGGAAACCTGCAAATATTTCACTTTTGAAAGTTTATTTTGGGATGTGTGGGGGTTTTGTGATTCTGTTGGTTATATTTTTGCAAACATGTCTTTTGTCAAATGTCAGTCCACTAATGTATTGACCTGATATTAGAGCTTTTTAACCTATAGGTGTCCAAAAATGAGGTTTTTATAAATAAATAAAACAGACTGCAATGCCAGGTGAAACACTGGGAGGAAAAAAAAAAAGTAGGATCTTTTTGTAGAATGATCGTGTTTTAACTGAAACATGGATTTGTTTGTATTTTTGGAGGTATGTGCAGCATTTTGTTATAACACTGAAGGGAACTGTTTGTAGATGGTAGCTGATGAGATTTTTTTTTGAGATTCTGTTCTCTGGTAATTCAGAGTCTCATTTTATCTTCTCTTAGAACTTCACTAGAGGTAGAGTAAAAGCCACTCCTTTTCTGTGAAAAATGTTTGCTTTTCTCTTCCCAGCACTCTCCACCTTTCCCTTAAAGAGGAATTGCTTTGACTATTTTATTTTTTTCTCTTTTGTTTCTCTCCACCCCCCCCCCCCCCCCCCCCGTTGACATAAGGCACGGTATTGCTCTGAATTACCAGTATACAAAGTGAGGTGTGGTGTCAATGACTCACAAGACACAACACACAAAGACAATTAAGTCTGTTGTATAGCCCTGACATTTAGTGCTTATGTTAATGCTGGGTAGTTTCCACTGTGAAGAGCAGGAAATGGTCAGCAAATAACCCAGTGAACAGGAAAACTGAAACATAAAGGCCACTCATAGCGGAGCTTATAGTGAAGCCTTTTTTTCTGACTTGCTAACTTGCCTTTAACAAAGAGGTGTGGTAAGGTATCCACCTGTGCCATTCAGTTTTATTGAAACTGCCATAAATAAGTCTTGCTACTGGCTTATATCCTCCAGCCTCCCAATCCAAGAAAGTTTCACTTTCTTGAACTGAGGGGATGATGTGACTTGTACAGAGATCCATTTCTCTATCATGTATTTGTGCAAAGGATTACAATAAAAATAAGATGATAACATTGATGGTTCCTGCATTACATCATGAGATGTTAGGTTTTTTGATTCTTGGAGAAGTAAGGAGGGGGGTCAGCGCAGAACTGGACTTCCGGAGGGATGACTTTGTGATTGACAGAGTCCCTTGGGAGATAGTTCTGAAGGGCCAAGGGGTCTGGGAAGGCTGGACATTTTTCAAGAAGATAGTCTTAAAAGTGCAGGAGTAGGCCATCCACATGTGCCGGAAGATGAGCTGGTGGGGAAGACTGGCCTGGCTGAAGGGAGAGCTTTGGCTGGAACTCGGGGTAAAAAAGGAGAGTTTACCACCTTTGGAGGAAGGGGCAGGCACCTCAGGAGGACTATAGGGATGTTGTGAGATTGTGCAGGGTGAAGGCTAGAGAGGCAAAAGCCCAGCTAGAACTCAGGCTGGCCACTGCTGTAAAGGAAAATTTGGCATCATGTGATTAACAAGATTTACCTATTCAGGCTTTAATATTTATATTTAATGATGCCAGGATTCAGAAATCCATGTTTGAAACCCATATCATTTGCAATCAGGTCATTCTTGATGTAGTGTCAATTTAAAACATAAAGATTTTAAGAGTATTTGATGTACAAGCTTATTTCTGAGGCATTAAAACCAGTTATTTTTGTGGGGGAGTTCTCTCTTTGTTATTCTAGCCTTTGAATCCTTAATTAACCTGAAATACTGTCATACTGTAGCCCCCACCCCCCATCACTAGCATCTTTTCCATTTGTTGCTCTTAAATGGCTGATTAATACACTTATATTTTGGGATATTTTATGTTTTCTACTAGTTTCTACTTCCATTAAGTGAATGTTAAACAATATTTTTATGGGCTCTGATACAGTACAATGTGGTATATATTCTACCTCATTTGAGAGGAAAAAGACTTTTTGTGACTTGACTGTCTACATACCGGTTTATCTGCTTGTATTTTTTCCTGGGTCCTCTTTAAGGCAACCTATTCAAAACAGCCCTGTGGTTCTTCTGCCGCATGCTACTTTTCAAGAAACAGAGCTCTTTCCAGGTAGTGCAGAACTGGGAGTGGCTCCGTACTATCTTCCATGGTACAGTGATACATCCGTGGAGGCTCAAGAGAAGCTATATTTTTACACAATATAGGGCAAAAAAATCTTGTACTGATTGCAGCTGGCTGAAGAATGGAAGGAGAAAGAACTGTGGTGTTCCTCCTCCTCCTTTTCCTTGTCCTCCCATGCTGTCAGTCCCAAACCACGATCTTGTCAGTGGTCTCAGCTGCGCTGGGAAGTGCATTGCTCCAGGTCAACAGTGGAAGGCTCTCTGGTGGCCTCTTGCTGGCCTGCAGGCCGCTGTGGTGATGGAATGATGGTGGTGATGAAAGTTGCCACTAGTTTTTAAGATTAAGTATGGCCAGCCTTTATTCTGGCTAGTCTGCCTTTTCTTTTTGTAATTGAAATTCTGTTAGACTTAAAAGGTAATTGATAATGACAAAAGCAACTATATTTTGGTTCCTAAAGTTCATTATAGTTTAGCCTGTATAACATCCAAGGTTTTAGTCTTCCACAGAACCAAGCCCATCTGGAAAATATATTTACTGGAGAATCCTGTTTATCTAAAGGTTCAAAATCAAAGGAAAAATGTCTCTGTCAAATAATTATCTTCTGTTTGTTTCTATGCTGCCATTGATCATTTAGCATAAATAGATGTATGAGATATATTCAGACTAGTACTACTCTTAAAATTCTAGAAGTGTTTGAATTTATAGTTTCAGAAGTGTTTCCAACTTTTTTTTTTTAAAGTGTTTAGAAGGCTTGGGATAGAAGTGTTTTTCACTCTTTTTATGAGATTGTTCTCGAGAGCCAGGCAATTTGTTGTAAAAAACATAAGAACTATTGAGAATGAGGGAAGTTATTCATTCCATAAAACATGTACCTCTTAATACTTATCCACTATAGCCTTTGATCTTTCATAAATCAGTCCAGGATGTCAGTGTGTGAACAATGTTGTCTGATAGCTTATTTCAAACATGCTGAGGGTGTTTATGATGGGTAGTTAGATTTCAGCCATATAGTAGTCTAGCCTTGTACAAAAGAGAACCGTATGCCATAGGGCTTAAGAGTGAGTTTCTGTAATCACAGTTTATACATTCCTGACATGCTCAACTTGAATTGAATTCTTTTAGAATTCTTAAAAATTCTTCAAAAATATTTTAAACCCCTAAATATTATTTTCCTATTCTTAATTAAAATTTGTATAACCATTAAAGCAGTACTAAATATGAGTTTTGCTGTGTGTTGCTATTGATTTTAAATATGATTGTAAGACAGCTTGAATACAGTACTATAATAACACTTTTGATCTGTGTAAACTCTGAGACCAGATGTTTGTCTCAGAAATGCATTTGGACTTAAATATGATCATTTCAGATCCCAAATATGAAGGTGCGTGAAATTAGATTGAAATGGCTAATGATGAAAAGAACGATACTTTAAGTGAACAGGAACAAAACCTGAACTGTCCAAAGCTCAACGTTTAGATGAAGGTGGTCTCTTTCTACCTTATTTCCTTTGCCTTTGAGCCCCTTTTGTTCTTTTCCACATTTTAAATGATGCGGTAAACATCACGCACTGGTTATGGAATATGATACTAGTTACTTCTGTGCAATAGAAATGAGTTTGTCCATTCCACCCCATCTCTTTTTTAAAGTCTTGATCTCTGTGCTGCCCTGCAGTCTCTTCTTCTTTAGGGAGCATCTCCATTATAGATTGTGTGTGTTGGGCAGTGGACCTGCCCCAAATACCAGAGCCAAAATCACAGTCTTTGTGTAGGCTGTGTAGACCTCTTTTCATGACTGTAATATTTTTGGGTATATCTGTAATCAAGTATGTTATGCTAAGTTGAGAATGAAGGGGAGAAAGAGTATTACACGCTCTAAGTAACTATAAACAGTTAGGAAAAGTGTGTTTGGTATTTATAGTTCAGCTGTGGAGAAATAACCACTGAATGAAAAATGTGAAGAACTTTGTGCACTTATTGGCTAATGGATGTCAGGCAGCATGGTGATTTGCCTGCTTTATGGTTATTGAAAAATAATATACAGTGATTATGCAGATTTGACACCCAAACAGTCTATGGGGAATAGCATAAATGTGTGTGTGGGGAGAAAGCTATAATTCAGTTTCAGCATAATTCTGATTCAAAGTGGAGCAGAAGCGAGCTGTACTCTAACGGTAGCGAAGGGACGGCTGGCAGCCTTGGCGTTGTGCTCCTTTCCACCTGATTTTACAAAATAGGCTCATAGATAAGCTCGTAGGACTTAACTGCATACATGATGGGTTATACAGTTGTGATGAGCTTAGCTGGTCTGAAAATGTGTATGCTGGTGTATCTCTTGGCTGAATATTCCATTTCAGGGAGACTGCCGTCTCCCCCTCCTACTCCTGACTATAGGGGCTGTGAAGAAATAGGGATGGGCTGTTAGTAATGTGATGGTGTTGAGGGATTTCTGACTAGGACTGGAGACCCCTTTCTGGTACACAGACACAGAGTGAAAGTACAGTTCTGGCTCCTGAAGAGCGCTCAATGTAAACACAGGATTAGAGACATTTTTCACCCTTAACTATAAACCTATCATTGTCCTGGAGATCATTACTGTGCAGCTCAGCGTAGGGTTCATTTCTGGAGGGAATGAAGAGAGCAAACTGTGGGATGTTTTTAGAAACAGAAGACTAATAGATTATATGCATGGACAATTGCAGCTGACGGGTTACAATCCTGGCACCAATTTACATGTAATAGTCTGGCATGCATTTTCCATCTTAATGCTTTCAGGAAAAATCTAGAATATCAGCAGAGGAAAGCCAACTAAAAATGATTGTTGGCTAAAAAAGTTGGAGTCCATTTCTTACTCCATAAAACTGACTTATGCAAAGGCTATGACAGAAGGTTATTTCATTCACAGATAAATCTGCTCCCTAGGTCAGTGCGACTGGTGGGAGCTTGTGTGTTGGGTGGGATAAGGGACAGGGTCAGCTTTAGGGAACTGCTCGGAGAGGACAGGCGTGTGGAGACTCCAGTTAGGCTCTTTCGAATGGCCAACATTTGGATGAAGGTGACCGATGGGTTGATTGAGTGTATGAAAGCCCTTGAATTCAAAGCCTACAAGAGACACATCAGTCTTCACTCTGAGCCTCTGAAAATTTGCCTTGGTGTACATTCACCAGCAGTTTTCTACTGATCAGATAGAACAGTAGAGCTGAACCCTGTCTTTTGGGGGGAAAAAATACAGAAGAATCTGTGGCAAAACCATGTAGGGTGGATTATTTTAATACTGATATATGTTGGGTCCTTCTTTCTTTATTCCCTCCCCTACTTAAAAATGAAGGCTAAACCAATTTCTTTTTCGTAAGAGTCTTTTGTGAAGAAGGGAAGGAGGAACAAGAGTGCCCTACCTGCAGTAAGCTGATACATGTTATGGTTTCCATCAAGGATCTCAGAGGGCACCGTTTGGCTTGTGCTCGGGTCTTAACTGAGGAAAAAATGGCATACGCAGTAATAAATTATTTCCTTAGGAAATTTTTCAGTAGCAACAGAGACCATGCTTGTTAATTCAGAGAATGTTGTTCACTAGTTACTAGTGAAAGAATCTGTCATTCTTGGTGTTTTGCACATTGGTCATGACACAGTATCCCATCACTTCAGGGTCAGGCTTTGTAGAAGAGCCTGCCCCAGGCTGGAGTGGCTCTCCCCTCTGCACTGGACCATGGCATTCATTTACTTACATGGAAAGCCATCTTTGAGCGATGCTAATCAAAGGTTAAAAACCCATGCAGAAAGCCAGTCTTTTAACTGCCCAGCTCCTTAAACACATTGCGCTCCGTGCCCCCAAGGACTAAAATCTTGTGTTTGCAGGTGGACTTCTGCCAAGAACTATTCATTGACACTCTAGCTTTATAGTTACAATAAAAAGGACATGTGTGTACAAATAACATGTTACGTATTTGAGTTGAAGGTGGATGTTGAGGGCAAGGTTTTCAGTCGTTTGCTGGCTGGAAGCTGCCAGTTAAGTATCTAGGTGAATATAAGGCTTTTTCAAGCATGCACGCAGTGGCGACTGTTGGCCTTTTGAAAGTGTGGCACTTCTTGGTTTAGACTTGAAGAGTTGTTTGAGTGATGTAACAAAATTAAATTAATTCATTTACTATTATATGCTTTTGTATATCTTTAGAAAAAAACGGGATGCAGTGATTGGAGCCAAAACCTCTCCACCCTGTGTTCATGCTGATCTTGATATTTGTACCGAATGATGCATAGGGGTGCATGACTGGTTTCGCTGGTTGGTTTTAAAAAGGGGAGAAGATGGGGCCTGTACATGTGAGGGAGACAAACAAGGAGTCCTGTCAGTCTTGATTAGTTCTGAATCGTTGATGATTTTCATAGAGGATGAATGACAAAGAATTTCACTTTGCCTTTAAAATAGGGGTTATAAGCAGTAAGAAGCTCCAGGTATTTTCTGCATTTTTTTATTTTCGTTTTGGTATCTTAAGTGCCTCGGGATCATGAACACCAGACAAGTAACATTCAGTGCATGAAACAGAAAAACAGTTGCAAATGTACTTTTAAACTAAAGCCTTTTTTTAAAAAAAGGAAAAAAAGATATACATAAGAAATTTCAAGGGTTAGGGTTTTTGAGTTGAGGCCAAAGTGTCACTTCATTACTCCTCTGAAGTCTTTGATGGAAGAGTAAACACTGCTTTTTGCATCTATATGCTGTCATTGGTTTTCAGCTTCCTTTTTTCTAAGATTATCCGAAGTGATTTTGGTGATCCACTCCTACACAGCTAAAGCTCAAACCACTGAAATGATTATTCTTATTTTTCATAGGTTTTATGTTTTATCTTGGACATGGAAAATTAACACTGTGTAATGGTTTGTAGATATGCAAGTTGTCACCCATGTATTTTTTAAAACTTTAAAAAAAACTTTTACATTAGGGAAAATAGTCATTAAATGGAAACTGTTTATTTGGATACAAGCCCTGAGTGTGCAGGAGACATGTTAGTAAGTCACTGACATATGGATGTGATCGCTGTTTCTTTGACCAGATTTGGTTTCTGCAGAGTGCGTGAGAAGGGAAGATAAATTTTGTCCTAGTAATACTGTAGTGACTCATAAATAAATGGTTACCCTTTGGTGCTTACAGTTTTCATTAAAGCGGCCTGAGCTTTGTTATTGACACCATAGGTTGCCTATTCAGGGAAATGCAGTAAAATTTATCAGTGTGCTTTCTACACCTAATAAATCATCCAAACAGGGAACCATATGGCAGATAAGACCTTGAAAATGTGGCTTCAGCATGTGAAGAGTCAAGTTGCTGAAATCTTGAATGATTACAGCTCGTGCATTTTCCCCTGGAATATCTTATAGTTATTTTACATGCCATTTTCTTGTTCACCCTATTGCCTCTTTGTCTCTCTCTCTCACTCTCTTCCCCCCTTCTTTTCCAGCAGTACTGTGATTTCAGAAAAAAGTCGAAAGCAGATAAGACATTTTTATAATGCCTTGCTGGTAGGAGGAAGAGGGGCAGGGAGGAGCAGAGACTGATGGGAAAGGATGATATATGTGGCGGCTGTGTCCCAACTCTCCTCTAGCCCATTGTCATTAATCATGGCTATTAGTTTTTTCAGAGCTGCCTTGTCTGCACAGTGCCTCAGAAAAGCCATTGTTTTTTCATACCACAGTCCAGGGAAAGCGGCGGGGGGTGTGTGGGGGTATGGACGGACCTTCTATAGTGCTCCGTTCCCCTGTCTGACTGAATGCTTGGGGTTTTTTTCCTCTTTTTCCCTTTCTTTCTTTTTTTTTTTTTCTTTTTAATTTTTCTCCCCCTTCCTCGAAGGGAAAAAGATCTCAGATGACTGTACCTGCGTGTAAGCACTTATCTGGTGACATAAACACAGGTCAGACAATTGTAATACATATTCACTGGCTAGTAGCTTTGGTATGCACTCTGCCTTTCTTAAGGTGATCTTTTTGAATAATGCTGTAGATGACTGGACTTGGACACCTTATAATCAGGGGGCATCGGCAAGATGTGAAGACCAATCTACGATACATTTTAAAAGAGGCGTTTTAAAATCTTGGCGTTCTTTCTCCCTCAGTTAAAAAGACATTTTTTGTCTGAAGTTGATATGGTTCTGCAGCTGCTGTGTCCTTGACTGCTTCTTGCGTAGGCATAGGCTGAAATGAAAATCTTCCCTTAAAAGTGCCCTCCTAATGAAAATAAAAACAAGTGGAGAAAAAATGCCAAAACTTTCATACTGGCTAGAGATTAAAATGCAGTCAGTCAAGCAGCTGTCAAAAGTTTACATTATAATTGAGTCTGTTGTTCATGCAAATATGTGCTGTGTAAAAGAAAAAGAAAAAAATATACAAACAGCGTTACTGACAACAGCATTTAAACATTCATGGTCTGGCAGTCCAGGTTCAGCAAGGGGTTATACTTTGAAAACTCGGGCACATTACTTGTAATTGCAAAGGAAAACTTGTTCTTTAAAAGTATAAATGTTTATTACCTTTTATTACAGGTTAAAATAGCATTCTTGGAAACTATCAGATTTTGGCTTTTAGAACCCTGCAATATGATTGCAGGTGTATGATCTAGTTACAGTTCTGCAGATTAGAAGGAACAAAATGTTAAAGCTTCCAATCCTAAAGCAAGCCGTCTTCCTATTTCTATATTCTCCCACACAATAAAGCAGTAACGGCTTGAAAATTAAGGATGTCACAGTCAGTGGTGGCTGGTGAAGAAGGTACTAATTGCTGAGAATGTTCAGTATTGTAAGTATGTGTCTTTTTGAATCAAATGGCATGTTGATCTTCATGATTATAAAAGTCCAAGTGCTTCGATGCCTGTGGAGTTAAGAGACAACTTCAGGAAATGTAGAAGAAAAAAAAATATTGTTTTTTCCATCACTGTTTTAGTGAACTTCAGCATTTGAAACTTTAAACCAAGCACTTTGAACCAGCAGGTGAAGATGAAGCTCCTGCTTATAGGATAGCAAACCAGTAGCGCCCTGTGAAAAAAACCGACCAGTTCTTGCTCTCATAATCTATCCTTGGTATAAAAGCTTTTTTCTTTCCAAGGTATTGTCTTTATTATTATTAAAAGACGCAGATTTTTAGAGCAAGTGTGCTTCTGACAGACCTGCTCTGTGTCGTAGTGGGCTACAGCTGTTGTGAAACTTCAGCTATACATAAGTGATTTGATGTCCTTTTTTTTTTTTTTTTTTTTTATGACGTCTCTGTGGAAATATATTTCTGTATGAAGCCCTAATAACTTAGTTTGCTCAATTTGCATGTGAACACAGAAGAGGAAGGTGGGATCTTGAACAGTTTTTCATGTTGGTTGAGACTGGTAAAGCTGTTAACACTGTGCACTGGGAATACAGCCTCTAGGGAGATCGGTTTTAAAAACTTGGTTTCTGTGGTTGCCCTAGTTATGCTAACATGGGATGATTAAATTTCTTTCACAGGAAAAACCCCACCTTTTCCCACTATGCTTTAAGACACCCTGTAACTAATGGTTTGGGTCAGTGGTTACCAAGCCCTTGAATTAATAAGAAATTTATGCTGATTACTTTTCTAGAGGAACTAGAAGATTGACTGTTTATCTTCAGATGTTGTTAGTGGAAATTTTGCTAAGGTGAAGTTTCCACTGAAAGTGCTAGGTCATGGGTATGGTCGCTGTGTCTGGCTTGACCGGAGCCAATGAATGGGCGTACAAAGACATCCTCCATGGTTAGATGGGCTCTCTGGTTTCTGGTCTATTTTCTGGGGTTTTTGATTTGTCTAGTAAGACAAATGCATGTTTTCGTTGAGATTGTAGCCAGTATCAATATCAGATTTTGACAAAAGGATTTGGAACTGCATTTAGGCCTTAATAATCAGGTGTATGTTTCAGCTGTCGGTACCTGAAGGAGGGTCTGGTGGGTGAATTGGCCTGCTGTATCAATATTTGCACTCTCCACATAAGAGTTCGTGTTTCCTTCCCCAAAACGTGGTGCAGAATGAGCGAGCCTTGCTAACTTTGCAGCATGCTGTCTTGTCTTCCATGTGTTCAGGTTTTCCTTCCGTTTAGTGGGATGCTGAGCCAGTGTAGCGGGGCAAGGTGAGGCTTCAGTTCTTCTGTAGGTGACTACTGCTGCTTCTGGGGGATGGTAAGTGTCCTGGTATTCTTGGGGAAGCTCTTTACCTACCTCTTAAACACAAATCCACTGACTGTATTGCAGGTGCCTCTAGAGTCGCTGTATCCCCTGAACGGGATAGTTTTTGCCCCCAACCTTCCCTCTTGAGTGCTGCCATGACTTTGAAATCTTCATCTCCATCTTATTCTGTTATTTTCCCCTCCAAACCTGTCTTATTTCCCCCCCTCTATTTTTTCCTCCTATTGTCTTCTCCAGACTCTTGCGTCTTGCTTCTCATATCATAAGAAGATTACCCCAGACACAATAGTATGTGCTCTCTACTCTTAGTCTTCCCTGCAGTTATCCTTCTCATTTTCAACATCAGGAAGGAAAAATCCCTGAAACATGACTATTAGCAGATTTGCTTCTATCTTGTGACTATCAGTGAACATCAGTCAGCTGGCATGGAAGATATGTTCTTTTAAATATCAGGGCTGGTTTATCAGGGATTTTCAGAGAGAAAACTGTGTTTATACATCCTTAATTCTTTATCTGATCATGGCCCTTCACCTTCTTAACACCTGGGCACAGGTATGCTGTTTTATTTCAGGAAGAACAATTTGGAATATAAGTGGGATTATCTTGAGATAGCAATAAAGATGGGTGTGGGAAAAAGAACCAAACCTTTTCTGCCTTTAGAGACAAATTATTTTATATCTTTGCAATGAGAGGAATACATATGCATGGTGGTACAAGATACAGTAATCAAGATAATGCAAGAAAAAATAGCTGATTCTGTAATTTTATTATATGAATTTGCTTTAATATATCACCAGTTTGATTACATTCCAATCAAAGTATGTTCTGTGAGGGGGAAAAAAACCTCAATGTTCATTGTTTATGTGTAGTACTTTTTGAAAAAATAACAGCCATGTAGCTTGTGGATTATTATTCCATGGCTTAACTAATACTACCCGCATCCCCCCACCCCCCCGAAATCTCCAGTGATGAACAGTAGTGAAATTGTTATCACTACATTAAATCAGGAAAAAAATCAAGCCGAAAAAGATTAGCCTTGGCATATTTGAGAAACTGGAAGCCTGCAACAGCATTAAAATAAATAAATAATGTTTTTCTGGCAGTATGTATACACAGCACAGTGTGCAGCCTTTTCTACAATTTTTATTTTCTGCAAAGTCATATGTTTTTAGCTGGGATTGTGGTCTGTGCCAAATGGTTCACCTTGTCTTGCGTAATGAGTATAAACAACTGGTCACTGCACTGACCAATGAAACTAATAAAGATATATGGCACCGTGCTTGCTTAGGGAGTCACATCCACAGCCTTAAACTATATGTGACATTTATACCAAAGTAACGTGGTTCCAAACTCTCTCACTCTCTGCTTACAAATTCTGAAGAAGAACAAACTATTTGACTGATGGTTTGCTAAATTTAATATGCTTAGCAAGTGAAATTATTGCCTACTCTAATGCTGTGTAATTATTAAGATACACTGCTTTTAAAAATACCAAGTGAATAATATTGATTTAGTGAACTGCTATTTAGAAAAATGCCAGCAAAGGAGGAATATTTTATTTTAGCTGCCTTAGAGCTGTAATGGGTCTGTACTGAGATATGCATGTGGAAATAAATTATGCACAAGGTAAACTATTTCGTTATACAGTGCCCGTAATATTAATTAAGCTGTAATTTTACCAACAAAGCTTTAATTTAACAAATAAACAGGAATCATCTGTACTGTTCTTTGAAATATACATCTTTGGGGCTGTAATAAAGCATTCAGGAGCACCTGCAATTAATTTTAAAGCAAATAGTGTGACTAGCAACTTTAAAGGGTAATTGTAATTTATAATTTATTTATTTGACTTATACTGGATATAATTACAGTTATAATGCATTATTATTTTCATACAAATGTTAGATCTATCTAGTTTACATTTAAAGTGGGCAGATTGGTGTAATAATAGCATATATATTTTATACTTTTAACAGCAACATGCAAAGTAATAGATACAGATGGACCATTGTCAGCCACAGCAGTTCCAAAGACACTTTAGCTTACATTAAAATAGATGTGTGTATTTTCCCTTTATCAAGACATTTATGCTGTGTTCAGAAGTTCTGCGAATGCCACATTTATACAGTAAATCTCCTAAACTATTGGTATGACTGGGTGATATTTGTGTTGGAGTATCATGTCTTACGATTTTGCTGGAAATGTTAAAAGTAGGCGATTGTGGCTGTCCTGGTTGCCATTTTTTAAAGAAAATTTCCGAGACCATTACACTTTTCAAATTCTATTTATGATTTTTATTTGTATTTTTGTGTAGAGAAATAGAACTGAGAGAAATACTGGCGCAGGAAAAAGGAAGCAATTATACGGGCCTGTTTTGTTTGTGGCTAACAGAATGCTGAAGTGGCAGATTTGCAAATTTGTAAGCGAGAAAAGCTTAGTGTTCATCTTTATCAGCCAAAGTGGTTTCTTGTTAGCTGAGCAGCAAGCTAGAAAGCGACCGATTTTGACAACATAATTTACATCTTTGTATAAAACTATTGCTGGCAGCCGAACTAATTTGCGCTGGATTAGGTTGTTTGTCTCTGCTGCTGACTAACCATGCAATCTATCAGGGACCGTTTTCAAATATCACTTTTCAACTGTGCCCTTGAGAGGAGGAATTGATCGGGAATATACAGAGCAAAATTACTCCAATAACTTTATAGAAAAAACAATTACTGAATCATACAGATGTGAATAATTCTGAAAAGCTGAAATAAATGTAATGAATTTAGCTCCATGTCTATCTTTAACACACACGCCCAGTGTATTAACATAAAACATACTTTTGTTTGTTATTTTCCTGTTACTTTGAACCTGAAGGAAGGTTTACGGTGCATAAATAGAGGCTTAAGTATACTAGCTTTCCGCAATACAGTCTGATTTGTGTTTGTGAGATTACCTTTTCTCTTCTCTTTCGACCACACTTTGCATTTCCTTCCCATAGAGCATGTAGGAACGTTCTCTGTTGTAAAAGTGCAGAATAACTTTACCAACTTTTCCACCAGAATTGTTAGTTTGGGTTTGATATATAACAAAAAGAAGTGCTACCAACATAAATCCATTCATACTTTATCATGTATTATTCTACATACAAACATACCGCCATTTGTATAATGGGGGAAAAAAAAATTACAGGTTTTGTTTTTTTTTTTTGTTATGAATGTGGCAGTGTTTTCTTCCTCTCCTCTAAGATTATGGATGATAGAATAATATAAGGGAAGAAAAACTGGTTTTGCAACTGATAACCAATCCTTAGTCATTTATAAGATGCTCTAGATTAGCTAGCAAACAAAAAACCATTAAGCACCTATTATTTTAAAGCAGTGGGTACATTTTTCATCACATTTCTCTGATGAATTTTCACTTGTGCATCCTGCTGGAGGTAATTAATTGCTTTCAGTTCAGAGGAGTAATAATGCAATAAATTATGCTGGTATTTCTTGTCAGGGAAGAATCATATTGCTGCTTCCTTACTAAAGCAGGACTAATAATAATCTAGCTGGAGTCACAGACTCCAGAAAGTGCCTGTACCATTAAAATTTATGTAAGGAATCAGAAGACTAACTACTCCCTAGAACTACATTAAAAATCTGATTCTTCTGTGTAAAAATGGCCTCTTGGTGTGACAGCACAAGAAATGGGAGGCTGACTCTGTATCTTCATGTACGTTCCTTTTTTTTTTGACCTTGGGCATGTTACTTAACCTGCTTGTGGTTCAGTTCCCTCTCTGTGAAGCAAGCATGGCAGTGCTGGCGTTCACACTGACCTTCAGGCTGTACTATATTAACATTTCAGCTGCTTGGTAATGTAAGGAAGAGGAATCCAGGTAAATTTACTGTTTCATGTTTATAGGTGAGTACATCTGCTAACATCATTTCTCTGGATTGCAGTGCTATAAAGCGAATTATTTTAGGTAAGATTGTCATATCAAAATAGTTATTCAGAATGAAACAGAAGATTAATACTGTTGGTTTGGGTTGTTTTATTTGAGGAAGAATGGAGAAATGCAGTAATGCCTAGCGAAAGGATATTCCAAATGATAGCTAGTGCAGAGCGACTGTGCGGAGTGACCAGTGCTTAATGACGATCACGCTTTCAGCCGTACTGTGGTGTCCAGGTTTGCATCCTGAGTGGGCAGGTAATATGTACCATTGGGTGATGCAGCATCTCTCAGAACACAATCTGAGCATGACTGCTGAGGCAGACGATCATGATTAGAAATCATCCCCATTCTGATGTTGCAGACAACTGTAAGGTTGGTAAACCAAGCAGTTACAAGTAAAGAAATACTGAACTTGCATTTCTGTAAATGCAACCTATAGTGAATTATTTTTTAAAACGTCTTTTTCAAGTTTTCTACCATATTGGGAATCTTCCCTGTGGCTTAGCCAAAATGCTGTCATCTTGACTTTGCAGCTGCAGTTGCAAACACATATATGGGTAACTAAGCGTTCTCTTTTTTTTTTTTTTTTTTTTCCCCTCTTAAAGAAAACTGGAAATAATAAAGATTGCATCACTGCATGCTTCTTTATCAGGGTTGGAGTCTGTGTAATGGATATACCACTGGAGGGACTGTAACAATGGCATGCGTGACTTGTCATCCTTCATGGTGGGTAGGTGCAGGAGAAAGATCAAAAGGGGACGTGTACTACCAGTCAATTCACAGGTATTAACAGCAGACAAAAACTTGGGAACCCTTCTGTCAGAATCTGGAATGGAGTTTAATGTAGTAGACACAGTGAAGCAGAAAGCTTTTCTTTCTACCTTCACACTTCACCTCTCTACCTTCCTGCATCTGACCATTCCTCACCATTCCCACTTTCTGCATTCTTACTGAAGCCTTCCTGGTTCCCACCTCTGTGCCAGGTCAGTTTCTGTTGCCTCCTGGCTTTCTCTTCATTGGCTTACGAATGAGTAATTCCTTGGTTTTTTGACTCGGTTAATCCTGTTTTCATTACTGGTCTTTACTCGAGCTCCCTGAAAGGTTGCTGCTTTGTCAGAGCAGGGGCAGCAGAGCTTTTTTTGGCAGAGAAGACTGAGTCTGGAGTCAATTGTGAGTGTTTTTCAGATTTCAATAGAGCATGGCTAAGTCCTCTATGATTTCTTCTAGAGGCTTTAATTTGATGAGACTTTAACAAGGGTACCATGCTAAGCAATTGATGCGCAGAGAAGGTTTTCAAAATACCCATAAATACTGATGAAATTTAATGTTCTTATTTAAAATTACCTGGAAAAGTTTTAGGAGTTCAAAAGTAATGCCTTAAACTCTTTGACAGATTGACTGGCTGATGGACGATCTCTCTTTCTGAGCTGTCATCATTTCAAGAATTCTGTTCTCTCTTTTACACATTGATCATCACAGCATCTGGTAATTGGGCAGCTGAATATTTCAAAGTGTGTTATTTCAGTTTTAGCTAATACGACTAAGGTGGATACTTTTTTATATCAATCTGAGTAGCTTGCAAGTATTGCAGTTTTTCAACTGGAAGATACAACTTGGATGAAATGTTTGTGTTACTTTCTTAGGGGGGTTAAGATATCTGATATTTTATGACTATTGTGAGACAAGAGTGATCTAAAAAAAAAATCTTCCATACTTTTATTCCCAGGTTATTTTTGGTTAGCAACTTGTTTAATTCTTGACTTTGTGCATCTGTCTTTTTTCCCTACCTTTCAGTTCTGCCTGAAGGGTTTGGATTGGAGGGAAGGGAGGGAGGAGAAGGCTTGTGGGCTTCATTAGAAGGTGGAGGATTTTTGCTTGTTGTTGTTCCTGCTCAGTGAATGTGGTACTTATGTAAGAAAATTAATTAGCTTTCAAGCAACCTAGGCTAGAGGTATTGAGAAGTAATTGCCACGTTTGGCTTTCAGCTCCGCTGATACTTCCATGTTGGCGAAAGCATACTCTGGTTTGCTCCAGTTTGGGACCTTTTTGTGCCAAAAATTACCAGACAAACTGAGTGATTACTCAAGGACTGGTAATCTTACAATGAAACCTGAGGGACAGGAAGATATCTGGCATTTAATTGTCCCTTTCAACCAAAGCAATGTTTCAGCTTGACCTTCTAGGTTAGAGAATCTCTTGTACTAAAACACTCTTTCACTTGTGTTGGATCTATGGTTGTGTGCAGAAGTGACAGCTGGCTGAATGGGATTCTTAGGAGTGCAGAGGCACAGCTCTGCGGTCCTTTGAGATTTTTTGTTTGCCTGTCTTTTTGGGGTTTTGGTTGGTTGGTTGTGTGGTTTTGTTTTTTGTTTTTTTATTTTTTTTGAGATGAGGGAGTGTTACATTTTTTTTAACGAGATTATTGCTTCAGTGGCAGTGATGTATTTGCTTGTATTTATACAGCTAATATCCTATGTGATTGTAAACTGGGTGGGACATTATGAATAAACCCCCCATCCTGTTTTTTTTTTTTTTTTTCTATGAATGATTGCTGCACTATGCAAACTCCCTCTGCCATGTTTCCATGCAAAATTCGACTCCTGGTTTTCCCACAAAACTATTATTTACTGGTTTTGTGTTAACATCAGGAACTTGCAAGATGAAAGCCTTCAGAACTAACCACTTAAGTTTTTAGCTTGTGTGGAGAATACCGATTTCCTATGCTAGTTTTCTGTGAGAAAATTTTCTTGGAGGGAAATGAGCCCAGAGAAAAACTTTCCCCCCTTTTTCTGTCATGAAGGTGGGAGAAGGAAATAGTTGCAGTGAAATTCGTACATTGGGTATTGGCAATCTACTACTGCTGCCCATTCCTTCGCTCTTCTTTCTCTCAGGCTGTTAAAGGAAGTATCACTTTGAAATGGAGCACGGATTTTTAAGGAGATATTCACCATATTTGCCAAGATTTTTTCCCTCTACCAATCCAGGGTTTTACGTAGATGCTTGAGTGAAACCCCTTCCTTTCTTCTGCTGCACGGCATCTCAATGGATGCTGTACTGTATTAGTTCAGCACTGGAGCAGCACAACTTTACTCTTACTGCATTGTGTTGAGTTTAGAAAACCTTTTTCTCCTCTCTTTTTCATCCTTATTTCAGGCTTTCTAGTTATGGTTGTATCAGTGCTTCTTTATGACTTACGACTGTAATTTGGAATTTACTTGGTGAGTGGATCTGCAGTGAAAATAGTCAATTTGCTTCATGGCTCACTTTCAGAGAAGGGCTTTGGTTGATAGCTCTTCTGTTTGGCAACATTCCCCCCAAAAATCCTTTAGTTCCTTAGGTTTCAACCTAACACTGGTAGCACATAGCATCAACCTTTCTGGTAACAAACTGTTCCCTCCTCTTGAGCTGCTATGTGGCACTAGAGAGCTGAGGGCAATGGACATAAAGTATTTGTCACAAAGGTGCTATTGCTTGACTGTCTCTGTTACAGGATTGATGGCATTTTTAAAGGTAGGTAAGACTTCATCCAGCTGTTCCAGTTCTTTATATGTTGCAAAGCTTTCCCGTTTTACTACCTCTAAATTGAGCAGCTGTTAATAATTTTAACTTTTGAGATAATTATAGCTCTACTTTCAAAGTGGTGACAAGGTGTTGATTTTGAAAAAGTTGTTTTTTCCATTCCCTACCAGAGATAAAGTCAGCAAATATTTATACCAGTCTTTGGGGGGGGGGGGGGGGGGGGGGGGCGTGTGGGCAGGTGTAAGAGTGCCATAAGGAAATGCCTTGGTAAGAAGGTCTCATCTAAACCAAACCATTTGGAAAACCCGGATCATCAGCAAGTAAGATACTGCAATCACATATGTCGTGGTTTAACCCCAGCTGGCAATCAAGCACCACGTGGCTGCTCGCTTGCTCACCCCACCCGGAGGGGTGGGAGGAGAATCGAAAAGGAATGTAAAACTTGATGGATAAGATGAGAACAATTTAGTAATTTAAGCAGAATAAAAGGAAAGAACAACCATAAAAACAACAGCAACAACAATAACAATTGCAGTAGTTATAATGGAAGGGTGGGGAAAAAGATAAAATCCAAAGGAAAAGGGAGAAAGGAGAACAAGTGATGCACAGTACAACTGCTCACCACCCGCTGACTGATGCCCAGCCAGTACCTGAGCAACGATCCCCCCTCCGCAGCTAACCTCGCCCCCCCCCCCCCCCCCCCCCCCGTTTATATACCAAGCATGACGTCCCATGGTATGGAAAACCTCTTTGGTTGGTTCAGATCACCTACCCTGGCTGTGTCCCCTCCCAATTTTCCATGCCCCTCCTGCTCTTTTGCTGGCCCAGCCCAAGAAACTGAAATGCCCTTGACTTAGTATAAACATCCCCCAGCAACAACTGAAACCATCACTGTGCTATCGACATTGACTCGCATCAGAGCCAAAACCCAGCACTGTAGTAGCTACTAAGAAGAAGGTTAACTCGGTCCCAGCCAAACCCGGGATGACATACTATTAAAAACAGCTATTGATTAACCTGCTTTGTGTGCCCAAAGGGCGCCTCTTGGTTGCTTCCTCTTCCTCCCGTCTTTAGTGCACTCTTCACCCGATAACTGATCCAGGATATCGGTCAGTCTGACTGGTGGTTGACAGAGTTCTCCTGCTTGCAGTACTGTTGAACAGGGCAAAAAGGTTGGTGAGCAGTTATTTAAGCTTTTGAGTGTACTCTGGTCATGCAGTTTGGATATTTATTTAGTGCCTAATGTCAGTGTTTTGAGGCAGGGTGCAAAAAGTGATTCATCACGGGGTGGCATATTCTGTTGTTTTTGTAGCAGAGAAAGTGCAAAAGATTTTTTTTCCCAAGTAGATTTGAAAGTCAGTGATCTGGCCACCTACAAAATTCTACGACCTGTTAACCAGAATGAGTTCCTCTGAAGAGCACTAACTCACCTGTCTTCAGTTCATAGGTCTAAATTTTCTTCTAGGTACTAGTGAGGCTTCTCACTAACTGTGAACCCAGAAAGCAAGTGAAGATGAGACTTCAGCCGTACCCTGACTGTTGACAGAACCTGGTCGCTCTCACTTTATTGATTGATGTCAGCCGATTTAGTGAGCCTATTTTCAGTTACGTAGATACTGAGTTAATGTAATGGTAGGAATCCTGCAAGTTGCTTTTTTACCGTTTTCCTAAAATTCCAACCTTTTTGCTTGTTCACATTCTTTTTTAATTAATGAGAGTTTTGAACAGTGCGATCCGACTAACCTTCCTCTGTAGAAATAGTCTGGTGCCTTTCTGATCCAGCCTTTTAGCCCTCTAAAAACATTACCTCATCCTGTAAGCCCTGCTTTGCCGGAGTGAGCAAAAGATCCTTTTTGCCGCCAACTAAGAGCATTCTGTGACTGCTCATTTGAAGAACTTGAGCTGAGCGTTGTCCCTGGAGTCTGGAGCATACTGAATGGAGAAATCTTCCCAGGTTGCCAAAGCTTTCGTTTTGTGAACATGATCAAATTAGACACTGCTTTAAGTGAGAAGCCTGTCACTTCCCTTCCTCTCCCGCAGTCTTACTAAGTTCCATATTAGGCTTCAAACCCACCGTAGCCTTGTGAAAGTCAGGCAGGTGTGCAGTTAGCAGTGCTGGGAGGCTTAACATCTGCGGGAGAAATCTAGGTAAAGATTCTGTACTCATTTTGAAAAATATCAGTTTGATGGCTATTCACAGTGAATAGACTAAACCCAAGATTTCTCGGGGTCTTTTACGCTCCAGACTGCATAGAACTTGTGAGATCCTGAGCTGCTGGGAGCCCTGTTATAGCCCCCCGTGGATACAGTGAAGGACGATACTTCACACTGGCCAAACAACATCCACACACAGTGCTCTTGTGCTTGATGCACCAGATCAAAAGACTTCCGAGTCTTCTTCCTTTCTTCTTTACCAGCCACCCATGGTTCGCCTGGTGATGAGGGCTTCTCAGAGGTTGCACTTTTTCCATGGTGCTGAAGGGGTTGACTAGAACCTGATGTCCTTTGGCTAGTGTGGTTAGCCAAGGGCTTGCCGCTGCTAGCCAGCCGGGTCTCAATGCTGACCTTACTGTGGGCTCTTCAATCTGTCAGGCTGTCATCTCCAGTGGCATCAGGCAGGGTCCCTTCGCCAGGCTGGTTGTTGCTAATTCTCTGCTAGCAAGTGCATCAAAATCTTACTTTGACAAAGAAGGTTCTTTAATGTTGTTGTTTATGCAGACAAATAGTTAAAATTTCACATCTAAAAGATTAAATATTGTAATCGCATAATTAGAAAAAAATGCTACATGATTTAATATAGCATTTTTGTATTTATACAAGTGACAACTAATGGTTTATTTTTTTCTCCTAGCTTTAGGAAAGATTCTTCAACTTTGTAATTTTAAAACATTTTCTCCTACACATGTCATTGTTCTTTTTAATAGGATCTGCCAGAACAACTCTGAGCAAAAGCTCTGCATTTTCACATTATTATCTCATTGTCTATCCCTAGTGTTATAGCCTTACTGTGACTTCCTAACTAATCAGCTATTTCAACTTTCATTCCATAAGCTTTATGTCTGAGTGTAATTAAATGAGCATTAAGTCCTTTTTTTACTAGCAAAGCCTGAAAGTTCTGATATTACAGTAATAAGTGTGAAGTGAATTTTGAATGGCATTTATATCCTTTCATGGGCTCTAAATGTTTGATTTGCATAACTAGTTAAAATGATATCAGAGCAGCATATTGATTTAATTCCATCTCAGAAAACTGTTAATTAATAATGATAATAAATGTGTCAGTCCTTTATTATCTGCTTTGAATTGGTGATGATGTCTATATTAATACTACTTCAGTAATAGACCTCTGCTGGCTATTGTTGGCAAAGCTTTGACGGCTTGAATAACTAGCAATCAGAATTTATAAAATTTATTACAGATCAGATTTTAAAAGAATAGTCATTTTATCATATGTGTAATTTTATTAAGACTTACTACTTAACATTTTATTTAAATAAATCACTAAGAACAGAAACTGGCAAGGCTTTTGAACAAAGAGGTTTTAATTTCTGGAACTTTTTTTTTGTCCTTGCAAGTTAGATTTTCATGTAAACTGTTTTCACACTCCTTTCATGTAAAAGAGATAACTGAAAGAACTATGTGCATTTCAGTTTTCCTTAACACTTCAATGGGAATAGCTTTTAAATCCCCTGAATATACCTAGGGGCATTTTGTAGACAAGAGATGCTTGGTCAGTAGAGGTTGTCTTTTTATTGTTATTTTGCTATATGTTTTGGGTTTTGGTTTTTTTTTCTAATTTTGCTGTGATATGTGTTACTTTGACTCCTTATTTCAGAATGGAATTAGATTATCCCCTCTTCATTTTTTGCTGTACACTGTTCAGTGTTAAAACAGAATTGGTTTAAGGTCTTACTTTCCTTCTTCCCTTTTGGAGAGTGGTAAAGGATCCCTTTATTCATGCTATGTAAGGCTGGATTTTGGGTTTTTTTTTTTCAACAAGGAACATTTAACTGTCCTCATATTCAGCACCACACTACCTTATGGAACTACGATACAAGTGACTGGAAAGGAAAGTGCTTGGCTTTTTGCAGCAGATAATGTTCTGTGCGTTCTTTTTTAGGTGAGGAAATATTTAGGAAGCTGATGCTGGAGGTGTTGGCTTTGGTTTGCATGGACCCTTAATGCGTGTCTTGAATTGACGTTTAAAAAAAATGTATCTTCTCTCTTGACATTGATTTCCCTGCAGTGAATCCTTGGGATCTTGAATTTTTATGTATGTGTTTGTACTAAAACCTGTCTGAAAGGATTTGGGCTAAAAACTGGGCAAGTAATTCAGCTGCTGATAAAACTTAATGTTAGCAGTACCCAATTAAAGACTTGCCTGCCAAGTTTAATACTCTGTTTGCAATTTTAATTACAAAAATTTAATTCTTACGTATCTGTAATGTTTGATTTCTTATAATGCCTTTGAAAAATCAGGGGTTAATGACCTTTTCCTGTAGAGACCTACAGCTGATTACCGTAAGTAGCCCTATGGACAGAAAAGTAGGGACTGATAAAATACTTCTAGTTTTTGAAGCACAACACTTCTCTAAGTTGCCTTCATGCAGTGTAGTGTGGACAGTGGGGGAACTTGCTCCAATGTGATCAGATACCATATGAAAATGGTTACACAGCACCAAGCCTGACTTTAAAAATTCTGTTGAGGGGAAGCCAAAAGCACCATAAGGAAAACCAAACTTGGATGTTACAAGTAACATCAAGTTTCTGGAGATTTCTGGTTTTGTTTGCACAACTGTAATGATAGCTGTGACAACAAAACTATTTTTGTTGTTGTTTCCTTACAGTCATTGTGTATAGCTATCAAAAGATGCATATAAAAAAAGAGGGTTTTTATATTAAAATTTTGAATTTAACCAGTGAAATTCTTTGTGTTTCCTGGAAACCACTAGTGGAAGTGCATTACTTTCTGACAATTCTTGCTTACAAATTGAGCTAAGTTTAGAGAAGAGTTGATCTGATTTTGCTCAATGATAGAATAAAGTTCTTAATCAGACCTCAGATGTGATATTTAACCAGCACTGTGGTGCGTGGTGATGACTCAAATGAAAATTCTGAATTTCTTCTTTAAATGGATGGGCAGGAGAGCAGAATTTGCATGGTGAGTACTCTGAATACCTACTAATAAATGAAGATTTTAGAAAAGATCCACCAGTCCTCTACACTGTGTTTCAAATGTTGAGATCCAAAATTATCCTCATGTCAGTATTGACAGATGGTGAGTAAATCTCGCTTGGATGTCTTGCTGTCCCTCTTAAGAAGCTCTGATCCGTTCTTTGGTGCTCCAAGGTGATATCATCTGTCCAGCTTTGTCAGATCACATCCATTCACCCCTGATCTACTGCTGATCTAAAGTTTCTACCTTTCCAAAGAATGGGAATTCGGCCCGCTTCCACTAAATGCATTGGCCACCTGATTTTCAAGGGGTTGATAATTTTAATTGAATTCCTCTTCTGAAAGCCTTGCTCAAAAGTTAGTTAGCCTTTGAAGCTGGGAAAGAGCCAGTGTGGAGGTCTAAGAATAGAGGGAAAATGTTGTGCTATGTTTCCTTTGTCACTGGGTTGCCCTTTTACGAATTTTCTTCGGTTCCTGACAAGATGATATATTTTGAGATGAGTAGCCATCAGTTATGTTTAAGAATGCCTTTTCTTCTTCTGTAGTGCTTTTATAAATGACAGTGATCTTAAGCTGTATAACTGGGTCTCCATGTGCTCTTTATAGAAATTATAACTAATTTTACAGAATTTGTCTTTGCTGTATTTGTTTGAGGCAGTGTTAAGCAGAGACCACTGCAGCAGCCTGTCACAACGAGACACAGAGAACATCATTGGCAATTGAAACTTCATAAATGTAGTAGAGGGGGTTTAATTAATCATGCTGGAGTTTATCCAGAACTTTGGAGTTAAAATCCGTTGTTTTGTGGGTTGGTTTATTTTATTTTTTTTTTTGGGTGGTGTTTTGTGGTTTTCTTTGTTAATGCTAGTGTTAGACACTTTATAGCTACGAGCATCGGGAATTTTGATTTAGTGAGTTATGGGCTGGTGGTGTTTCCTGTCCCCCTGCTTTTCCACTAAATGTGAACAATCACACTCTGACAATGTTGATCCAGGCTAGGTGAGGAGACACAGCTAGACAATGCTTTGCCTGGTAAATGATTTCAACTTGCACTTAAAAAAACAGAAAAGCTGCAAAAAACACTCCCAGCTCCCCCCCCCCCCCCCGCCCCCCCCGCCCCGCCCCAAGTTGTCGTCCATCCCCCCCTGATCTGTGCACACTGAAATATATTTATGGTTTTATCCCCTGGCATAAATCAGATGTAAGTGACAATATATCCAAATAACCTCTTTGATGCATGGTTTTTGTTAATAATTATGTGCTGCTAATAATTAACAGGTGTGTGAAAAAATGAATTAGTAATGAGAAGAGAGTTTGTAAGCCGTCTGTTATCATCCCTTGACAAATGCAAGCAAGGGCATAAGCTGAATACAAAGGCCCTTGATTATAGTTTAATGGCATTTGATAAGTTAACCCATTTTGTCACATAACAATGATGAGCTTTTATTGTGGGAAGTTTACTGTCTGATAGTAATATTATTTTTTTTTTAACCTAGCTTACTTAATGAGAAAATACTCGGTAAAATATCCAGACTATCAGGGACTTGAGATTTTGAGCTCTGTTTTCAAAGTGACTTGGGAGGTTTTGAAAATTCTGTGCAGTAATCATTTAGTGGTTACTGAAACTGAAGCTTTTATGGGCTCTTCCTCAAATGATGGGAGCGAGTGGTCCATAAACTGTCTTCCATATTCCCTGAATTTCAGTCCTTCAGACAACGAACCCTTGCAACCTTCTGCAAAAGAAACTATTGTGCCAGGGAAGCACAGGGTTTCACAAGAGGCAGTTTTGGTCTCTTCAGCATGAAAACCATGACAGAAGGTGCGACCTTGACTCTGGTGTGGCCTCCTAAAAATGCCTAGAAAATTCTTGTTTTCCAGAGCTGAGGGCCTGGCTTACCTGTGTGCTTCTAAGCAGTTGCTCTTTGTGGATAAAGTTAACAGACAAATGATTCAAGTGGAATAATTCTGAATTTTTCTCTAAAAAGAAAAAAAAAGCCTTTTTCCCTGGGTAATTTTTTCAAACTTTTATATTGTTTTGGTTGATCTGGTATTTGTTGTTTTTATCGATTATTTAGTAATGCTTTAGTCTTTGGTTTTTTGAAGGTCCTTCTCTTTCTGTTCTGTTGGTTTCCGTTTTCAGAGAGCCTCTTTGTCTTTACATGTGTGGTGGATTTGTGTCAATAACTGATTTTGGAACTTGAAATTAAGATATTAAATTTTTGATGGAAGAATAGCTGAAAAATATTACACTACGCTCATGACAAATAAATACACTTGACCTCAAAAGAGATCTGGAGCTGTAAAGCTGGATGGCTGCAGGCACATATTCAGTATTTAAAATGTATTTACTTTTGTGTGGAGAGACAATAATAAAAAAAAAGCTACTGTGTTGTTGCTGCTTTTCCTTTATTGTCATCTTTGCTGGCAGTAATAGGTAAAATGCTGGGATGCGATTTACAATGAGAGCAAGAAAAGCTTAGGAGGGTTATGAAACAAGGACTTGCATATTTAGAGATAACTAAGCTCTGCCAAAACTTAGTTTGGGACTGTTGGTTTTGAAACATGGTTGTAGGAGAGATCTGCCAGTTTTCTGTGCAGGAGCTTTGTGTTGAGTCAACAGTCTCTCTCAGAAAGAGTCTGGAGAGAAAGTTCTTGTGTTCTCCAATTCTTCAGAAGAAAGCTGTGCTTGAAAATTCTCAAATGCTGATTAAATTTTCAGTGTTTCACTGGCAGATTCTCCTGTTTCCTTTGTAAACTCTCTAGCAGAAGGTCACCTGTGCTTTGAAAGACAGATATTAATGTTTTCTGATTAGTGCTTGTCCATGGCCTGTCAGTCAATGGAATATTACTGTTTTGCTCTAAAGATGGTGGTAGTAGAGGATATCGAACAAGATCAATGCAGCCCCTGAAATCAGAGCGCAGTGCTTGAAGAAATGAGCTGGTACTTACCCTGTGTGAGCTCTTCCTGAAGTGTGGAGAGCCTCGCTAGCTGGTGAAGCTTGCGGGTTTAGCACCGACCCATCCTGACTTCAAAAGACAGTCTTTCGGATCTTCATGTAACATGGAAGTTGTGTTCTGTAATATACAGTGTTAGCATTCCACCTTTTGGGGAATAGATAACTTTTCTGAAAAGTAAGTGTTCTTAAATACTCTGGAGATTTGCGAGGATTTCTGCTTTGTTATTTGAAGGCTGGATCCGACTCTTGCTACTGGCAGTGTTTGCAATTCGGCACTCATATGTTCGTGTCAGTTAATGGAAGGGAGTTCCAAGCTGCTTAGCTTGAAACTCAGGTATTTTTGTCATCTTTGTTCCTTTTTCAGAGTACAGTTTTCTGTGATTCTTTTGGGGAAGAGGATTCTGCCTAACTCATTTGCTTCCCAGAACTGAGACATAACATTGCACAAGACTGCATTGCAGTGCGGCTGTTGGCAACAGCCACTTTGTCTTTTTTCAGTTGAGGGGCACGATCTCCAGAAAGTGAGAAAGGCTCACACTGACCTTGAGCAGGGCCTGCAGGACCGCGCTGCCTGTCGGGAGATTCAGACAGTCTCCACGGCGGCTTGTTGCATAGGCCGAACCTTAGTGTTGTACATCTGTCTACAAGATCGGTTGCTTTGGTTGCAGCAAGGTGACAGCTACTGTTGGCAGGTCTGTGAGGTGGCCACGTTGTATAATTTTGAAACTGCGAAGTTAGTTGGGAAAGCGTGTGTTACTAATCTCTTTGGATGGCTCTGAATGCTCCCTGAGAACTCCCTGTATAGGTAATGAACCCAAGCTGCTCAAACCCACTTGAGCTCGGTACCAGAGCAAATGCTCACCGTCGCAGTTTGCTGTGTTTGTATAATATATGTAGCGAATGGCTGCTCTTCAGCCTTTTATTACCGCTGCTTTTGCACTGTGAACTAAAATATCCTTCTCTTTATCTTCAATTCTTCATTTCCCTTTTTTATAAGCAACTTCCCGAAGGGGAGCCTTGCGTTTGTTAACTAGTGTTCAGTGACTGGTGTGTCAGCTCAGCTGTGCAACATGCCAACACTAACTGCTCCTAAATAACATCTATTTGCATAGTGCATTGAGAGCTGTGAACTCGCCTCTCATTAAGTGTGTGAGAACTCTCGCTCAACCAGAAACACTAAAAATGGAGCTGCGCTCCTGTGGGGCTTCTCGACTGCGAGCCCTTCCAGTGTATTATACCACTGTCGCACTTTCTGGGGTGACTGATATATTAACATTGCAATGAAGGCAAGGAATAATCTAAAGGGATCGCATGCTTTGGCTTCCCATTTAAACTGTTTCATACGCTCTCCCCCCGCAACTCTGTCCTCTTACGTGTTTCTTGATGTGGGAACTTAATGTTTTTGGTGATATTTCAACAATAATCAGTTAATGGTGGAGTAAGGAGGAAATGAATAATCTATTGAAAACACCCCATTGCCAAATTCAGCACTCTTGAACTTCGGTTTTGCAGTTCTTTGTGTGAAATTATGTAGTGGTGTCCAGCAATATTTTATTGTAAGTTATGTTTTGTAATACTTGAGCAATATATAACTGTGATCAATGTTGTGACCTCAGGGAAATTGCTTATATAATTACAGAAAGTTTACAGTAGTAAGACAAGGAATGGGGGAAAATACATCACTGTAAAATATAAATATGTTTAAATTACATTTAGGATTTGGAATAGTTCCTTGCTTGTGTTTTACAGAGTAATCTGTGATTTAAATCAGGTTTAGTTGTGGGTTTTTTTCTAAATTGGGTATTATAAATCAAGAGTAGTTGCTGCATATAGCACACAAGAGGATTTCTTATACATTTTAATGTTGCATAAGTAAGAAATACCAGTAGTTCAGCAGTAAAATTGCAAATGTAAGCAAAAGTGAAGATTTTTCTAAATTTAACTAGGTTGCATTTGTTTAGTAAACTCTAGCAATAATTTACTGGTTTATTGCATTTGCTGCTGAGAACTTGCTAGCTTTAAAAAGTGGGGGGGGGAAGTGAAGGAAGCAGCTACAGTATAATTGCTCTAGAAGCAGGGGGAGTAAATAGAAGAAGGGAAAATACTAAACAGTCTGCATACAATAGGTTAAAGTAGAGAAAATAAATCTTGGCAAGATAATATGCTTCTGCAGAAGTGTTTGTTTGAGACTAAGGAAGTTTTAGCTATGTGCATTCTGTATTTGTGGCAAGGCACCATTCCTAATAAAAACATCAAGCTCAAGATGCTGTAGTTATGCACTCTCAAGACTTTGGAGGCATGAAAGAGAAGAGGCAGCTTTTCTTATTAGTGAGTTTCAGTATGTAAAAAATAGAAATTCAGGTAGTTATGCTTTAAAACACAGCCAGCACATTTGTTTTGTAAGTAAGGAGGTTTAGAACTTGATTCAAATTTGCTCTATAGTTTTGCATTTGCGTACTTTATCTCTGGCTAGATTTCTGTGTCTCTTGGTCTGTTAATATAAAACCTGGCTTAGTTTAACTGTGGTTTGAAAGAAGTGAACGCTGGGATTGGGCTGGATGATGTTGATTAATAGGTGTGTGAGGGTGAAAGACTCCAGGGCCAAGCAGTAGGTCCATCTTGGTGGCATCTGATGTTGATTGGCTTTGTCCTGCGCGGCTGCGCTGGAAGAGCGGACATTAAGATTAAGTGATGCTGTCGTGTTGAGGAGCGCTGCACTGCATCATTCTGGGAAGAGACAGCTGTGGTGGTTAATCCTTCATCACCAAGGGAGTGCTGCCAGCAGAAAGATATACAGCCAAAGATAACCCTCCATAACTTGTGCTAAAGATCAGAAAACTTTGAATTCACATCCATCTGCTTAGTCTGGGGTGAAGATGAAAGATAGGCAGAATAGGAAATAAAAAAAACTCCTGTGGGATTAATCTTAGACAGAGTATGCAGCACATGGTGAAAAGGCAGGAGCTAGATTTTTACCTGTATCTTAAAAGGACGGGATCATTCAGAATCCAGAGATTTTATTTTATTTCAATTGCTGTAACGCTCATACTCATGATGCTCATTTAATATGTACACCACATCTTTCCTGGGGTGGTTCAAAGATACCAGTGTTCATAGTGTAAGGTTTAAAAAAGACAAGTGTCTGTTAATGCTGCACTTCCAACTAACTGACGCACAGGAATAGATGACAATGGAGCTTTTAGCATAATCTGTGGTAGAGAACTTTGTTATTTACTTTTATACTTAGCAGGTCAATTCCAAATTATTATACATCAGATGAGAATATATTCTGTCTCGAATGGTTGTGAACAGAGGCAGCTATATTGTTATGCATAATTTATTCATACAAAGTGAGAACCATTACAAAGACTAGCTCAAGTTGTCATCTTTGGAAATTAATTGATATGAAAGAATAAGATAGCCAAGAGGAAAAAATATACAAATGTATTGCTTTGGAGGGTGTCTTCTAAGCAATAACCAAATTAATAAAATACAGTTCAATGGCAGCAGTTAGCGATAATAATTTGAGACATTTATCCATTATCTTAATGTAGGCTGTTGTTTTAACATGCATTTCAATCCTTAAAGTAATATTTTTTAAAAGTTCTGTATTGAATGGTGGAGGAAAGGGAGCAATGAGCTTTTAGTTATTATCATGGTGATAGTTATTGCTGGGAGGAAAATAGATTATTTCTTTAGGAAGGTTGGCGTTTGGGTGGGGGTGGAAATAGAAAACCTCCCTGTTACAGCCTGGGTGTGCAGAGGGGTGGAACGTCAATGATGTGCAGGAGCAGTGCTTGCTGAGCCTGGCCTCAGGTCTGCTTCAGCTGGTGCTTGGTGATGGTTCGTTGAACCTCATGTTGTCTATGTAATGTCTGTGTGCTGCAGGTTGTCTATAGAAACAACTGAAATAAAGTTAGTAACTCAGGTGGCTTCATTAAAATCCTTTAATTTAATCCCTTCACAAAAATATGGGCACTTAGACTCATTGTTCCTGTGGTACAGGTTTCTTTTCCACCTGGGCATAGTGAAGCTGCAGGAAAGCCGTCTCGCCTCGGTGCCTGAATACTTAATACCCAGGGCAGATCACCTGCCCTACCTCATAATGAAATGGATTCTGTCAATGTCTGTGGGAATTTGGTGCCCCAATGCCTGAAAACTCTGAAGCTCAGAGGGTTCAGTGGTCTTGCAGGCTGGTGTTGCATACGTTGCAGTTACTGCTGCACCACTCTTTGTTCAGAAGCTGGGAAGTGTTGGCACTATTAGAGTATTGATAACATGTTTTCATACGGGCTTTTGAAAATCCTCCCCCTACTCAACATGTCAGGTCCTTCAGTTCTGGAGTTGTGGATGCTTCAGAGAGAGTAACTGCATTTTATCAAAGCCAAGTTTTCTTTAGAGTTTGGCTAGCTATAAAATATGACTGTTTCTTTCTGAAATTATTAGGGACTGGTGCCTTACAGTGTTAGGTGTGATACTTATTTACACTTTGATGGTGGATGAAGTGTTTTGGTCAGGACCTGCTGAAGTCCTTTCAGATGAATAATGCTCTAGGTATAGGTTGTCTTGGACTAAGAAAATCCAGAATGAGAACTGTAGTAAATCTGTTGATGTCTTCTCAAGTGTGTAACGAGATAGTGGTTTAGTTTCTGGTTTTTATTGAGCTTATTAACTTTCCTATAATCATAAAAATACCAATTAAAAGAGAAGAACGTTTCATCATTTGCAGAGAGAGGGTTTTAGTTGTATCAGCAAAGTGCCCCTCGAAGCCATCTGCACTTCTTGTCTCTCACGCTTGTGCTCTCAAATGTAATAAATCTCGTTCCTGTTTTTTTTTTTTTTTTTTTTTTTGAAATATTTATATTAATCTTAACAACTGGTGTTTCTCGATAAATTCATCCTACAGTTAAATCTTAGGTTACGATACCTCTCAGGTAAAGATGTGATATATATTAATGTGTCATTTGAATTTAATTAGAAATAATGAACCAATAAATACAAGTTGATATCATATGGGAAAAGTATTTCTAAGCAGGCTAGAGTGTGTTAGCGAGTTAATTTAACATTTTGGCAAAAATCCTGATTACTTTAGTATCTGCATGGCAGTATTATCTTAGAAACCAAAATGGCATTTTTGACTGTTGTAAGTGAAATGGAAAAAATTAAAGTTTGGATAGGTTTATGTATTGGGAGGAAAAGTATATAAGCCTCCAAATATGTGAAAAATGACTGCTGCCTTTTCTTAATAGCTAACTGCTCTGCAGATTCATCAAAGGAAGAATAAGAAATAATGCTTACAATGTAGCAGGAGGAATATAGCCTGAATATAAGGAGACATTTTCTCATGATAAATACTGTTAAACATGGCAATAGGCAAATGAGTGCAACTTCTCACGAGGGTTTTTTGTTTGTTTGTTTGTTGTTTTTATTTTAAAAATTTGACTGCAAACTACATAAATTTGATTGTATCTACAACTATGGGATGGATGAGGTGATCTTTGATCTTCTGAGGTCCAGTTTTCATCTTGCTTTCCTCTGATTTTAAATTTGGTGATGGCTTAACATTGCTTTGTAAAAGTTCTGGCAGTTTAGAGGTTAATAGAAATGAATGATTCTTTGCATGCTCATACATTTGTCCAAATCTTCATGTTTAATAGAACACTGGTTGAAGTGAGCAAGCTTGTTCACTTGAACGCCAAAATGCCAACAATTAGAAAGGAATGGGTTAATACATTGACTAATGTTGTAGGTTTATAAGAACTGGCCCTTCTCTTTGTTCTGTTTTATCATATACATTTATCATGTTCAACCTGGCAACTGAAGCAAATAGCTATTTGAGTTGTAAAAAATGAATCACTGTGCAATTTCTTGAACTGTATGATATAACCAAGCCTAATAATATTATACAACAGAAGTTGTAAGCCTTGGGATATTTCCCTCCACTTTTTAAATAAATATTATTTTTTTTAAATGAGCCATGAGCATTTTCTACTATTTGTATGGAAAACCAAAAGAACATTCAGACGTGTTTAATAAAGCTGTAATTTCCTGTCCAAACTGGTAAGAGCTAATGGTGAGTGCTCACCTTCTGCTGCTGCATAAACTCAGAGCATTTAGAAACGCTTGAACTGATGGATTGTGTGAAGATGTGGGAGGCAGGCTCTTTGACTTAACTGAAAAGCCTCTGAGGAGGTAACAGAGAAAGATAAAAGTTTGAGCTTTCTCTTTCAAAGGAAAAAGATGCTGAGGGAAGAATGTTCCGACCTCTCCACAATGTGGGCCAAAAGGTAAAAACTAATATGTATGTGTTGTGTCAGCGTATTTTCACACTGCTGGACGCTGCATGTTTACAGCTGGTTCTGATGCAGCTGTCAGGGCATAACTGATGGGCATCATCATTTAAAGTGTAAAAGAAAATGTCTTGGCATAGAGGGACATGATAAAGTGCCATCTACCAGACACTGTGGGCATCCGTGGTCACCATTTCCTTTTTCTCCTCCCTCTTTGCCTTTCTTTGCTGTCCTTGCCGGAATCTACAGAAGTCATCGGGAGCAGCTCAGCCCAGCCTCCAGCCTTCCAATATCACTTTGGTAGTTGTCAGATCATATGAAATGTCAAAATTCATGTGGCCTTCGTGAAGAGATATATTTAGTACAGCTGCTGCATACCTACGTAGTATCTCTGACATTGACATATTAGTTATGCTGTCTTTTGCAATCTGATATCTTTAAATTTGCCACCTTGTTAAGTTTTGATTAATGTGATTCCATTTCACTAAAGTAATTGGCTTGGCCTGTTGTAGAAAATAATCAGCCTTTCTACGGAACAAATGCTAGAACATGCTAATGAGGGAGTGAGTTCGTTAAATTGATGGCGTGGAGTGACAGTTATTAATGATTGTTATGATAAACAGACGAGTGCGAATTGGGATGAGTTGGGCAAAAGTGACAGTTTAAAAATAACGTATATTGGAAAGTACTAACGAAGTAATATACTGTTAGGAAAACAATCATGCAAGTTGTCAAGGGAAGAAGTGTAATTATACAGCTGCACGAGCTGCCTGGGAGGACAGGGACCTGGCTGATAATGGACACGTTTTTTGTTGGCAAGGGGAAAATATGTTATGGCAGAGAGGAGTACAGATTGATAAATTAATTGGCCTTTCTCATTGTTCCAAGAGTAAACTTGGCCAGCAATAGCCAAGCAGATTAGGTAAATAAATGAAGTGACCAGCTCTTCCTCTGCATCTGACCCATTCCCTGCCCTTTCTTTTTAATCCACCTATGCATGAACTGCCAAGCCCAGCTGCCTAGGGTGGCAGTGTTCGCATAAATACAGCTTTCCTGGAAGTATTTGTAGCGTTTGAAAATGAGATGCTTTGTATCACAGAGTTGTGTCTTAAGATGAAGGTTAATTATAATAAGCCATTAGCGTTATGCAAAGATGTATAGAAAGCAAGATGGAGGAGGCAAGTGTGCTGATTTTCAGGCTGACCTCCCTCTTCTTTTGAAGTGAAATTTAGACAGAGCTATCTGTCTGAAAGCTTGCAAGAGGGAAAAGGAACATAGTCATTGCCAGGAGGGGTGTTTGGGAGGTAGAGGTACGGCACTACTTCTGCGTATTGTTGCGTAAGTTTGGTGCAAAATGGCTTGAAGTTGTTGGCTTAGGAGAAAGACATTTGTATCTCTGAGACTGAAAGCACTGCACTGTCATACATAATTCAGCTGTCAGATTGCCTGTGTAGTTGACTCAGTGAAAGAGCAGAGGATAAATGTGGAATATTATCCTAATAAGCATATGGAGATAGAAAGTAGGCAGACCGTTATATATAAAAAAAATAATAAAATTGGAACAGGCATCAGTAAAATTCGGACACACGGACAGTGATACTCCAACTGCTTGTAAAGGCTGACATGGATAAGAACACTAGGTAGCATGCTGTGGATCACTTCAGTCTCTGTTCAAATGCAGAGGATTTGGGAATATCTTTGGGCAGGCATGGAACTGAGTGATCAGTGCTGTTCCTCTTCTTTTTCTTGCTTGTTTATACTGCTTTGCATTTAAATATTACCTTTCCTCCATGGAAATGTGAGAAAATTACCATATTCTTCATAAAGATGGGGGAAGTGATTTTGAAAAAGTTGGCTAAGAGAAAGCATCGTCATCACTGTCAAATTCCAGCTGCTCGGGCCACACCAATGAATAGAAGATGGAGAAGAGTTTAGATTTTTTATGACAGGCTACAGCCATATCAGCCCTGAATGGAGCCTGTAAAATGCTTACTTAGCCATTTTGCTGGATGTTTTACTGGATTCAGCTTGGTCTTGGTTTTGCATGGGCTCCAATAATCATGTTACCTATTCCTTGTGACAGCCCTCAAGAACATGATCTGTTCAGTAATCTTGCCGTGTCTCCTTCGCTGCCCTAGCTTTCTGGCTTTGTGTCGTAAGTACTAGTTTGTATAGTCAGACTTGTGAACACCAGTTCGCCAGGTACGATGATCTAACAAAAATGAGCAAGGGAAATCATCCTCTTTAGTTAATAATTAAGTCTAAGCTTTTCTCCTAATATTTTCTTATGGGTGAAATCCCACCAGCCCTTGGTTTTCACTGTTAGTGGAAGGAAGGAAGAAATTTTGGTTTCCACAGGACTTATAATTTTCCTAATAGTGTCATAGATTCAATGTGTGTCAGGCATAGCTGAAGAAAGTAATTAGTAGCTTAATGCAGTTTATTGTGCATAGGTTCTATCATACTAATCGTCATTGTTCCAGTCAGAACATGCAAATCAGTAACTAAGATGCCTTTTTTTTTTTTTTTAAACAAAAATGTACCAATTTCCAAATTTCTTTGTGACAGAATAAAACAGACATTACATTCCAAACTATACTGCACTTCTCTGGATTATGAAGTCCTGTTTTACCACCATATTACTTCTTGAATGGCTTTATGTATTAAACTATTACCTAAGCCTTCTCTTTCAAACCAGATTATAAGAAGGAGAAGCAGCCTTAAGAAACTCTTCATTTCAGCTGTCACATTTTCACTTCTGGCTTTCAGCAAACTCTGTTGTTTATACCTTGCTTCAATTGCCAAACTGTGATTTAGGCCCTTGGTCCTGTCTGGTCCAGAGGGACAGCATTGCTTTTGGTCTCTCTGACTTTTAGGATGTGCCTGCCTTGCCATTTTAGTTTGGGCAAGCCTTGTGCTTTTGAAGCACCTCTTCTGTTCCTTCCACATTTACTGAATTGCCTTTTGCTCTGCGGAGTCCAGATTGTTTTTTCTAATGAAGTTGAACTGGAGAATGTTCTTCAGAGTGCATCTGATGTGCTCGAGCTGCTGCTCAACATTGAGTCTGTGGAAACAGGTTAAATGGAATACATATTAAAATCTCCAAAATGCATCTAATGTTGGATGTCGGGTGCTTGGCATCATATGTTTTACTCTGGAGCTCTGCTCCATGTGGGCTTCACTGTTTCTCATACAGATATAGTCAGTCTTGATAATACTTTAAAGTGAGTCTTCATATCACATTACTGTTCCTTTGTCTTTTTACTTAATCCCATTTTTTTCTTTTCATTTCTGCCTAGCTGCACTGCTTATTAGTTTGGTTTTTTTGTCATGGTATAAGAAGGTTTGTTTTGAGTTGTAGAAGGCAACATTAGGTGGCATATGGTTCACAAGGTGAATCCAGGTTGTGTCCAAAGAATATGTATAAATCATTTACATCGGTACTAGCAGGAGTCATGCATCCTTACAGAACAGCACATTACTGCTGCATGCAGATTTCTGCTTCTGACAATAGCTTTGCTTTGTGAATATAGACACCTATTGTACTAATTCTTTTAAGATAATTATGGTGTACTTCTCTGAAGCTTTTCTTTTTTCCTTATGGGGAAATAAAGCATGTATTTTTAGGTTGTTACCTATGGAGACCGAGTGCCAGTGCATGTTGTATGATCTCCCCAACTAACTCTGGAACTGGTTAGGGTCGTTAGTACCCTGGAGGAGTGGATGGAGCTGGTGGAGGTGACCACCAGCTGACGGAGCTGGTGGAGGTGACCAGGTGGATACTTCTCTGAGATATCTGGCTTCGGTCAGGGGGAAGGGCTCTGCCAGCCCCTTGGCTGTAGAGGGGCTGCAGCATGACCCCATGCTATACTGAAGAGAGAATCAGCCACATTAAGTCTGGTGGTGTCAGAGAGAGGGAAGCTGGAGCTGCAAAGGAAGACCTGATTTTCTGCAGATACCAGGCAGGCACGGGGTGTGAGTGTGTAGGAAAGCAGAAGCGATTAGTTGAGGTAGAGTCATAGGGTTGGAGTGGACCTGTCAGGAGAGATGGCCTCGAGTGGAACTGCTGTGAAAAAACCACTTTGTTTCCCTCAGATGTACAGAGAGATGGTCATACTTCCAGTTCTCCTGCATGCAGATCCCTGAATACCTCCTTTAAGAGTAGCAAGTGGTAATTAGATGAATTGACAAACAAGCCTTCATCCAGCTGGAGGAGAGGCTGGGATGGCTTTTGCAGCTTACCAGCCAAAATTCTACCCAAACGGCCACCTCAGGCACAATCTTGTCCCACCCTGCTTCCCTCAAGACAATCCCAGCTGTTTCCACTTGACATTTGAAAAAGAATGTGCTGGTTGGAAAACAATCGCTTGCTTCTTCTAACGGTTTCTGCTAAGCTGGAAGGTTAGCTGTATTTACCACCTCAGTGTTATAATGAAATAATTATTAAAATAATGAAAATGACCTACAATTACCTTAGTTTTAAGTGGTAACCTAACAACTAAGCCTTGAAAAGCGACTACTGTCCAGGCAGTCATCCTTTGGTTGTTCAGGTGTGGTCTTCTTACTATAATATATGTAAATTTGGAGAGGAGTTTTGAGGAGATGCTGCAATAACAGTCTGGCACGCGAGAAGTCACAGCTGGGCAAGAAGAGCGTTACTTCACCACAGCTGCCCTTGCACATGTGTGGCTTCTCTTGCCTGTTACGGGTGTGGACAGGTGAGTTTTATGTTATATGGTACAGTGGTGTACTCTTCCTTTATCCTCTGAAATCATTGCCCATGTTTTGAATTTAAAGCAAAAAACCTTAACATTTTCCTTTTTTTTGGGGGGGTGGTGGTGGGGGGGTTGGGGGTGGGCTGTGGGGTGTGTGTGCCGTTAGTAATTTTGGTAACTTCTGCCAAAGTCTGCTAAGCAATGTTGATGTTATTTGATGAGTCAGATCTATGCCTTCCTACAGCAGGCAACTATAGGCAGATATGCCTGCCCGTGGGTTAGTGGAGTCATCGAGGCAGCTGTTGCATTTTTAACAGACACAAGTGGTTTATTGTAGGCATTATAGATACTTTTGTCTTCTTAGCACCTCCTATTTATCAGTAGTAAACCAGAGAAATACTAGAACCAAAATAAAAACAAGTTTGTCTACCTTCTTTGGGAAAAGGCTGTTTCTTTGAGTGAACATCATACCAAGTATGGCCACATAACAAACCGATGATAAAGCAATAAATGAGTAAAGCTCATAACACATACAAAAAACCCAACCCCAAACCCAAACCCCAGGATTGGAGCGGTGGGAAGGAAGTACTTGTGTAACAGCTGTTTCAAAGCATGTTGCTCTTCAGTAAAAATACAATAAAAGAAAAAACTTCTGGTTGGTGTTGGGGCTGTAAGTGTGTCTTGGGATCTGTGCTGTTGGCCGTGGAGCTGGCTGCCTGCTTTGGGAGGCTGTCAGCCCTGAGTCTTTGTTGAAGTTGTGCTTGTCCCTGATCGCATTTCAGTAGCAGCCTGTGCACTTTCCCTAAGGTGCTGGGGCTGAGGGCTGTTATGGGAAGGACAAGTTGTAATTGTCCGTACCCCAGACCCATACTGCTGTTCAGCCGCACTTGGTGCAGCAACCCACGTACTGGCTGGAGACGCTTTTCTGGGGAAACAACTGTCGAACTGCTGCTCAGGACCCTATTCTTAACATCAAAAGCTCTCATTTTTATTTTTTACATTTAAGTAATTGGAAAGTACACTTGCTGCTTCTTTTTTTTTTTTTTTTTCCTGTCCATAAAGACAGTGTTTTTGATGTCATTGTCTCTGTTGGAAAAGGCAGTGAAACATAAGCCCTTTTGGCAGAATTTCCATATACCTTTTATTTTGTGGGGATGGGATTAGTCTCATGTGAATTTTCTGTTTTTTCAGACATGCATTTTAGTCTGCATTTGTTAAAGCTACTCTACAGGAGAAAAGCAAAGCTGGATGTGAGAGAGAAGTGACATCTCTTTGAGCCGATTGTCTTCTGGCTTTCAGTACCTATTTCAGTCTTGAGAGAAAGCAAATTACTGAAATAGTTTATTATTAAGCCTTGCTTTTCACCAGCAGACAAGAACCCCCAGCCCATCCCTCTGCCACAGCTGAAATCACTTTAACACGGGTAACGGACTCTTCTGTGCCAGGTGTTTCCATTTGAGACTTATATAGCTGCCACCTGGAGCTTTAATCACATGTTTGTCTGTAGAACCATCTCCCATTTCCAGTTGGAAGGACTTGGTGAGGAGAGAGTTTGCTTGACCTGTAGTTCGGCACTTCCAAGTGAGGCTGATAAACTTCAGGAATTTAGAAAAAAACCCACATGTTTTGGAGCTGAAATGCGCAGGGATGCTCTGCTGTTGGAAAGGATTGTGCCTTTTTAGTCTCTATGAAGAAAGAGGTTTTTAAGCGGGGGCTTGTGACTGCGTGCTGCTGCTGGAGGAGGTAAGGTTAGCCTGCTTGCTTTACATGTTGCTCAGTGGTGATTTGTGTTGGCTGGGTATAGCATTGCTGCTTGTTTGTGCCAACCTTTTTTGCTAGGAGTGGTATGTTCCGAGAATTAGAAACTCCCAGTTTGTATTTTCTGTTCAGGATTCTTTCTGGAGAATGGAATGGACTTGAGTGTGTGAGGTTTGAGGTTTTGTTTAAGTTTGTTCAGCCCGTGTTGGAAAGGCTGGATGGGATTTTCTGGCTATGCAAAGCATAGGCAATGGGCAGTGATGTTATAAATGTCTCCACCCTTTTTGTGTAATGCCTCCATGTTCTGGAGAGGCCACCTTCAGTTTACTTGTGGGGCATGTTTGAGAAGAATTGTCTTTCTGCTGAGCTTGAGGGTGAGGAAAAAAGTCCATGTAAGCTTTGAATAAAACTTTTGTAGCTGTGAGCAGTAAACTTGTTTGATGTATCAAGATATCATCTAAGACAAATGATTCTTTATTGTTATTATCTAAATATAATTGTTCCTAACCTTTGCTGATGTTTAAAGGTATATTGTAGTGTATTTTGTGGAACTGAGTTATTTAAGCTTTGTAGAGCGCTGGGGTCCCTTCATGATCAATCCATACTAATCTCTCTGTTACATTATACAATAAATTTGGGCCAAATGACAGCAGAATTCTCCATATGGTTGTTCTAGGAATGATATTAGCTGATTCTAGAATTAATGGTGTTATCTTAAGACTGAAACAAAACACATACAGTGTCGATTTTTTTGGCATTGAAAAAGAGTTCAATTGTAGTGAGCAGTCCAGGTGAAGATAAAAGAACGAGCTTCCTATTGAGCTGACATGAGTTCAGAATTCATTAGTTTACAGACTTTCTTTCAAGCTTTACATGGGATAGTGAAGGGAGAAAGCCTGCAGTAGTTTTTCTGTGCCTTATTAACTGTCCTCACTGTGTAATGTGATGCAGCAAGTACTAATTGTTGGTCACATTGATTTGTTATGGAGAGTAAAACTTTGAGGAAAGTTCAATTCTCATTGTAGCAAATACAGGGGGAAAAAAGTGGGCTGAAAGCATTTGGTGTTTTCTACGGATGGCTCTTCTGAAAAGCAGAGGTGTATTACAGAATTTACATGGAGCAGCGCTTGCTAATTCTTATCTATGGTCAAGGAACTCTCATCAGGCACTAATTAATGCATATTTTAATGCAATAAACAAGGTAGTAAGGTAGTGTGCTTAAATATTAAAAGTTTTAACAGAATATTTTGTAATAACTACATCCAGTGTAACTTGTGAAAGGGACTCTAATGTAGTCACAAATATTAAATGAATAGAATTTATAATTGCTAAACTGAATCCACCTTTCACAAAGCAGTGTTACCAGTTCCATGGTGTGTTTTAGGAATATGAAGTTTTAACTGTAAATTTAATTTGTTGGCTATTGTCTACCTCTGCTATTTTTACTGTTAATGCTAATACTTGTTATAGAAATCTATTTCCATCAGAGCTTCTTAAAGGAGATGTAAACCAGCTTGCAGGTACTTGGAAATTTTCAGAAATAGCCCAATAAGACTGACTAATATTCTTTAATTTAGACTTAAGAAAGAATAGAAAGCTGTATGCATTATTTATTCAAGATACTTATTTTGATAATGAATTTGAACAGTATTATGTGAAATGCTTTTGTTGCCTTCTTATTTGCTGTCTCAACAATTTAACAGGTGCAAATATCCCTCTCTTCTGGCTTGCACAGGATTTAGATGAGATGCAATAAAGCCCTTTTTTCCCAATAATAATGATAATCCCATGGTGTGAAGTTTAAATCTAATCCTTTTAGGAGTTTGTTTTTGCTGTGCTTATTCTGCCTAATGTTAGTTCAGGTGAGTTACATGAGAGAGAGAGGGAGTACAAATGTGAATTGTTCTCTGTGTATGTGTGCATTCTGCTGTATACTTATACATATTAGAAATATTAAACACAAATGGTTATAAAGAGGAATAAATCCACTTTACAACAGAGGTGAACTACAGTTTTGCAAGCACAAAACCCCAAACCCCTCAAAGTTCTATACCAAGTGAAAGCAATGCAGATGTAGAAAATTAATGCAGTATTGTTAAGTAATGCACCATAGCTCCTGGAGATATGCTATATGATATCATACTTGGAAGTTTATCTTGTTTGCAACATTAATATATTAATATTCACTTGACAACTTTTAGTATTAAGAACCTTGCATACACACATTTTCACTTTGAGAATCTAGGTACTTCAGCAGGTACACGTAACTGATAAATCTTTTTGTAGTTGTCAAAACAACTTTGTACTTTTTCTTTTACAACTAAAAGCACTTTGACAGTCTGAAACCTGCTATATCAATAGGGAAAGCAAACAGACTATTCATTTTAGTACCACGTTTCACTGAGAGTTTTGACATTTTTGAAATATATCACTTCAAAACACTGAGACACAGATGATTAAAGGTTGTTACTGGCAAAAATGTTGTTGGTTATCGGTGTTACTGATACCACACAGTGACATCTTTGCATACTGGTAGAGTCTTGTTTGAAAACCAGGGTAGTTTGACCGTATGGACTCTACGTGCTTATCTCATTGTAGTCTGTGCACTAGTTTCTATGCCTCGAGGGCCTCCAAAAAAAAAAAAAAAAAAGCTAACCTAGTTGCTGCTTGGTGATTGTCATTGCTTGTAGTCTACCTGTCAGTTCTCAGTTTTGTTGATGTGTGGAACAGCATTGTCCTGATGTCTAAAGTCAGTCACAATTAACTCGAACTAGAGATGCTGCCAGGGTAGGACTGGTTTAGAAAGATAAAACGGACTACAGCGACCTGATATTTGTTTTTCAGTCTGGGAAAATTACGGTGTGCTTGTCCATAGCAGAGTGCATTGTACTCTGAAATAGGATCTTTGCAAAACCGTGTGGTGCCGGTTTCCACAGTACAGTTGTACTTTTTGGCTTTTGGTTTGTGATTGTTTCTGTGTTTAACTGGATAATTTTGTCCTTTTAAGCTATTGAGAAATCACAGATGTTATTGGGAATGTCTTGCCAGACATAAAAAATAGATTGAAATATACACTTGTCCTTCTCTTGTACAGTTGCACAGCTGATGCAAGAGCACTCTCCAATGCAGTCTTGCAGAAGATACAGTGTTGGAAGCCTGACTTTTTCATAGCATTGTTAATATGGAGCTCAATCCACGCAGATGACGTGAATACTCTGCTTTTTGTGCTAGGGAAAGAAATAAAGAAACAAACATAAAATAAGCATTAAGAGTTGTCTGACTTGAATCTGGGGTACTATGGAGGAGACCTGCGGTGCGTTCTCAGTGTGCTGGAGTCTGGGTGTTCAGGCTGTTGCAGTGACAACTTCTGAAAACATGTGCATGTAATAGTGTTTTGCTTACTGTGTATGCTTGGATTAGTTAATCTGGGACTGTTTAAAACTTTCTCGGATTTCCCTTGAAAGATGAACCTTCTAAACTTTCCCGGGCTGAAATTTAGATTTAGCATTATTTGTATTTTGATATGAGTGCATGTGAAAACTTTTTAAGTGTTAATGAAAACACATTAATGTTTCTTTGCATTTTTAAAGAATTTGATTGTTAGTTTGGATGTAGTTTTGTATTTCAGTGAAATGGAACCTTTTAGCTGAAATGTCATTAAACAGTAGGGTCTGGCTATCTGTTTCATTTTGGCTTTCAGTTTTTGTAATTCTAAGCCTTTTGTGTGGTATATAAATTGTTCAGCATGCTATGTGGTTTAAAATGCCCAGAAAAAGTAATTCGGGGAAAATTACCAATCAGTGTTGAATACATATACTTGTTCTAAGAGATCTGTAATCAAAGATAGTCTGTGGAGAAGAAAATTGCTAGCCACTGAAGGTCTCAATATGTTGACTGTATCTAGCAGAAAATTATTTATCCAGCTTTCCTTTGGCACGAGTGAGTAACATCTATGCTGGTTTGTCTGTTTACTTAGTTTTTTCTTGTTACTATTGACAGAAAAAAACCAGAAACATAATATGGGAATGATTAATTGTGGGATGGAGCCATAGGCTGACTCATCCTATATAAACTAATAACAGAAATATTAATGGAAGCACATTTTACCTAGGCTTGCTTTATTTTCAACAGAGTTGTTTGGACTCCTGAGACTTATCCTAACAATAGTTCCAGACATAATCAATAATAATTTTTATTGCTTTTGCAAAGTGAATTTGAAAACTGTATAAGTGAGACCGGGATATCTGGAGATGAGCTGCTTTAATCATTCCGCTGCCAAACTCTTGGCAGCACAATTAGATAGTCTTAAATTAATCCCATTCCTAAGCTATGGATATCATCTAGGACTGGAGGGGTGTCCTTAGCAGTGCTAGCCTGTCAGTGGTCTTTCCTAATATACCAAGATTTTCCCTTTAAGAGCCGCTAAGCTGAAGTACGCTTTGACTTTGTTACAGAATTTCATGATAACTGCCTGTCCAGGAAGAGTTATTTGGTGGGTGGTGGTAAAATTCAAGACTGTTACAGGCTTGTGTTACTAGAAATTGAAAGATGTTCTTGGTGGCAAAGGGAAAGCGGTTTACGTATCATGCTGCTTTTTCAGGTGCCAAAATTTACTCCTATGGGACTAAGCAATGCTTTTCGTCTGTCGTTAACTGATAGGAAGTTTAGATACTCTTGTCTCTCTAGATGGGTGCCCATCCTCTCGCTAGAATCACAATTCTGATATTAAGAAAACTTCTAAATCACTTAACATGAGTATTGTATAGAGTTTCTAATAGAAACAGGTATTTGCATAGGTGACTTGCTCTGAGAGAAAAGATACCTAGATTTAAGGTGCAGAGACATCAGGCGTTGCCGCTGGACCACGGAATGTTGTACAGCGAGGTCCCGACATAGACCCTTTTTCATTTCACTGACCAAGTATTTATTCTCTGTATGGAAGTGCTTGAAAAGATGTTCATTTACACGGAGGAAAAGGATTATTTGCACAACAGATGCTGTGTGCCTATAGCTTCTTGTGAGGGTGAAAATGAAGTGCCTAAGAAATCTGTATTCTATCAAAAAATATGTTGGAGTTTAAGATGTCTCCTAACATTATATAACACAAAAGCAAATTTCCCAATATTGGAGTCAGTAACGCTACAACCAATGAAGATTAGCTGAGGCTTTACCAGATTATATACTCAAATTTTAAGAGGATTTGTCAATAGGGAATGTAGAGTTGTGGTGTGGTGTGTTGGTTGTTTTTTTTTTTTTTAAATAAATTATATGTAGATGAGGCAAAACTTACCTTTGGAGAATAAATATGTTGAACTGAAAGAAATCTGAAATGTGCAAAATATTCCTTTTGTAATTTTTTATGGTTATTTCTCAGATACGAGCCTTATGATTGTAGATACTTCGCATGCAGTACTGAATCTGTTGTTCCCACTGTTGCCTTAATATCCATTCCTTTGATTTTGCAATGATATTTTTTTGTTTATTTTTCTTCTCTTAGCAAAGTAATTTGTATGTACCAGAGTTTCAGCTAGAGAGACGCCAACCAATATTTTCCTAGCGCATAAGGATGTAAGTCTACATTTAAATTTATTGTAAAACATTATGCTCATCTGTAATTATATTACTTTAAAATAAAGCCTTCATCCGCTCCAAGATCTTTTGATGTCCCTTCCCTGCTGACTCTTTTTTTTTTTTCCTTGTTCCCACTTACGTTAATGTGAAGAGACAGCTGAGTAAATGCACAATGAACTTCAAAACCTAGTAATTGTTTTTCAGAAAGAATGAAACTTGTGAATTAGATATGGATTGTAAAAGAACACCAGAGCTGATTAGTGTTCGTTCGGTTTGCCTGCTGGACCGTTCTGACACCTGTCTTCCTGCTTTCCCCATAAATGCCATTGCTGATCCCTCTATACTGCCAGTCACATGACAGCCAGGGAGAACTTGTGGGTGGGAGTTAAAAGACTCCCAGTGAACCTTGTCAGGCTTAGCAATTCATGAAACTCGACATAAAAGGCAACGTTAAACAAAGATGAGTTGAATCCATTTACATGCAAACTGTAGTTATCTGTATGAAAAAAGCCGGGAAGGGGGAATGTTGAAGGGGTTACTATTTCTTTCTTCCTTTTAGGATGTGTAGATAATGAGTTGTGTAAGGCTTAGAGGGGGGAAAATAAGCCAACTTTCAAGGCATTGAAAAATTGCTTTTTAGGAAAAACCCTTTTCATCCTAACCATCTGGTTGCATCTTGTTTACAGCGCAGTGTGCCAGTTTGTGCTTATTAATCATGCTTACACAAGTATCTTAATTACTCCCTGTGTAGCTGCTCTGTTTTGAACTCAAAAGTTGACCTTTCTCTTTTTATTCCTTTAAACCATTAATCATACATAATCAACGCCAACGGGGCGGAGCCATGGAGAAGGCTATCCAGATTCCAAAAGCCCACTCCAGTCCTGAGAAACCGTGTAGACAAGAGTGACTTCGTTGCCATCAGTCAGGCATATCTTAATTAATGACCACTTTGTGTGCGTGCCTACTTACACGCCTGTAACCCTGTTCTGTTCCCCCTCTTTTGCTTCTATCTATAGAGATAACAGTTGATTCCCTGCCTTATGATACTGGAGATCATTTTATGAAGTCTCTGGATATAAAGGACCTTCAGAGACATTGTGCGACTGAAAAGGATCTGGTTCCCTGGTCTGTGTTCTGTTGTTGCTTCTGTGATAATTAAATTTTACAGAGGATATAGGATGGCCAGAAAAATTTCTAGGCTCTGGATTCTTCTAGGATAAATAACTGGTGGAAGAGGGTGAATTTCTCAGAAATAACTGGAGTAACAGATGGATTCCTCTTCTTTCCTGCCTGTCTTATTTTAAAAAAAAAAAAAAAAGGTGGTGGTGCAGGGGGAGATTAGAGAAAAAAATTATTTGAAAAAGGCATGCATGTGAGAAGACTGAAAAAGTGTAGGAATTTCAGAAACAGCTTTCTGGTTTCTAGTGTACTAGACAAATTATAGTATGCAAAAGTAATTTTGCCTGCCCTGAAACTCTGCAGCATGATGAAAATTTTATCAGTATTCCAAAAAAAGAGAACTACCTAGTCGACTCATTTAGTCAGCTTACATGTTTATGGGGGGGGGGGGGGAACGGAACCGATTTGCAAGTATGACTTGCATTTTCTCTCTACTGCTGTTGGATTTTTGTTGGTTTTACCATAAATACTGTATTTAGAATCTGTGCTGTCTAATCTCAGTTGTGCTAACTGGAGATGTGATTTCACCGACAGAAGCTTTAACTGCAGTTCAGGCTCTCTTAAAAGCCTTATGATTATGTTATCATAATAAATAGTTTGTTTACTTTTATTGCTACCATGGAAAAAAAAAAGTATTTCTCAACAAAGCACAACAGGAACAGAAAAAGATGAAAAACCTGTTTCAGAAAATTTACATGATGAAAATTATTAGTATTTAATTCAGGTAAAAGCTTTGCCATTCCAAACGTAGAAGAATGTGCTGCTGTCTCTTCTTATGTTAAAAACTAATTGTTCACGAGCCAAGTACACAGTGTGTGAAGTGAACTGTTTCAGCCAGTCCAGAGTAGAACTGGGCCGCTTCCATCGGGCTTTATATTTTATTTCAGCTAAAAAATTTATTTAGTCTTTTCGCATAGTTAGTGTGTCTCGATGTGCTTGTGCTTTTGATGTTTCGTAGAAGGTTCCTTCAGTGCTGTAAAACAGTTCAAGCACTAACAAATAAGCAAAATTTATTCTGAGAAAATTATTTTTGAGAACGGCTAGCTGAAACACTTTGATTTTGGGTAGGGGAACTCTTGCCAGCCTTAAGCTATAGGTGAGTCTCCCCTCCCTTGTGGGCATCTGAAGACTTTTTCCAAGGACAGGTTGTAGGCTTATGTAAAACGGAACGATTTTGCTGATGAGATTCGGTATTGATATAATATGCCCAAAGAGCAGGGTGAATAGGAGAGTTTTTTGTTTGGGTTTTTTTTTTTACTTGTGTGTCAGGATGAGAGTGAACAGGCATCACTGGATTTTTTTTTTTTTCTTTTTCTGCCGATGTTATTCCATGTTGGAATAAAAAGAGAGGCGATTGTGTTAATTGATGTGACAAGATTGCAGACTTCTGGTGTTTCTGAACCTCGTGGTACTTCAAGCACAGAGGTGAGTCATGGTGGTAACTTCATTGTGACAGCAGGAGGAGAACACGCTGATGACTTTGCCATGCTAGCAGACAGCCTGAAGATGGAAGGTGGCTTACCAGCAGTGTAGCCCAGCTGACCAAATGTAGTTGTCCTAACCGGGACAACTGTTGTGGGCTGAGGAGTTAGTGATCCCTGTAACAGTTAACCTGTGTGGGGCCGGGGCTTTGCTCGCTGGGAGAGGGGAGCCTGCCAGCAGCTCCCACTCAGTGCCAGCGATTGTGCTACCTGTGTGTCCTTGCCTTTATCAAAAGCTGTACCAACAAGCTCTCATGTGTACATTCTTTTTATTTGAGACTAGAAATGATAAATAGAATTATTTTCATGAAAGAAAATCCTGTAAGAGCTGAAATGAACGAAACGGGGTAACGTTTCTAGGGACAGGATCTGCATGGCAGGCTGCGCCTTGGTTGGAGCTCTGTGCCATGCAGCACAGCTTAGGGTTCCCAGCATCTGAAGGGATGCAAGGTGTTTTTCTTTGTAGCGTTAGCTCCCATAAACAGCTTGCTGAGAGATACTTTATAGAGTCTGAGTGCTTTTCTTACTGGAATGGTAATGAACCAGCACCTCCTGGTGTAACGCACAAAGCACTTGGCTTTCCTACGGGGGTTGCTACTTCTGCCCTCCTGCATGGCCATGCTCAACTGACTGCTACGTCGTGCTTGCTTCGTTTCTTTTTGTTTGCTTTGAGCGTTTAAATTGTAAGTCTGAGTCAGAAGAGATTCTGCGCTGGAGGCATGCGTCTTGAAATGTTTCTTGTGCCACAGTGCATCCAAAGGCATTCTGTTGAGGAGATAAATTGTAAGAGTTCTTAGCCTGTGTCATGTAAAGGTAGAGGGGGACTGATGGTGGGCCAGTAAAGTCACCCGTTGTCAGAAGCGAGTTTTATTACCAGAGTATTTTTCTGGTAGAAGCTCCCCTTCAGAAATTTCAGTTGGTTCATCTGCCTGTTGACAGCTTTTAATTTCATGTAAGCTGAAAGGATGACGGTGATGTTATACAGAAGAAATTCCCCTGATTTGTTGTAAATGAAGACAACATAGAAACAATTGTTCCCATCAATGCCTGTTAAAATGCGGTGACCTGCTGTACCTTGTGTTTTTCGTCTTCCTTCTGCCTCGTTCTGCTGTATAGCTGATAACTGGGTTATTAGGTCTCCATGTACTTCACTGTTTCTCCTCCTCCAGGTTATTTTATAGCTTAATGTTAGGAATTTATCTCCATAATCAGGAGTGAGGTTGTTTCCTGAACAAAAAAAGTTTCCAGACTTTTCATCCCACATGCTTCTAATGGAAACACTTTGTTTGTAGTCGTTGTCATTGAAGACAGCGGTGCTTTATTGCCTGCTTTCCTCTTCAACGTGTTTTAAGCATGGCTTTTACTTCATGTTCATGATTATATATAGAGTTTCCATTTATGTAGTTCCTTCTCCTTCATTCTAGTGTCACATTCTAATGGAGAATGTTCCTATGGCATATTCTGCCCTCTTGAAGTCGTAATGAATACGTGACTCTGAAACTAATTTTAATTGTCTTCTGTGAAGCTGGTTTGTGGGTTGATGTTACTTCATGAGTCCACAGCAGATCTACAAGGGGGGAATGCCAATGTGAAACCAATGTGACATAATTTTAATTAGTCATGGAACACTGTGGTAAGAAAAAATAATCAAATATCCAGAATTGTACCCTGTGTTGGAAGGCAGGCTGCTGGAAAATGGCCTGTGTGCTCAATTTAATGTTCTTGGAACTGTTCATCTGTGTAACTGTGTCACTGCAGTGATGTGCCAACAAGTAGTTGTCAGCTTCTGTGTGTGAACACAAGGACATCCCTCACCTGGAAGGTGGCAGATTTTTTTCTTTTCCTCATTTGCCAAGTGCAATCATTTATATATACATACTATGGGAAAAAATAGCCCTCAGTTTTATGCAAAAGGTTAGTTTTGCTGTTTGTGAAACAGCCTCTGTTGTTTTGGTGGAGGAAGGCTAAACAGAACTTTTCCTATTAATATTTTAAGTGTTTCCTTTGGATTTAGCAATTACATAAACTAGTTGTTTGTGTGAAAATTTAAATTTGTTATGAAGATGGAGCTTTATCTTTGGAGGCTGGATTGGCTGCATGTCCCATTGCCTCAGAAAGATGTTTAAGCCTGGATTCTATGAAACTCACGGGTACGAAGTTGGAAGGTGATGTTTTATGTATCACTTTCTTGGCAGCAGCATTCATTGAAAATATTTCCTCTATCATCACTGACTACTTGTTTCCACTTCTGTGTCACCTCCTCAGCTGTCCTGGCATATCTGACAGGCAATGTGCTGTGCAAGCAGGCCTGAAAAAATGTTGGGAGGGAGGTGGAAAGACAGTAACATCTTAAACTGGTGTCATCGCTGAAGACAGCATGGCCACAAGCTGCAGCCGCAGTTCTGAAGGGTTTCTTGGTCTGTTGGTGGGCTAGAAATACAGAGATATGTTGCTTATTTTGGCTTTTCTTCTTTTTTCTTAATATCCCCAGAGTTAGCTGTATCCTGTTTGTGTTTTTTTCTACATCACTCAGAAACCCTCAAAATAAGTTCTACCTGTCTATCCATCTGTGTTACACACCTGTAGTACAGGATGGATGAAAGGATAGCGTATTAACATAGAATACAGTAAATGTTGTTTTGTATGATTGTGTTGTTACATGTTTGGAAAACAGCTTTATTCTTCAGTGTTTAAGTACTTGAATGCTAGCATGAAAAATTCAGTAGAAGGACCAAAGTGGGTGAAAGTCTTAATGCACATAAACCAGTTGCATTATGGCTAGTGTTTCATATTGTATATTGAAATACGGATTGATATTAAAATAGATTCCTGATTTTCTATAATTAAAATGCTCTGTTCATAGAAAGCATCTTTTCTAATTTTGTCTTGCATTCTTGTGTTGCTTTTCACCAATAAGCTGTGTAAGTTCTTGGGGGTGGAAGAAGTCCATTACAACCAACTAATACGCCCAAATCTTTTGAGTGATTGTGAGTATGGTGAAAAGGATGCTGTAACAGCTGGTCTGATGAGCTACTGTTATATTTCTTCCTCTTCTTACTGGCGCAGGTACTAACTTGTTCATAATATGTATATTATATTTTTGCCTAGCAAGTGTATATATTTTTTTGCATGTGGGAATTATTATTGCCCCCCAAAATAAGCAAATGCATGCAACCAGCCCCCAAAACCCTGAGTTATCTGAATACTAAATTAGGGATTATCAGTATTTAGTAATGTCTTTGTTGACAGAGTCCCTGATAATATGATGCAGTGTAGATTAAAATTGCCTGATTTTCTTATTGCCTCGGTTGCAGTTGTGTTGGGGTGATGTCTCTAACAATCGTACTGGTTCCTGCCTTCCTTTGTGGGTTGATATCTTTGGAAGAAATATTTCAGCATGTTTTTGAGTGAATTACTAACATTGCAAGTAGAATTAATAAAGTGGCCAAATTAATGCCATCCTTTACACAGTGTTGGACTGAACTGTAAATGAGCCAGTTATACCTGTTTATATACTGTGAATCATTTTGTGGATTATCTCAAATGTTGATCTGTCCTTGACATCACTTTGGTGCCTGAGCTAAACCCTTGGAGATGATAGCATTAGTGCAGTGTCAGTTTTGTCATTTGGAAGCCTTCCTCAGTCAAATTGCAGTCTGAAGACAGTCCAATATAACAGTACACAGATGTCTTTTAAAACTTGGCTTTAACCTTCAAAGATTACTGAAGGATAGCACAATAAACTTTTTTTTCATTCAAAAAACAATTTAAAGATATATTTATATTTAAGGAGAGCTTGAAAGTAGGGACTCTAGTCGTGAAGTACTGCTATGGTTAGCAATCTCAGCATGGTTCTTGATTTCTTTATATTGCAGTAGCTAATTTAAGTTTTGCAGATGGAAAGTCTTGTTAGGACTCACTTGATAGCAGCATTAAGCAGCACACCATTTTTTAAAATAAAATATCACTTTTTTGCACTTAGATTCACTTAACATCCACGCTTTCATTAAGTAAGAGTACTTGTTTCTAGAATTAGGAAAATATTATCTTCTTGATAAAATAGTGCTATTGTATAACTTTTTGATATCTTGCAGGGGAAAAAATGTTATAATGGTTCAGGAGAAGGGAAAAGTTGTACTGTTATGCTGGATAACATAGCTTTAGTGTTCATTTTTATAAATATGAAGTGATTTTTGTACCAAAACTGCAGCCTGTGTTTTTCTGGCTATCAGATGAAGATTATTATGGATATTGGATTTATTAATTTGTTTTAACACTAGAGTTCTGTTCTTTCCTCTTTCTTAAATGTGTTGTCCCCACCCCCCGACTTAGTTGAAATAAACTGTTTAGAGAAGAAATGATCAGTGTGCGACCAACACTTTTACCGGAGTTAATGCCACTATTTTTGCTGTGGTACATCTAGTGAAGTCAAGTCGCGGCAGTGGAGCAGCCTGCCTGCTTCCAGGTAGGGTACTATCATGATGCAGTTTGATGATACATTCACTGAAACATGTTGTGGGTTTGTTTAAATATGTTTCAATGATAAAATAGGCATTTAATCTCATGATTAACACCAAATGGACTCTTAACATTTCTGTTCCCAGTTGTACTAAACACCACTGTCATGCTGAATAACTGTGCAAGTGCCACAGTAAAATTTTCTGAAGCTTTGGAAGAAATTCTACCCTGTTATTTGATCACTCTCTGGTCTTAAGCAAAACAAATAGGGTTGACTGTTTCTTATTCCCAAGGATATTTGCATTAAACAGAAGAACAGAGATGGGAAGGGAGGGGCAGGAAGGAACAAGATTATTTAGCACATGAATATTGAGCTGTATTATTTCAGATTAAAATTCTCATAGTAAACAACTCTTGTTTAAATCCTTGTGAAAATGAGAGATCTCTGTGTGAAATTAGCACGTTTGTTCCAGTGTGGCCTGCATAAGGCCATTGCCCATCTTGGCATAGGTGGTTGGCATTTGACTCTTCCCATTTGCAACAGCATAGGAACTTGTCAAATAAGCTCTGTGGCGAAAGCCTAACAGAGTTGCACTATACTGTGGCATCAGTTCTTGGTTTTGTTCCATCTAACGCAGCTAAAAAGGCTACGCATTAATCTGGAAGGTAATTAATGTAATCATTCACTATTGATGCATTGTTGACTCTGCAAAATCTGAGCAGTTTTAACACGCAGACAGCATGAATTACTTTAGTTAAACCATGAAATGCCTGCTACAAGTGAAATTCTTTTTGGCTAGATTCTTTGCTGAATACAAGCCACCGCTGACAAATTAAACACTGAAAGATAGCTGTATGCTTCGACTTGCCTCTTTGCTCTGGAAATCCTTCATTTGAGATGACCTTGCCTATTGCTGGCTCCAAATTGTGCCTCTCTGAACTTCTAAGTGGAAGGATATATGTAAGGTAGGTGAGGAGGCAGCCGTACTGCTTCGGCCTCTCCTGTCTCAGGATATCTGACCAAGACCACACTGTGGTCTGTGACTCCAGGTGGGAAGAAAGCAAATAGAAAATGAGACTAGGCACAACCAGTGCTGCAGATTCTAGCCAGTTAGTTCATTGGAGGTTTTTATATTTCTTCACAGCAGTGCTTCTATAGTTTGGCTTTTCTTTATTGTGTGGAATATTTAGTTGTACAGATTTGCCTTTGGGACTAAGAAACATTAAAGAACAGAAACCTCTAAAACCCCCTAACCCTCTAGTTTCCTTCCAGAAATTGTCTTGTTTGCTCATGTCGTCATTGGTATTTTTATTTTCTTGAAGGTGTAAAGTATTTAGGTCATTTTAACATAGACACTGGCAGTACTAAATGTTGACTTAATGTTCTAAAACACATAGTAGCTGTGGATTTCATTTAGCCACTGAAAGTCTATGGCAGCCATAGGCTATTAAGAGCATGAAAATGATAGGTTGCAGAGCCTTTTCACCTCCAGGCTGTCTCCTCTAGTACATATGTCTATGGAATTGTAGTAGTTAAAGGCTCCTTATGTTTTATGATTTCAGATGCATGACTTGAGTCTTAGCCTAATTGTTTAATGAACAGTTGGAAAGTTTCCTTGATCGTAAGCCGTTACTGTAGGCTGACTGTGTTTTGAGCCTAAGCAGAAAGACGACCAGTTCATGTTCTTTTCTGTGTGGTTGACGCTTCAGGAGTATGTGACAAACACATATGGTACGTACTGGGCTGGCCCACTACTGATATGACTGTCCTGAGAACAGAAAATTTTTTAGCTTGGTGAGTGCTTTCACTTACTGTTTCCCCAGCTGGCACCTTTCTCCTGTGTCAGTAGGAACAATCCACCTACATTTAACTGTTGCTGTACGTTCAACTCTTATTTGAAGGAACCATCTCCTCTTATTCAAGGAAAGAAGTAGAACAGCAACAAACTTGAGAGGTGCTTAGTGAGAAATAAAATCCATGTCAAGTTTATATGAGTGCATGTAATGATAAAACAATTTCATTTTTAATGAGTTGCTTGTAAAATGGTGAGTTTGCATTTTAACATGCAGAATTTTGAAGCGTCAGCTCTGTGGAAAGAATTGATCTCTTCTGAAAAATAACTTTGAACATCTCAAGGTTCTTAAAATAAGGAATTGTTAAAAACTATCACTTTCCTGAATGAAAAAGTGAAGTTACATAAACTTCTGGAAAAGAAATCTGAAATTATTCTTTCATTGTTAATATTTTGCATGGCTTTCCATGTGCTTTCCGCTTCTCCCTTCTATTTGATTTATTATTGAAGAGAGAGTTGACAAAGAAATACTTGTAAATGAGATGACTTCAGGGAATCCATGTACTGGCTGTTATTTAATGGGTGTGGTAATTCTTCTTAGTTGGGGTGCTTTCTTGTGATTTTGTAATGCTTCCTATCTGTCAGCCTAGGTTTTTGCCTCTTAGGGAAGCAGTTTTCAACTTTGATGTGCTGCTTAATAAACAACCATACTCAACACCACATTATGGCTTCTGGTTGGGGTTCAGGTCTTAGTTTTGCAAGTGCTGCTGAGGAAGGGGTAACCTGACTGTCCCTTTATAAGGCTCTGGTACAGCTGATGTGTGACAGCCCTGCTTCCTTCTCAGCTTTGCTCCTTGGTGGGATGCTTGGGGTCCAGCATCTCCTGCATCCCTTTGCCTCTCATCTTTGGGAGATGAGCATTCCTGTTCTTGTGGGTTTTGTCCATTCAGAAACACTGCAATATGCGCTTTCCAGGTTCAAGAAGATCGGCCTGTCCCTGTCTGAACAAATTATGTGAATCTGAGTAATTTTTGCCCTGGGTATCTACCTTCTGTGGGACTGACTGCTTTTACCTACATATCTAAGCAATCTGTTTGTTTGTTTGTTTGTTTTGTTGTCGGTGTGAAAGATTTCAATTTTGATTACAATATTGAGTCTGGCAGTCTGATACAGTTTAGCAGTTTATGATGTAGTACTTGTAATAGTCGGTACTTGTCTGCATAGGAATCTACCAGAGCTTTTTGTTTTTGGTTTTGTTTCTTTTTTTTATAAAAAGTATCCTAGATCCTCATATAAGATACATTGATTCAAGTTCTAAGAAGAAATAGACTGCAAGTTCACTAAGCCCCAATTGTGTGTTGAAATCTTCCTGTAGGTATGCATAGTGAGGATACATGTATGTCACTTTATATGGACCTTGTATGTATAAAGTACATAGAGTAAAATATAAACATGGATTTTTTTTTCCAAGTTATTCCTTTGCTTTATTCTCTTAAAATAATTTTCCCAAACCTCCCGATTGGCTAGCTAAATTATATAATGAAGAATAATGAAAACGTGAAATGATCATAATGCCTTTACTGTAAGGGAAAGGTTGCTATTAATATTTTGTTTATCCATAATTGAGTTGTTTGGAATCCCTTTCATTTACAAGGACTCTCCCCTACTTCCCCTTTGAAGTACATGCTGTGAGTGTAAGTATACTTTTCTAGTAGTATTAATAAATATTTGCTTGACTTTTAGTCTCATTGATCTTTAATCAGTTCTTAGTATTTGTGTTAACTGAAGTTACAAAGTTGTAAAAACTTCCTTTCTGTACGAAAACATGAATGCTGATTTTTTTTTTATTTGTGTATGTTTTACAGATACTACACCATGTCATTTATTTAATTTGACTTGGCCATTAGAGAAGATTAAAGCTGGCTTATTTCTTAGACATATGCTTAACAAAGAAGGATTTTAGAAACATCTGTGCAAAAACATACAACATCTTCCTGCTTTCTTATCAGTAAATGCAGCTGTTCCTGTTTTTAAAAATCAGATGAGTGTGATAATGTGGAGTAGCAATGTTTGAAGGCTTCATTTTCTGATATCTGAGACACGTTTCTTTTTGCTGAGCTTGGACAGGTAGAAATAAGAAAGATAAATTTACATCTAATGCTGATTCTACCACACCCCCACGCTCCCTGCCCCCAGTATCAGAACCTGTCGGCAATGTCATCTACTAAGTGAATTGCAGTTTTTCATTGCATATATGCTGGGATAAGGATAATTAGGCTGTACTCTGAATAGTGTGAAATTATATGCAATAACGCTGCTGTTTATGTAATTTGAAATTTCTATCAAACTTAAAAATTCAAAAAATTATTATGAATTACTGCTAATAGAAGGCAGGTAACTTCTACTTTTCACAAGAGACACGCTACCAAAAAATCCAAACCCAAATTGTCTTTTTAGTAGTTTTATTTTTAGCTTAAAGTACTTTATCTGTTCACTATATGTATTGACACATCCATGCGAGTGATACAGGAAACAACACTGTTGAGAAAAATGGATGTCTAAATCCATTTTGTAAATCATTGTGAACTATTTTAAGTAGCTAAATTAGTTTTACTTTGTGATTTTTACAGTTCATTTCAGTTTTGCTTTGTTTCTTTGTTTTGGAGCCATGTGATGTGAGATGACCTCACACTTGGTCTTTCAGAATGGATAAACATAGTCAAGCAGAGCAGCCACAAAACTGTGTTTCATGGGAATCTCTCTCTGGCCAAAACCCCATAAACTAATGACAATGTACATGTTTTCATCTAGAAACCTTCTCGTATATGTTGGTTGTAATGTGTTGTGGGTTAAGGGCAGCCAACGTTAATAATAGTAGGGTAAAATCTTACCTGCACGGTCATGTATACCTCATCACCATAGCCATAAGTACTTCTGTTGTCATATCAGTAATTTTTTAAATTCGAGCTTCATAAAAGTCTTTAAGCATCACGGATGACTGCTGCTTCTTAGAACCACTCCGAGGTTTTAGGCCATATTGAGAGGCTGAGTTAATATATTTTTTTTAATTAATGGCAGTATAGAGCAACCTACATAGTTTATTGGTTTCTTTATTTATTTATTGCTTGGGTCTCTCACTGAAGTCTCAAGCAAACCTGATCATGCTTATTGTGAGATCTGGCTGGATTGTGCCTGGCAGTTTGTCTCCTGTTTCTAGATGGCTAATCAGTTTTTCACAATGAGATGGTCTTGTAAGGAAATCTGGGAAATCTCAGACTGAAAGCTTTTTGTGAGGAAAAGAAAGTGCTTCATGGGTTTTGTTTTAGTAGTTAGAAGGCTCTTTAAATAGCTGTTGCAAAACCACAAATAGAGAATCGTGGTGGAGGGGCAGTTTATTTTGGGTTACTACAAGTTGGTTAGAAGATCAACTTAAGCTAAATCAGTTTGCGTTGCCTTGGAGTGAAATAAGAGTGTAAGTATAGAAGTTTGCATCAGTTTGTCTCGAATACTTGAAAAACGTAAGTTTTCAGTGGTGCAGTAGTGAGGCTCTTGTATAAACTGTCTTACTCTTCAGCTACTGAATTTACTATCTAGAAAAGTTTGGGACTTCTATCAACAAGCATTAACTACTGAGTCCTGGAGCTGCAGGAAGTCTGGTTTACAAATATGGTTTTACAATGTTAATCGCAACATCTAACATAGTCTTTTTTACTTCTTTTTAGGATCCTTTATATTATCTCCTTTATTGTTTTTTGCAGGAGCTCATTTTTTGATTTAATACCTTGGAAAAGCTGTGTCTTATTCTGGTGGTTCACCTTGAGATTTGATGAGAAGCGGGCTAACTGCTGCTTCTCCATCACTTGTAAATTGTTGCTTTACAAAATTATGCTTGGTGCTATGGGGCTGAAATCAGGGGCAAAATCGAAATACCATTTTCAAACATACAGGTTTCTGGTTTTAGTAGCTTTAAGATATTCCTTTTTGACTGTTTGTGTCAGATTCCATCACAATTAAAATTATTTCTGAAAGATTGGATTTGCATTCCTACTCCGTGAAACAAATTTAACTCTTGGTTGTATAGCTGGAGATCAGTATATGAAAGTGAAGAAAATTTTCACCTAGTGTTCATATTTGCTGTAATCAGATTTTTCAAAACCTCTATTGTTCTTTTTCTGTGCAAAAGAAAGGAACTTTACTGTTGCTTTGCTTTTTGCTATGGTAAGATACTTAGTAGCAAGTGTATTTTCATTGTATAGTCATAGAACTTAAAGCCCTGCATCCCAGGTCATGATCCCAGATAGGATACCAGTGTTTCAGGTTTTTCTTCGGAGCAGGGTGTTTTATGCAAAACTGGTAAAGCCGGGTATAAAATGGGATAGGTCAAGCTAAAACTGTAAATAAAAGTTCTATTTTTCTTGCAGGGAGAGGGGAGGAGGGCACATGCTTTTGTCAGCACCTGTAAACTTACGACTAAATAAGAAGAGACTGATGATAGATGTGCAAGAAAGGGGATAAAAATTGCCTCAGTCAAAATGTCTTTACATGCCATCATTAAGAGGCCTTTTTGCAAAAAGTATGCAATGTTGGAAACGGAACAAGCTCCTCCTTCAGGAGCTAAAATGATTTAAATTATTGCTGACTCACTAAAATTTGTAAAGAATAAACCCTGTTTAGAAATGGGAAGCCAGATACTTGACCAGTCATGCTTGGGTTGGTTTTCTAAGGCTTCCTATGTTGTTGGTGCTTAAACAGGAATTCTAAATTAAATAACTGCTGGATACTGCGGTATGATAATTATTGAGCTGCTGAAAAGACGTAGATTCTGGTTTTTTAGCACTCCTTCTATGGCTGTGTTTTACCAGTACTAATATGTTTACCTGTATCAGTTTATTCCAGAAGTCTTTGCTGTTTATCTTATTTTTATGAAGTAATTTTATTTCTATTAATATAAGTAATAGAAGATTTTGGCAACTGGATACACAACAGACATGCTGTCTATTTTCTCTTCTTCATTTATTTTTCTCTTGTTACAGTCATCAAAATGTTGACAGCTGCATAACTCTTTTTAAAGCTTTCATATCTTGACAGATATTACAGATATTTGTCATTTTACTTACAGTAAGTGACAGCTAAATTAGCTTTATGCTGTATTGGAGGATATCTCAGATGTAGTGAGTCCAGTCAAATTTATATTGCATTTCTTTAATGTGCAGCTGATTTTCGAGTGGTTATTAAGGAATGAACAGCAAAGAGGTACATGAAGAATGTGAAAATCTTGAGCTAGCAGATATTCAAGGTTAACAGATGAGAAATATGTTCCCCTTTTATTACTTCTATCATGTTGGATAGTCTAGTTTTTCCTTCATTTTCACTTCTTATTTCAGTTAGATGTGGGGTTGAAGATCTATACATTAATCCTTCTTTAATAGATACCCACTTCCCAGCTGAGTATTTAAGGCTGCCGGCAGATAGTGTAGGTGTTTATAAGTCACAGTGGAAGCTGCCGAGTGGAACAGCATCAATACAGCATTGCTGCACCTACTTACCGTACTTTTAGTTAAGTATGGTTTATCTGTTGACTGGCTGCAATATAGATGTATTTCAGGATGTTTTATGTACGTTTCTCTTTCAAAACTTTGGGTCAGATTAAGGATTGGAAGAGAACAAACGGAACTACTGAACGGAAAAAAAACCCCAACCCTATCCTTTTGCTGTCAAGTAACTTATTCAGTAATGACACTACTTTTTTGTGCTGTGCATAAATACAAAGCACAATTAATAAAATTGCAGTGGGTCTTTAGAGCAGTACAGTAAGAGTGTCTGCAAAAATGTACTTGGCAGGAGGGGGAGAGGAAGAACCTGTTGCCTTTTATCCAGGTAGCTTAATTACTCAATTGCGTGTTTCTCACAATTGTCGGTTTAAAATGCTGTCAGAAATGGAAAATTCTGTAGTATGGTATTTTCACATTTTAGTATGTTGAATGTATTGTAATGATAGCCAGACTTTCAAATTACTATAAATGTTTCAAAGATGAGTTATACGTGTTCGATGTGTTCATCTACTCTATTCTGTTACTGCTGGCTTACTCTTGGGAATCACACTAGCATTTGGGCAATTAGTATTTGGAACAAGTCACTGTAAGGTTAGCGTGGTGTTTCTCAAATCAAAGTAGAGGAATTGAAAGAAGCCACTGGAATTGTAAAAGAATAACTGTTGTAAGAGTGTAATACACTTTAAATACCATTTCTTACTCCAGAAAATTTTTGAAACCTGGAAAGTAATGTTTGTGTCCTGATCTTTTTTTTTTTAATTTTTTTTTTTTATTTTTTTCCCCGCTTTTAAGTAAGGTTTAGGATTTTTAGTTTTGTTGGTTTTTTTTGGTGTGGTGTGGTTTTTTTTTTTTTTTTTTTTGTGGGGCGGGGGGGTAGGTGTAGCCTTCTCTGAAAATAAACTTCAGCCTACCTAAACATAAATTAAGCAATGCAGTTTCTCCTACAGGACCACCAAAGCAGGGACTCCGTTGTGTGTGTGTATATGCACCACTTTGCATGCTGAGGAGAGAAAAACCAAGAGTGTTGAGTGAAAAATTATTTTTTGGGGTTACTTTTGGATACTGGCCTGAATCAGGCACAGTGTTACATTTGTTCCAACTGAAGCTGATGCTGAAGAAGGTCACCTACTGACCTCTGAGAAGAGAAGAAGGTTTACAGCAGTGTTATAGAGAATCATATCTTAAGTAGAACACGGTCTTATATTCTGTTTAAAGAATATTTTTTTTCTTTCAGTACTACAGATGTAGCAGATATGTAGCAGGGAATAATATTTATTGGTAGAGAATTTCTTGAGAAGGTCTCTAAAGTGGAAATGCAGCAAATTACAAAAGCTGGAATAGAGCTTTCACACTTCCCCTGAAAAGAATGTTTGCTTTATAAAATAAAATAAAATAAAATCTAATGCATAAGAATTTTCAGGGGATGGATGTACGCTGTAAAGCTTTATCTGCTTTACTTCACAGCACTGAAGGTAGGCATTTCGCATAATCCTGAATGCCGGTAGCTACAGCCAGTGATCCTATCTATCAGTACATACTGAATTTGATCAGTTTTCTTTCTTGTTCTCGAATGAGAGCTTTCTGTAGTCCAGAAAAATTCTATAGCTTATTTAGCTGTCTCTAAAAACAATAATAGGCCTGTTCAGATTTTATCTGTAACTTTACTTTGTGTTGAGCAGTATTTGTAATGCTGTCATAAACTATACTAAAGCACTGTTTCCTAGGCTTTAGTGATAGGATAAATATTCCCCAGGAACACGCGAGCAGAACATGCAGATTGTTTAGCGTGGGTTAAACGCACCTATCTGGAACGTAACCATGTTAATGTTACATCTTTCAGATTTGGCAGGAGCCTTAAGAATGTAGTATTTCAACATTGGTTTTATTGAAACTTGCTGCAGAACTGGATGGGATTAATAATGGATGAGATATATCACACTTAGTACAGTATTAAATTCTGGTAGTGGAAGGATGCAAGCCAGTTCATAACCTTACAAGAACATTGTGTGCCACGGTAATCTTGGTAATACTGTACAGTCAAATCAACGATGAATAAATGCTGAACTCTGCTTTCTGTCAGAAACAGTACTCGTGCAGTCTCTTGTCGGTCATTGTGCATGCTGTCCTAGAGCAGGTCACCACAAAGATCGTAAGATTAAAAAATGTTACGGATTATTCTAGCTGCACAGCACTTTATAACGAAGGTGTTAAGGCCCTTAATAAGGACGGGCGATTTTGCATGTTTTGGTTCTTGGGTGAGCAGCTTGAGAGCAGAGGCGTGTGTATGGAAGTGAAGGAGTACCTCCCTCCGGAACATTTCTGTTTATCAGAAAAATATTAAAATAGAAGGCTGGAATAAATCTCATTTGTAGCCGGTAGGCAATTGATGCTGTATAGGCTTTTTATTCCAGATGTGACAAAAAGAGGAGGCAAGGCCCCAGGGACATGCCTTACAGGGCTACAGCTTTTACCATAAAGCACATCTGGGATCTATCAATCAGTAGCTTTCCTTGTGCAGGTTGCGCCTCCTTTGTACTTCTATGCTGCTTTACTGGAGATTTCTGTCATCATTTATCAGTTGGGTGGCTGCTGTCAGTCCCCACCTTCTTTCATTCCAAGGGTTACCAGCATCCATTCTTAGGAACCTTATCACCTTCCTTTAAGGTGTTTGGTGATGGATAGGGAAGAGATGGCTCTCCTCTCTCTGTATAAGCTAATAGGTCTTCTGTCACTTCCAATTTGAACTAGTGAGGCATCAGAAACTGTTACTTTACATTTTCTCCCCTGGAAAACAAAACAAAAATGAATAAGGCTCTTTCAAGCTGCAGTGGAATGAATTTTGAAATTTAAACCACCTACTTTTCTTTGAATAGAAAGGTTATAACAAAAGACTGTGCTTTCACCCATCAGAACGTTGTACTTCGGGGGCAGGGGTGAAAGACTTTAAAATGTGATTACTGTAATGCCTGCATCTCTCCAAACCCGCACCTTAGGAAATGTTTTTAGTGAGCAGAAGGGAGCAGCCATAAGTACATAAGCCGCGGACAGCACCTCTCTCCCTGCTGACCTGCAGGTGTGGATAGCTTGTGCGGCACACATGGAGCAACACAAAAAGTCATCTTGGTAGCCCCGTGGGGCCAATGGTGTCTCTTTGGCCTGTGAAAGCTTTCCCTGTAAGGCTGACCGAGGTAAGGGCAAGATCTGTCTTTTTGGAAAACCAAACTAAGGCCAAATGAACCAACCGCTTGAAAAACCCAGTGTCCAGAAGACTGTTGTATCTGGTTGTTCAATTCACTCTGTTTTTGAAAAGTAGCTTGGCCTTTGTGGAGTGGAAAAATTGTTTAAACAATATAATGATTCTCAAAAATTGTATTTATTAGCTATTGCTCTGTCCAAGAGGAGATTTTGCATTTTAGATTCCCAAGCTGGGACTCTGTGATGGGGACAAAGAAATAAAATACACTTCAAAATCGGAGAACCTCACGCAGGGTGCTTGAAGGGATCTGTTAGGGTTTCAAGTGGGAACCTGACACTCGGAGAAGAAAGGTGTGTCCTCAAAGGTTTATATTAGGAAGGGAAAAAAATAATGAAGGTTCGAGTAAAAGTTTTAGCTTTCTGCAGTTACTCCTTGATCAAAATGCAGACCAGGCTAGTAAATGCCTGAAATATGATTGTTAGAGGCTACTCTGAATTTTTATTAGGCATTCTGAAATATTTGTTTTAACTTTGAAGAGTGCATCAATTAAAAAGAGATGGTGCCTTAGAGAAATGTTTACAATAAATGCCAAATGACTGAGCTGGCCTCTTGTTATTTGAAGTGTTAGTTCTGAGGCAAGGCTATAAAGCATGTTGATGAGGAAATGTGTGGGGGAGAAAAAAAGTATTTGATTTTCTATGTTTACAGGTAAAAGATTTATTTCCAGGATTGTTATTCTTGTTAGGACTATATTTGCAGATCCCTATCAAGCTTGAGATAAAGTTTTTGGGGGTACTGTATATACTGAAACTGTACTTTTCCCAGAGTGATGGATAATCTCAATGAAAGTTAAAATCTGGGGAAAGTAACACAGTCACACTGTACACAGAGAAATTCATGCAGCCATGGGTTTTCCCAGTATTTTGAAACACTGCCTGCTCCCTGACTTGTGTTGCCAGACTGCCTCTCAGCAGTGAAAGAATAATGCATTTTTCTTAACAACTGTAAAAGAAAACTAAAAGACATTAGAGTTTTCCCTTTGTTTTTACTAGTTCAAAATGGATCTGAATTTCACTGAGAGGAAAGGTTTTTTTATATAAACCAGCAACATTCATTTTGCTTGGCTCTACAGTTCAAAAACTTAAAATTAAGGAATCAAACTACTTGGAAAAGGAAAAAGAATTAAAAAACCTGTCACTCCTCCTTGCTTGGGTTCCATGCTGTGATTGTCACAACCCAGTGTTCTCAAGAAACTGCTCAGAGTAGCCGTCTTTAGCAAAACGTACCTGTTAACTGGTTTTGTCCCCAAACCTGTTTTGTTTTTAAAGCTACACTTGCTTAATAAGCAAAGATGCTATAAGATGTCTTTTTATGCTGAAATATTTTTTTTGCTCAGAGACTAAATGCATATATATATATATTTATATGTTTGGGTTCTTTTTTAATGTTTGTTAATGAGATTTTGTTTTGTAACCAGTAAATGATGGTCTGAAACCTCACTGACATGCATATGGGGTGATGGCCATTGGTACTTTATCTTTGGAGTAGCTCTAAAACATAATTAATGAGATCTTTACACTTTGTTATATTTCTCTTCCAGTCACATTTAGTATTTCATTGAATTTTTAATTAATAACAGTTCTTATACCATAGATCTTGTATTAGGATTTTGTTTTTGGGTTTTTTTTTCGTTTATTTTGCTAGTTACACTTAAATTTCATTCTTTATAGTCTCCTAGAGTTCAAAACAATGCATACTTATCTGCCCAGACCTAAAACTAGTTCTGCCTTGCCCTAATTCTGGGATCATTCCTGTACATGTAATGATACTAATAAATAAAAAGAAATCCTTAGATACTTTTGCTAGAGGCTAAAGATGAATCTACATGAAAGCATTTCTAGGGTCTATATTTTTCTTGTCAGATATAAAACCTTTCATGTTTGTTAGTTGGTTTGTATAAAGCGAGAGTCCCTTGGCCCTCCACGATGCTTGTGACTTCTTTTGTCCTGACAACTAAGGGTGTTCAGACAAATCCTGGGTTTACACTCCAGGCACTTGCTCTCTTCTTGGCTTGCTGGCAAAACTTTCTGTGCTGTCGAGGATACAAGTATAACTGGGTGAGGTCAGGAGACGGGACTGGAATTCTTTGAATGGGATTCTCCTGCCGATAGGTGTTTTTGCAATGTCTGTATAAATTTGAATATTTATGGAAATCTTTTGTAAAAGTGGAAGATTGGAAAAATTACAGCACCTAGCAGGAACAGGGCTGTGATGATAAAAGTTGCTATTGCTTTTAGCAGAAGTCAAAAGAAGGGAAGAAATTCTTAATAGATCCTCCCTCCTGCAGACCTACTCTGTTGCTTGTATTCAATGTATTAATGATACATGTCTTGCCCTTTTTCAAGATGTGGAAGGCTTGTGTATCCCACTAATCTGTTTGAGTTTTTGGTATCTTGGTATGTTCCAGTGTTATTTGCAGTAGGTCTTGACGACTGTTGTAGGTAGATGTTTTCTCAGCTAGTTTTTTGTTCTTGAATTTTATGTCCCCGTTTCATTTTCCAGATTAATTTTTTTGGTTTTTTACAGCCTTGGAAATATCTGCGAGCTCTTTGGGTAAAGGCTGTTGCCTTGGTTGAACTTGGTTGAATTTACCTTGTTTTCATAACAGTTCACGGAGGCTGCTGCACCTGTGGTGGTGTGACTTGACAGCTTTACCACTCCCCCCTGAAATATAAAGCTGGAGGTGAGAACTTCCGAGACCGGCTTTGCTCCACAAGAATATTTCTGTGCAACAGCCAGGGTGACGTAGTCGCTCACTGTCAAACTAGGCTGAAGAATTTTGGATAACTCAACTCTTTCTATAGAACAACTATTCTTCACCTCTTTTTACGTTTGTACACTTGCCAGAGTTCTTTTGATACCTTGTCTCGGGCCTTTTTGTTCTTGTGTTGTCTCAGGAATTCTTGTCAAGTGGCAGCTTATCTTTAGCTCTTCTCTATTTAGTTGGTATTTTATTCTCAGCAGCCTGCAATTAAACTAACCCTGTGTAGTCAAACAGCGACAAACTCTCAAGGGTCTGGTAGGTAGTAGTCACAAATTAGGACAAAGCACTTCTGAAATGGAGAAGGCAAATCACAAAAATAGGATTGAGCACGGGGTCTGTGCTGCTGGTGTCCGGCATATCCACTGCGGGACGTCAGGTCAGAGATGCTTTCTGCGTGGCACTGCGTGTTCTGCCTCAGAGGAGGAACACCAGGGTGGAAAACAATGAAATGAGGAAACTGGCATGCAGTATCTTCATAGTCTAACTTAATATTGTTCAGTACTAACAAAATAATTGCAAAAAAATTTTTAGGAGCTTGGTTAATAGATGCATGTGCAGCTTCAGGTACCTCTAACTTCCATAATGCATGGTCACAGGCAAAACCCAGGCTGTTCTAAAGGAATAATATTGTCCACTTGGACAATCTGCTTCCTTCTCCCTTGCCTATTCTAGTGCTTTAAGTCTTCTCTACAGAGGTGGCCGTGACTGTAATCTGATTTTCACTGGCTTCATGTTCTGTACCTCAGCTATGATCAAAATCATGTTGGGCAAAATCTCTAAACTAGCAGAATGGCACCTTCTTCCTCATAGTTATGTGGGAAAACCAGGACGCTGTACAGTAATCCTGGTTCTAAACAAAATACATGTTTGGATAACTGTATTACGTTAGGTTATTGTATTCTGTATTGTGTTTGAGAGGAAGATATACAGTCTCATACCAAAGGTCTGTAAAGATAAAACCCAAAAGAAATATTTGATTTCATGTGAAATGTAAATAAGAACATAACTGCCACTGATGACAGTGGGGTAGAAAAATTAGTTTTCAGAATTTTTTCCATGCTAAAAAGGATTGTGTAAAGTATTTGCTGATTATGACAGTTTGGAATAAGTGGGTGGGTTACTTTTTTTGGGTATATTGTTTCCTAAGTGGCTTTATTCTTTTTTCAGGGGAGAGTAAAGAGCATGAAATTTGCTGTGAACTTCAGTAATCCATTTCTGTTTTTGCTTTATCTTGGTTGATTGGTTTGCTGGACCTGTGTGAGAGAAGAATATGTTTGTTTTCTAGTGCTGATGCTAGGACACCTTACTTTTTTTTTGAGGAGCTGTAATTCTTCCTCTATTTGAAGTTGGGAGGGCTTTTCTACATTTTCTTTCCAGATTAAAAAACCCAGATGCTAAACAATGTAACACATGAAAATTGGCAAAACTGAGAATTTTTTTGAGCAAGTTCACCAGGGTGGAAGCAAGTTTTGGTTTTCCAGACTGTTCTCGGGGAAGGTGCCGCTGCATCTCTGCAAGTGTCTTTTGTCCTCAGATGCTGTTTTTAATGATGACAGAAAATTGTCGGGTGATTTGTAAGACAAATGCAACATGTAGCATTCTGACTTCAGGGTGGGGTTTTTTTTGTTGTTTTGCTGTTTGCATAATTTTCTTGAAACTGCGAATGTCTGGGCACTATGGGAAGTGGAGTTGTGCGGGGAAAAAAGTCAAACTAAATGAAGCTGAATTAAGTACTCCTTTTAGACTGCAATTAGATTGCAGCTGCCAACTATTTAGAAATCCTAGCGCTGTTGCATCCAACTTGCATTTCATATGCTTGACTCTTCTAATGTTAATAGTACCCTCCATCTTAAATTCCAGTCTGTCACAGGGATTATCTCTATTGTGTGTTCATATTAATCATGATTGTAGTTTCGCACTTTATATAGGCGTACACAACCGTATGCTGCTTCAGTGCAAAAACTTGACATCCACAAAAATTATTTTTCTGTGCCAGTGTTGCTTCTAAAATTTCTCTTGGGCTTGGATACAAATTGCTGTAAATTAATTAGTAAATAGCTATTTATTTTTTTTAATATAAAGACAGGGTTTTATCACAACAATGTATCATTGCAAGGGCAACTGCAATCACAATTTCCTTCCGTAAGTTCCAGTTAGAGATCTTTTGCGATTGCTCTTTCTTTACAGATCTGAATTATCTACCATTCTGTCGGTCTAGCTATTTCCATATGAATATCTAAACTCATTAGAATAATATCCCAAGCATGGTATGCTGCATTATTGTGCTGTTTAATAAGCGCCTCGGCTGCCTCTCACAGCAATGCTATAGGCTGGGTTTCTGGTTTTTGCAGATCGCTGCCATTGTTTGCTGAGTGCCCATGTGGGAGCACTTTTTGTGATCTAGTGCTTTTGCTTGTGTAATACTGATTCAGAAAAACAGCCCGCTTGGAGAGAAACATTAGGTGCAAAGAAGGCGTGATTCCACGCTTCGGGGGCGGGGGGAAGTACAGCAGATAAATTATCTCCTATTTGTGCAATGTTTTATGGTTGTCAGCTGTCTGTTGCCAAAGAACCCCAATGGATTTAAATGCTTGTGACACCTTGCCCAGTCAAGGTATAGTAAAAGCCTGTTATGGAACGTGCTTTGTGACAACCTGTGCTAGTTTATATTAGCTTAACCAATCACTTTTTTTCTGTGCTTGGCAAAATTTGTTAAATTAATTCAGTTGCAATTAGCAGATTTATGGGAAAGTACCCTGTTATCCTTTAATTGGAGAGCATAAAACTACAAACTGAATCTGCTGGTTCTATTTGTGTAATAGGCAATCTATCTACGACAAGGTTTGATCGATGGAGTCGTATGATGCCCTTGCCTTGTTTTATATTGGCTGTCAGCTCTTAACTGGGACTGAAGTATCTGGGTAACAAAAATTGATATAATGACTTAATGCGCCTTATTCTCTTTGAGCTACATCAGTTTAGAGCACTTCTGAGAGAAAAATGTCTGGAAAATATCAGGGAGTCATTTATCAACCTGTTTTCATTAGCATACTGCCTAGCACTGGCAAGGATTTGAATAAAAAAAAAAAGCAGGATGGTACAATTTATTTCAGGTCTCATATTTCTTGGATGAAAGGAGACTTCTAATAAATGGAAAATAGAGAAAGATGTGTTTCTTGCTGATTTTTCCTAAATAAAAGCTGTACAAAAACATATCTTTGGTTTGATTGATAACAACAGGGGAAGCATACATGTATGAAGATACTTGGGAAATTAGCAGCAGTATCCTCCTCCCTTACTACATTTTGTTAATTTGAGGTGTACCGCAGAATAAACCCAGTGTCTTACATGTGTACAAATGAAAATTTGTGTGGGAGTGGTGGGGGTTGTCACTATGGAGAGCTTTACAAAAAGGTAAGATCTGATCCCTTTAAAGGTAAAGCTGTTAAGCTATTCAAGTCTGCTGAAAGTGATGTGAAATAGGTACCGATCAAAATGTTTGTATAGTGGGCAAAATGTGTGCACTGTATCAAGTCATTTGTCCTACCTACTCTATGATGCTAACCAGAAGTGGTAATAATAACTGAAAAGCAGTTGTGTGCAAGTAAGTCCTTTTTTGCATGAAATTTTTATGCATCAGTCAGACTGCATACAGTGTGCCTAATGTATAAAATAAATTGGTGCATAAATCAGATTATGAGCAGCATGTAGGCAAGTCCGCATTTGCACACAGGAATCAAACTCAGGCATGGGAAATTCCCGTTTTAACCACTAGCGTGAGGATTTATCAGGTGGCAGTTGCATGCTTAAATTTCTAATAATAAAAAAATTTAAAAAAAAGTAAAATGTGTTTCTTCCCACCCCTGCCAAAACCTGAATGCAACAGAACACAGAAAGGCCCTGAAAATAAAGGACTTGTGGGCATGCACAGCATTATCTTGTGACCCTTTCTATAGCTTCTAATTATGTCAAGGATTTGGAATGCCAATCAATAGAAAGTGATTTATGATTGGTATAAGCAATTGCACACGGCTTCACATTGATCAGTATGTAGATTCCCTGACATAAGAAGTTATTATCTATGACAGATACTTGCCTAACTGCTAATTGAATTGCACATTTTTCCATCAGTGTTATCAAACTACCACGAAATACAGACCATAACTTTGTTGCTCTTTGCATGAAAATAAAACTATGATGAACAGCAAGTGTCAGCATATAGGTTGTCTGACAGTAACCACTATTTATCGATGCAACTCGTGCTTGCTATAAGATGACAATATCACCCAGTGTTGCCATGACAATCAAAATGAGTGTTGGGTCCATGATATTTTCTACAACTCTGTAGAAAATCTATTAAATCTAAGTTATCTATTGCTTGTTACCCTGTAAACTGTCTCCAGGAGCACAGTACTGGTGCTCTAGTAAGGGAGGGTTTGTAGTACACAGATGCTTCTCTGTTCACCCTCTGATTATTTTTATCATTTTTTTTTAACTCATTCTGAATAGATGGTCTAAAAGCAGTAGCATTTTTAGGTAATGGGCTTTTAATCCCTGCAAGACTTTTTGGTTAAAAATAGAATTTCTTTGGTGTCCACTTGTTCAGTGGAGTTGCCAGTTGTTTCAGCGTTAATGACTGTTAACCAAAACATTAAAGCCTACCTCACCGCGTGCTGCCTAATGTATGCTGCTCTGTTGACTTGCCTACCTCTTGAAGCTTTCCTTAATGAACCATGAGATCTTTGAATCAGAGATACACAATACTGAGCATAACAAAGCCTTGTATTTGATTGGTACTCCTAGAAACATACTTCACTCTTCCTTTGTGTTCTCTAACTGTCGTCTTCTCTGATCTGTATTAACTCCAAACAAAGAACTGTTTTGGGTTGTATCTACACCAAGACATTGTGCTTGAGAATAGCAGACCTCATTCTGCAGTATTTCTCAACCTGCTCCATAATTCCATTTTCTCATAAATCTATGGAACATCCTTAACAAGAAGCTATGCAACTATGCATCCTGCGCAGAAGTAAGTCTGCGTGACACCCATGCGTGTCACCAAGTGAACAGTGCAGGCCCTGGCCCAGCTGCAGGAAAAAGATTTGCAATATACCACGGAAGGTGACCCCTAAGAGACAGTAAGTCTGCTTTGGACTGTAACCTATGGGGCCTAGTCTTCCTCTGCTGCCTCCTTCGCATCCCTTCTGGCCTGGGTTAAGACAGGAAAACCTCTGAAAAATAGAAACGTGGGAAAATCTGATGTCTTCTACATGATGTTTTCAAAAATGCTCAATCTAAACTTTAGGATTCTTCAGATTCAGTTTGGTATGAACTTTCAGATATTTTCAGCATTGGATAATGACTTGTGTTTAGTAATTATTTTCTTCCATTTGTCAAGGGTTGTTACGGCCTTCAAGAAATCTTACCAAGTTCTGAAACTTGCTTCCCCACCATGTTTTAACCAAGTTTGTAGTCACTTGCAGGATGAAGTAGCAAATCAAATGTAGCATTGAATGTAAAATTTCAGTGATTTTTCTATACAATTGCACTACTGTATGAATGGTTATGTAGCATTTACATAAAATAAGCAAATGCTGCATCTATTGTATCACCTTTTATTTGTTGTTGTTTTTATTAAAAAAACCAACAAAACTGCTTATTACAAGTTTCTAGATAATGTGACAGCAAGTACAAGAGCTGAAGACTTTTTGGGTATCTCAGAATAACAGCAATTAGAATCCCAGTTTGTGTACTTGGTATTTTCACACACGTACAGCTAATTAAACAAGGGAAGCTAGTTTTGGCCTTTGATTTATGGTAAAAGATAGCCCTGCGCATGTTCTGAGGGGAAGTCAGCATGATGTGCTTTGTATGTCACCTTGTACATAAGTGTTCAACTACACAGCGTGCAGAACATAATGTATTTCATTAGAGTAATTGTTGGTTGTAAAGCTCTTTAAAAAAACCCCAACAAACCACGAAAAAAATCCCACTACCCACCCTAAAACCACAAACCAATCGAACAAAAAACCCCACATCAAAAACTTTTTAAAAATTATATTTAAATGTAATTTCCTGTACTAACCATGTCAGCTTTTAATTATTTTTTTTTTAAAAAAATGTTTTTTTAAATTGCAATATTTTTTCTGAAACTACTGGTAGATCACAGGCCATGTTTTTTTTTTTTTTTGTTTTTGTTTTTTCCTTGTAACTGACAATCCCTGTGGTAGGCTCAGTCCAGAGGGTTGTATACCTAAAATTCATGTAATTTTGGAGGAAGGTTATGGAGTGCATAAAGATGGGACAAAATGCAAGAGACATGCATAGAACAATTGCTCTTCAGGTTTAATGAAGCACTTCTTATCTGAAATTTTCCAAGTGCTTTTTTAGAATGATGGATTAAGCTTTCAGACTGAACCTCCCAGTTAGTGGAAATTATTATTGCACTGTTTTGTCTGTGTGCTGAACAAACTGAGGTATTGGAAAGCTGAGACTAGTAACGAAAGATAGAGCAGGGATGTAGTTCAGCAGTGCTGACTCTGGGTTAGGTGTCAGTCAGCGGGGTATCGCTTACTGTCATGGTTGCTGGTTTTGTATTTGACCTTCTGTGCACCGTTCCAGAGTGGTGAGACCTAGATCTATTGTAGAAATGTGTTCCTTAGTTCATGTGTGTCTCTGCTTATGTATGCGTTAAACACATGTGTTGTGTGAAAAGAAACTATGAAACCCCCTTGTTCTTAAAAAGGGGATGTAGGGGGCAGAGGAACTTTTTGTTTTAACCATTCCTTGTATGCTCTGTATTGAGCATTGCAGAGAGAGAATTTTGAGTACTCGTTGTGTGGGTGAGGCCTTTCTGTCTCCAGAGCAGGTCTGATTTAGGCTGAAACATATGGAAAAAATATCTTTTCAAATACTTGAAAGATACCTTTGATTTTTGCAACGAATAAAATGGAACCATTTTTATTCGCTGTCAACAGTATGTAAACTGGGGACAAAGAAAACCCTCTGGTAGTATAATATTCTTTTTAGATACCTGCAGTGAAGTCGATATACCACCTTTCATTGTTCCCCTTTTTCTCATTTAGTTACTGTTGATCTCCAAAACACAAACAAGTTATGAACTGCTTTGAATTCTGACTCTTCATTCCAATCAAGATGCTTTTCTGCTTCCTCTACAAGTGGAAGAGAACACATTCTACAACGCCTTCTAATCTCTCCCCACCCCCTCCATCTTTTATCTTTTTATGAGATGAAATCATCCTCCTTGCTAAAGGATATATGGGGTGGATATAGCAGCATATGAGGCTGTGCTTGTCATGATCAAGAGTTGGGATTGTTGAGTGCATGATTTCCAAAAGTAAAGATTTTATTGGGGTTTCTACCATCTGAAACAATGTAGAAAAGCATTTTTTTCAGCACACTTGTAGTTAGCCAAGTTTTTAGAAAGCATAGCCACACATGACCTAAGAATAAATGTGACCTCCCAAACCACAATTTCTGTTGGCACATAAAAACGTTTACTGCATTTTCAATCGAAGATGTTCAGTCTCTTTCTGTTTTTATGGCATAACTTCCTGTTATATTTTGTGCATCTCAACAACAGAAGACCATAGGAGAGCTGAGAAATCTCTGTCTGTGAATACAGAATTACGAAGTAACTAAGATAAAAATCTAGTATTGATTCAAAGGTTGCTTTTATTTTGGTGATAAAGTAAAATGCTCTGGTATTTTCAAGGTGGGGCTTGTGGAGTTCAGGTGGGTTGGGTGCAATGTAATCTAAATCCCCAAGAAGCATGTAGCCTAGCTACATGTTGGTAGGGCTGATCATCAGGGTAGATTCAAAAGCCATAACTGTGGTCCTTTGTACACGTTTCTTTTTTAAGAAAAGAGAAGGGGCATCGTGTGTTAGTTTGCAGGTCCTTGAGATGTATTTGAAAAGGGATCAGGTGAGCGCATTGGGGATGTAATGGAAGAGCCTGTTAGTCCTCCTACAGAGTGGAGAATAGTGACAAGGGTGGATTGGGACAGCAGGGAATGGATACCCTAGGGCAAAGCTGACTTAAAGAACATCTTAATGCATCTTAGGTGTGAGAAAACATTGATTCTGTTTACTATTGGGATTGAAAACTGGGAACAAGAGTCGCGTGACATTAAAAATAGATAATAGTTGTGTAGAGTTTATCTTCTTAATGGAGCTGTTCTGAATGTTTGCCGTTAATAGCCATATTTTTAGCTGAGTGGTATACTGGAATATATAATGGTGTTTCACTGTGAAACAAATTTCAAAAATGTTTGCATTAAAACACCTGTAACATGAAGATGTACAAACTGAAATACGTTTTATATCTATTAAGGTATCTCACCTGTTAGCATCTAGGTACATAAGCTGTGTAGCACGCTTTGCAAATCTTCAAAGTGTTTTGATAAAGCATCTGATGAATGGCATAGAAGAATTTCCAGTGCTGTGGGGGTCAACAGTCATAAAAACACATGGATGGGGGTCGATGGGGTGGGGTGTGTACCGGAATTGTGAAATGAATATGAGTGGTTTAGCAATTACTGTAAGTTTCTCAGAATTTTCTCACTTTTTTTGGGGGGGTCAGATTTCACCTGTGCAAAATCTCTTAGCTTTCTGGAAAATATATACACGCTAGCGAGAGTATAAACACATCATTACACTTTCATGACAGATAAGCTTGCTGTGTTGGAGTGTAAACTCATTTTTCTTTAGGTGACCTTTAAATAGTATTGTGCTATTGGATGGGATTTAAATCAATAATTTTGTCAAAACAAAATACAGTGGTTTTTTTTTTTAATCATTTAACCGGCTCTTTAAACTATCAAGGAATAATGGATTTCCATGTGTTACACTCTATGAAAAAATACTCTAAAATTCACTTAACTAGTACAAAACAAAAAAAAAAATCTGCGTTCTCTGTTGTTGTTAGTACTTGGTTCTATTCTGAAAAATGTTGAACCAGCAGGATAACATCCAGTGTTACTATAATTAGTGACTTAATGCCTTTTCTGCATTCACATTGTAAAACAACAGTGTCCCAGGTGTGAGAAGGTTAAAATGAGAAGTACCCAGTAGTTATGAAGCAGCAATAATGAGTTTCCTTCTACTTACCATGGATTTGTGTGATATACAACTTGCAATTAAGCATGGCTTGGTGATTCAGTGATTAATGTATATACGACTCCTAAAGGAGCAGCACAGGCCTCCCGTCACATCCTTCATGATGTTTACAGCTGGGTACCTATTAACAGGAAGATGGAAAGGGCCATTTACAATTCAGTAACCTTTATGACAGTGAACTCTTTAATCAGCATTTTATTTCCTTTGTAACACTTTAGTCATCTACAAATGTCAGAATAAAATAGGGCTATGAAATATTTAGGATCGGCATGTGGAAATTGACTTCCTTGATTTAAGCTGCTGTGTCTTTTCATTTTGTTGTTTTGGGAGCTTTTACTTTTATTGAAAGACAATTTATAACTAAATGCTCCCAATAGTGACTGGCATTAAGGCCAGAGAAATTACAGAAATCCATGTTCTTTTTCAGTAAAATGTTGATGGTTGCTGGGTTAGGTAATAATTTAATCAAGTAAAAATATTAGCAGTGGGGTTCACGTTTCAGCATAGCGTTTCAGTACAAATGCAGCGGACTCGGTGAGTTTATGACAAAATATCCCAATGTACTTATAGAAGTAATTAAGTATAGCCTAAAATAATTTGTCATTTATGTGTACCTGTGTGCTTGAAATGTGCATGGCATTCTATTTTCTTAAAACGATTGCGGGGCTCTCCAACTTTGGCAATAATTGTCTTGCACTTTGTGTGGTGACAGTCATCACTCTTCAGCACCAGGAAGAAGCATCGGCCCTGCCTCAGTGAGCTGCTGTGGAAATACAAATTCTTCCAACCAAGTATTTTTCATTTGTGCATATGCACACGGTTTGTGCCTAGGTTACAAACGGATTTATCAAAATCTTGTCACAATACTTAATTCTTGATATCTAGAATTTTTTACATGAAGGTATGGCTTGAACATTTGCCATTTGGTACTGTAACCATTTTAGAATCAGCAAGCTGGATGGAAGGGGCTTTCTCTGTCCTGAAGGGCAGCGCTTCGTCCTCTTGGAGGGTCTGGGGAACTTTTGTCCTGGTCCTGAACTGCGTTTAAACCACTGCAGTAATGCCGCTTGGGCTCACCACGTTAAGCCCAGCGTGGTTTTACTTCAGTTGCCTGCTGCTGTGTTGTAAAATACTGACCCAGGTGACTGGAACTGTGCTTTCGGGGTTATTTGTAATTTCATATTACAGCTGCAGATTGGTAACAATGAAGGTAACTTCCAATTTTGCAGGTGTTAATGAGGTTTTAATGCTTTTGGGAGATGAAGGTTTCATCTGCTGCTCTGTGAGTAGTAGCTATGTCCTGGCTGACGTTATCTGCTTTTATCCCCATGGAGGTAGTGGTTTGGTGCATTGTGCTTTATTTTTAAGAAAAAATGAAAGGGAAAAGCCTTCTTAAATATATCAAAGATTTGAAAGGCTTAACAGAACAATGTTGAGCACAGTTTTAAATCCAGACCTTTTCTCACAGAAACGTGTTGCTTGGAGAAAGTATTTGGTCAAAGAAGAAGGGCTTGTGAGCCCCCAGACTTAACTCTCTTTTCTCAGATGGTATCTATTGATCTGATAAAAGACATTGCCTCTAATAAGCAGCATTATCTCCCAAGTACACACTCAAACTCTAGAAGGATTACACAAACTAAGAATGTTCGGGATTTTATATGCTTTTCAGTTACATGCTGTGTTGCTCTTACTTGGTTAACAGCTTTTTGTTTGGCCCCTTTAGAACCTCTTGGAAGTTGCGTAAACTTATAGATGTCATTCTGAAATACGGTGATGTGCAGACTGGCTTTGTGTATCTTGATCACGACCGTCTTAACTTCTGAAGTCAAGGTAACATAGAGACTAAGCCGAGAAAATATTTCATTGAGTTTGGAATTGTGCAGACTAAAGAAAATGACAGATCCAGTACCCAAAGTTGTGTGTTACAGACAACGTGTCTCGGAGATGAATGAGATTGTAAGAGGTGGAAATTTGAGAGCAGTGCAGTAGGTGAGGATTGGAGGCAGCGGGGAGCACTGTAGGAGTTTCAGCCAGTTTGATGCAAAATGGAGACGTGCCCTTGCTATGAAAGACGGTTACTTTATCGCCCTGAAGTTGACGATACACAACTGAGTGAGCACAGCTTGGAAAGGTAAGACTACTTGGTAAATTTATACAATAAAATTGGGGCACAGTGTCTGTCACTGAGTCATGAAGGTGAGTGCTTGTCAAGCCAAAAAACAGCTGAGTGGTGATATTGCTACCTTTGGCAGTGATGTGGAGAGCTCATCGGGTGATGGCTGCAAGTTCGGTAGCTGTGTGGAACTGGTGCACATGTGCGTCCACAGGTATAGATGCCATGATGGCATTTTTTGTATTAATATATCTGGGTTTCTTATTTGTCATGAAAAATACTTGTATAATGCTGTCTTGCCTTGGTTAAAAGCAAGCTTTTCTTGGTGTGTAGTGGATAATAACTACAGTATAAGGCCTAAATTCTGCACCTAAACCTGTTGTTCTGCCTGTTTCTAGGAATAATGTAGATGCAACATGGGTTGGCCTGGCATAGCCTTTAAAATATATTTTAGAAGAATGAGACTTAATTGTGCCTATATAGTATTTAAAAAGAGCCAGTAAACAAATGTAACTGGTAAAATTAAAATGAAAAGGGGGCAAAAAATGCCAAAGGTTGGTGTTCTAAGGAGGACAATAAGCAGTGGATGGACTCTGCCGCACAAACTAGACACGGACAAACTCTATACCCTCAGCTACGCCATTAAATAGGAATGTATCTGAAAAAGTATGAAAAAGTTGGTGATGATCAGAGAAAAGATATAAAACAGTTTGTGTAATTTCAGGGAGGATGCCTCACTCAGCATGTGATAGTCACTGTAAGTTCGTAGCTTTTGATGATGTGTTGTCCAGCTTGTACTGCTCTAATATACCTTGTAGTATACTGCTTGCTGTATTGACCCACTTTTGCTGAGGGATGTAATGAAATGTGTATTATTGCTTTAAAAATGGAGTAAGAAGTGCGCAAGAGATTTAGGTTGAGAGACAAAAAGTGTATACAGGTGCAGATAATGAGCCGGAGAACTGGTATTGGACTAATTCAATGCTGTCTGTGTTGCTTGAAAATATAACTGCAAGTTTAAATGATAAAGAGAAAAGATGAAGTGGATGTAAACACAGTATATATACTCTGTTGCCATGAGTACTCCAGAAAGAAATAGTTTTGTTCCAACTTGATCATTCTACCATTCTCTAAAGAAAAACCCATGTTTAATCTGTAGAAGAAAAGCTGTGTTGCGTTTGGTGATGGACTGAGGATACCTTGTATGCATGTGTTCCTAACCTGTGGGCCAGCTGAGAGAAACGAGACCTCTGCAGTATTAGTTCTGGTACTGCCTTTTTTTTTTTTTTTAGCATCTTTTGTATGAAGAACTCAAAGATGCCCTAAATGTTAAAAGCATTTTAAGAAGGTAGATACAGGAAATAACTCAGAAGGAAAAATAGAGATGCAGGCTGCCTTTTTTCCAAGGGGCTTTTTTCAAAGCCAAGGTGTTTGGCTTTGGTAGGGGGTGTGTGGGGGAAGATGTCGTGGCTTCCCTGCCCAGCATCCCGCTTTGAGGGCACGGCTATCAGTCTTGGTGATAACGGAGAAAGCAAATGTGGGTGTAAGTGCCCCGGTGTGTGACTGGAGAAGGGAAACTCTGGGAGTTAACGCTACCCCAGTCCCAGCTGTTTGGGGCCTTGAGACTTCAGAGGCTGGGGGGTTTTGCAGGTCTCTTGCAGTTTCACTGCTGTGAAATGTTGCTGTCTTTTTGCTGCGATTATTTAAATATTTATCCTTTCTTGCTACTTGACCTTTCCTGCCTGGTTCTAGTTCCTGTGGCCAGCTCGCTTTGTGTTTCATGAGCTCAGTAAACCGTGGCCTTCAATTCCCTTGTTCTAGTATTTTCACTTAAGACCAGGAGTGATGAGCAAAAGGTTTCAGGCTCAATCCTTGAGCAAAGGGCCGCTGTGACAGGGATTATTATTTATTTGTCATCTTGGATGTAATAAGCTGTAGGTACAGCATCGAGAGCCCTTGATTTATTGCGCTGTCGACTGCCACTAGCAGGACGTCTGCTGTACCATGCAGGATGAATACCACACTGTCAGCTCTGTCGATCTGTCTCTGCCATTGCGCTCTCTCTCATAACACATTCCCATTTCATGCCAGAATACATAAACAATCTTTCATTATTTTGATGCCTTTTTCATATTTGTTCTTTACAGAACATAAAGTTTGAATTTATGGGTTTCCTTTACATTATTTCAACACACTCCACCATTTTCCGGGTTTGTGGTTTAACTCTCAGAAATTGGCTGCCAGGTGATTTAGTTATTTTGGCTTTCTAGTTTTATAGTTATTTAATATCACAGTGCCAGATACTGAGAAAACGTAGTGTATAGCAGGTATGGGATTTGCAGTCAGACTCTGTCATCAGCAAAACATGGCCATGGGGACACAATGTGGAAATTAAAAGCTAGGCATGCAGAGCAGGAAATACTCCCTCCAACCTTCGTTTTTAATTTAAATACTTTTCCAAAACATTGTGCCTTAGATGCTGTTATGAATGTAATGGAGACCTGTTTAATTGGAAAAGAACCTGGGAATAACAAGAGAGCCATTTCCCTTGAATAATTGCAATTAAGGGAATTTCTAACTTGTTGGCAGAAACATTGCTCCGGTTCTTCTCCTATATTTTATTGTAGGTGGGGGAAGGGGAGGAAATACTGTCCAGAAAATTGTCTGCTTCATACTTTGCATTCTTCATACTTTACAGCTGTGATCTACATCTGTTTATATCCTCTAATTTTGTTTACCTAAGGGTTTTTTTTTTCTTTAATACTCTGAAGCACATTATTCATTGAACTCTGAGGAACTGAAAGTCATTGCTCAAATGAGTGAACTTAAGTGTCACTATAAATACAGCAAGTCAAATATGAATATATGTCAAAATAGTTAAAAATATGTTATAAAGAAGGCTTATGAGTGGCATTAAAAAAATTATTGCAAACTGCGCGGAGCATGAACCAGAAAATATAAAGTGTTCCTGCCAATGCAACGTGCATACATAACTTCGGTTGTGCGAACGGCCTTTAGCCCCTGGGCGCAAAATTGGACTGAAAAGCCTCGAGGAGGGTGGCGGGGGGGCAGGCAAGGAAGGTGTCACCTCCCCTGTGCTGTATGCTGTGCAACACAACAGGGAGCTGTTTCTGACTGGGGATTGAGATGCTCCAAATGATTTACCATGATCAGTAATATTCTTTCAAGTTCCTCATGTATGCAAACGTTTTTGAGGTAGTAATGTGTAATTATTTTGTGGTATTACCCTGTGTTTTCTCACAGAGATGTGTTAACATCTAATAAAGGCCTGTTCATTGCTGTGTCTGTGTGCAAAGCTTGTGAAGATTTTGTGTTAGAGAGGCAGATGAATAATTGCTCTTAATTTTTCTTCTGTTGGGTAAAGTAGGGCTGCCTTTTTGTCTTCAGTGAATACATCCTAAGGTTTTCTTACAAGTTGCGGGTTTTTGTTTTTCTTTCATTTTTTCCCCTCTTCCCTAAAAGGAGAGAGAAAGCATGACTGGTGCCACTGATACTATATCTGGTGAAAAGAGACTTGTTTTAATTGGCTGTGAAAATAGGCATATTTCTCTGGGATGCTAACAAATGTGGATTTCACTGTATAAATGCAAGATAATAATTGTCAGTTCTTCCTCCTCAATACAGCCTACATTAGGACAGCTGGGAATATGCTTAGCTCACATTACATGGCAAAGATTTGTTCTAGCTGCAAAGAAACCAGAGTTAATTAATATGAGAAATTTGTTTTGTGTCCCTGGTAGAAAAGGCTGTGCAGGTTGGTGTTGTCAGCAAAAGCTGCTTGTCACTTTGACCTGCTCTGTTAAGTGTTTGATGTGTTTTCTCAGAGTAATCTGTGAATAACATTACATCCAACCAGCAGAGAAACAGAGGGAGCGATAGCAGAATTAATATCTGGAAGCGTTGATAATTATATATCAGAATCTAATTTTTAGCACAGAAAATGTGTTAATGACAGAGAAGAAAACAAAAACCACTAGCTTCTCCCAGCAGGATCCAAAGTGTCATTTATTATTTCTCAGCTGGATATCTATCAAGTTTATGGGTTAATTTTTCTGTAGACTGTTATTTATGGGTTTTTGTTTGTTTTCAGCCATCATTACTAACAATACGGTTAATAGCAATCATTTGTTATCCGGCACCAGCGGTGATGCTTCAGATGCGAGCAGTGAACTGAGAATACTCATTTGGTAGCTGAATAAGGCTTTGACAGGGCCCATTTATAACAAGCTCATTCCATAATGTCCAGCCTATTAATAAAATTTTGTTGCTGTCTAATTAGAGATGTCTGATGTGTATAGTAGCACAGCAAAGAAGACTTTCTTCTGCTGCTTTTCAATCCTACTGTATCATACCTGAAACACATCCAAGACCAATGGTTCAGGAAATAGGGGGGGGGGGGGGGGGGGGGGCGTTCCTCTGGGGTTCTGTCTCTCCTAGGAAGTGAAATGAAATACAGCTTGTATGGCAGGAAGACCCTGGTCACAAATACAAGCATGCTGGGAGAAGGTTGTTATTTTCATTAGCTAAGATTGCCGAATATAGTGTGTATCTTTTTTTTTTTTGTTGTTGCATATTTTCTTTCATTGGCTTAATGTTCAAGTTGTATTTTAAAATAATAAAAGTAAATTATATATGTGCTATAATAACTAAATGCATATATTCAGACAGAATGCGATTCTTGGGTGTGTCGGTATATCTTTGAGGAAAACAGTTTGATGCCTGAAGGGAAGGAGTTCGGGAGAAAAAAGCCTGGGCCTGATTGTTCTTTTTTGTTTTTCTGTCCCCTTCATTCTACATCAAGAAGTAAGGAATTGGCAGCATTTGCTGAACTTAGCAGTAAGGGGATAGTTAACAGTATAACCAGGACTGGAAACAGAGCCTCTTCTAGCCCAGCAGCACCCAGAATCTTCGGGGCGCGTTGCACCGCTCCTGTGGCGATCCTGTGTCTGTGCGAAGAGGCTCTTTCACTCAAACTTATCAAAATATTTCATTAGCAGTGAACTAAACAGTGCATTCACAAAGTTGTTGTGAGCAAGCAGTTTGTAAACTGGAACACAATTAGGCAGAAAGATTTATACCAGGACAAAAAAGTTGCTTGTGGGAAGGTTTTGGTTCCTTGGTGAGTGATTTCATGCCAGCTTTGCCTTTCTGTTCCAAAAATGACCTGTCGGAAACATTCTTGTTCCAGTTTGTTTTTACAGGTAGAGTCAAGTTATATGATAATGATGAAAATGAGTTAATTTCCATTTCATAAAATGCTTTTGCTTGCTTAACTGCTGATTTTAGTGATAATGTGTGCTCTCCCACCCTGCTTCTACTTTGCAGGGCACAAATGGAATGTTTGAAGAACTTTGTCATTTGTAGCTGCTGCTGAGGTGGTTATAAACATGTAATTGTTTATATTTTATTTTTTAAGAAGCAGCACCATGTTTTAGCAAGCATGTAGCTAGTAATTAAAGGAAAAATACTAACAGGAGTTATTGTATGCTTAGAATATTGCACTTCTGAACTGTGAGAAGGAAGCGGGCAAAACACTGAAGAATGATTTAGTATCATTTCATTGCTAGGTAACAATTTGTTTCCTTAGTCATCTTTTATGTTTTTCCAGTTGAAATTTAAATATTTGTAAATTACCCTTTGAATAAAGCTGCATCTGCTTTTGTTGTGTTACTTGCCCAGGATGCTGCTTTTAAGACAGCATGTTTTATGCAAGGAGATTGTATGAGACTTTAACTTAAAGTTGCCATGAAGCTGCTGTGTGGCTTTCAGCTGGCAGAGAATCTGTATAAGCTGGTAAGGTGTGTTGTCTTTTTTTTCCTTTTTTTTTTTTTTTTCTTTCCCCTAAACTGCTCTTGACGTAGAGCTTATCAACCCTTAATTAGTGATACATTTTCTCCTTGTGATTTCTATTGATGTTTGGTAGAGCTGAAGATGAATTGAGCTTCAACCTGACTAGAGTACGAATTGTTTTAGAAAATTCAGCAAACATCTCTCTCTCTCTCCCCCCCACCCCTCCCCTCTGTCTGTCTCTCTTTTTCTCTATTCCTCCCGATAGGAAAGGTGAAAAGCTGCACGATAGAAATCAGGTTCAGTATTAGTGGTTTTGCTTGCCTGTGCAATAGAAAACGACAAGCGTCAGGGCCTCAGTCAGCAGATCAGGGAGACGCAGATGGGAGGCGAAAAGCTCCCTCGTGGCAGCAGCCTTGCCTGGATGCGATTGTGAGAGCCAGGATGAAGTCAGCACTGACAAAGTGTGGGGATTGATGGATGGACAAAGCTGGGAACTGGATGTGAGAATGGATGAGGGCAGAGGGGGAATTTAACACAGACAAACAGAATGAAAGACAGAGAGGAATTGCCTGCTAAAGTATTCCAGCACTCGGAGCCCACAGCAATTTACTTACTGCTAACAGAACACAGGAGGATTCTTTGCATCTTTGCAGATTTTCTTAAAATATATGAAGAAACCAAGCAGCAGAAGGAGCTTACAAATTCCTGTTAGTGCTTTTTATTGCCATCTCTCTCTCCTTTTCTTGAGATTCACTCACACTCAGTTAACTCAAACTGAGCACTTGATTATTTTCAATAAGTTCACACAGTATGCTAGAGAAGAATAAATTTTCTTTCCGCAGCCGTTATTTTAATGTTTGCACTAAATTTACTTTAATCAGTTATTGTTGTTTTTGCTATCGTAAATAAAAATATTTATTTCCCTTACAAACTGTGCTCCTGCTAGAGGCGCACTTTTGGAGACTGCATTCAGATTCATGGCAATAATAAACCCATTATGTGCATTTTCTTTTTGAAGAAGAAAAATCAGTGCTTTCCCACTCTTCTCAGTAACACAATATTATTGTCTGTTTTTTTAAAAGAAACAGACCTGCAGCTTTAGGTTGCTACCAAATTTTATTTACGCGAGAGGATCTCAAGGTCATCTTTGTTATTTTGCTGCTTGTGTAAAAACAGAAAAATCTGAATTGCTGTACTGGAGCAAATCAGTAGGTCTTAATTTTATCAGCCGTTTTACTTAGAAGTTTAAATACTTTTTTGGCAAACAATCCAAATAAAACTGAAGGTTTAGACACGACATAGTAGGCAAAATATTCTCTGCTGGCAGCTTTGGGTGGTTGTGTTGGCTCCAGTGGGATTGTTTTAGTTTCACACAGACGTTTGGAAGATCATTTGGCCCAAGCTGTTGCTGCCTCCTTGCCCTCGGCAGATTATGAAGGAACAGAAAGTGCCGTGCTAACGAGGCATTTCTGTGTAGTGCCCTGATGTGCTTTCAACTGGGGAAAAACACCACTGAACACAGCAAAGAGAAACTGGTCCTCAGTTGTTTGTTTCAGTAGTGTGTTGGAAACAACTGTTTACACAGTAATACAACATGTTTAATTGAATTTTAGCAAAGTCAATTTAGCCTTATGCATGTCAATGGATATATTGCTATTAAGATAATTATAACATGTTATTTTTACTGATGAATTTTCCCGAGTGTCCATGAAACACATAACTGTCTTTAAGCTGAAGAATTTGTCTTTGTTAATAGTCTCCAAAGATCTCCAAGAATTATTTTTAGACTTGGAAAGACACATGGACATTGTGTGGGGAAACCCCAGTATTGTTGATGTTGTACGATATATTTGCTAATCTGTTTTTGAAGCCTGTGGTTGCATACAGTGGTTTCAGAACGTGGACATGGAATGCGCTGCAAGTGGCTTTGGAAGGCACAGGGATGGCTGGTGTCAGCTATTTCTGTCATCCGCTGGTGCCACCTGTTTGTCACCTGCTGCTTTCTCCTGTACTCTCCCTTTCAGGACTCTTTAAATGAGGTGGTGTAATGCTGGTCACACTGATGGAAGAAGGAGATGTTGTCTGTTCCTTACGTGCTGTATACTTAAAAATTTCTTTCTACAAAGAGAGGAGGCTATGGGATAATTGTTTTTCAGAGCTTTGTAGTTAAGAAAGGGATGATTATCAAAGATAACTAGTATGGGTGCTGTTCTTAGTGCAAGTAGTAACTGGTTTCTTAGGATGTAAGAGATTTTGTTATAGATTTCATATGTTGCATTTACTTTGTTTTTAGAAGTAATTTGGCTTACTAACATCAGGACATGATTTGCTGCATCCGCTGTTCTTGCAAAGAAGTAGTGCTGTGGGAAGTTATGCTGGGAAAGGGGATTTAACCTTGCTCTGGTATGGAGCGGACTTCTGTGGAAGGAAACCCCAAAACACTGATCTGTGATTTCTCAACTTCTGATCTTCCATTTTCCATAAATTTTTGAATTGGGAATGACAGTGAAAATTAAGATCCTGTAATTCCATGTTGTATGTCCTGCCCATTTAGATGTGTGATTTGTTTTTATATATATCTATATATGTATACACAGACATCTATAAAATAAAGCAGTAGGATTCTTACTGTTCTAGGCAAGTTCTTTTGGGAGTGTGTCAGTCAAATAATTCTGTACATGCAGCTATAAGCAGCCCTGATATAAGCACCTTATGCCTTGTGTAGGAGCAGCTTCTGTGGTACCATATGAGAACGTTAATTAATTTGCTGGATAGCATGTCTGATAGGTATGCAAATAACATGTACTGCCAGTCACATACGTAGCTAAGTGTGAGTAGAGGCCTGTCCTTCTCAATGTAAGTAGTGTTGAGGGTCTGCTCGGTTTACTTCATTGAGATGCATTTTGTGGTGGTGTTCTCAATGTTGATTGAAGAGTCAGGAATTTGCGTTGGACATGGATGCATATAACATCTGACGTTTGCAGCAAATTTTTGGCATCTTTCACATTTTGCTCTATTTTTCTCTACCTGTGTATTTCTGTAAGTACAGGGATATGATTTTTGTCAGTGCTACTAGTGGGAAGTACTAAATAGAGTGTGCTGGCCATGCCTTTTCCGTACTCTTCAGTCATCTTTGTTTTGGTAGTCATCCCATTTAGGTGTCAGCATTAACTGTTAAAGCTAAACTAATGTCACAAACTGATCTTTCTGTTGTGCTTAGCTCAGGGAGACACCAAGAAAAATGTCCAGTCCTTGTATAAAAATAGATCATTTGACATGTTCAGACTAAGTACTGAGATGCTTTGTTTACATTATAGAAAGCCATTAAGTATGTTTTAATAAACTTTTCTTTTGTAAAATTGTTATACTCTGGGAAAATTAGCATAGTGATGTGCCGTGGACATTCATAGGCGATGTGAAAAGACAGTTCTATTTATTCCCTTCTGTGCTGTCTCGTAGAATCTTCTCTTTCCATTCCAGGTACTAAAGTACACAGGAGTTTTGCGTGTCTTCAGAACAGGCTTCCTGATGGAAAAAGAAAGATGTTTGATGTTTGACTGCCTTTTTGACAAATCCGTAGCTATTTTGTAGGCAATTCATTAATTCTTCACCATGTTAATTCTTGATTTTAAAACAGTGAAATACCACTTTACTTTCTGAAGAGGAACTTGCTGATGGCCACATCCCTTGGTTTGTTAGTTAACATGCTGCAAATCATCCTTCTGACTTAATGGGTTACTTTCGGGCCTGGTCTTCTGGCTGTGCATTCATTCGTAATTGTTATATACATGAATTAACAGAGACTTAGCTTTGTTAATCTGGCTGAAGTGGAATTTATGCCCCAGGTTTAATATTTAAATTAAAGTATGGGGAGGGGGGGAAGCATGCTAGTACTTGAATTCTGTAGCAGCAATAATTTTCATATTATTTGTTGGAAATGTTTATCATCTTGTTGATTTAAAAAAAAAAATCTTCAGGTACTGCAAATAAGTAGAGACAAATGACTCTCTATTGAATTTTTTACATTTATTATGTATCCAATCTGATAGCCTCTACTGCTTACCTTAATTTTTATAAACAGTAATGTCAGTAGCATATTTCCTCCACGTATAAAGAAAGCAAATCTGTTTATAATAAATCTTTGTGTGGTATGTGTGCTATCATTTCCTTCATTTGACCTTGGTGGAGCAGGCTGATGGGGCAGTGAAAAGTATGATATGAAAAATGAGTGAACAGAGCGAGGTGAGCAGTGAATCAGTCTTGTGTGTGATTAGCTGTGAAAATCTCACAAACATGACTCTGAGTCACTTTTCTTCTTTCTTTTTTGCCTGTTTCTCTCTCAAAGGTGTTTCTTTTCTTGTGTATATTAGTCATTTAGAAGTTAACTAACTCTGGCTCTGTTTTAATACTAGTTGTGGTTTAATGGTTTTAGGTGATGAGAACAACGGTAAGTGTGGCGTGTCTGAGGGTTCACTATAGAAAATCACGGTCCATTTAAATTTGTATAGATCTATTGCTAAACAGTAGTAGTACTCATTGCATCACATTTAGAGATGTGAACGTGACACTGATTTCAAGATGGTACTGCAAATCTGCAATTATAACTGTAGATTCAGTGACTTATTGAGATCTTATTTTGCCATGTCAAATACTGTTAAAACTGAATTCCATTACAATAAAAGAAACTGTTTTTAAAGTATGCACATAGGCTGTGCAAGTCTTTGACTTCTCAGAGATGCATTTTATTTTCTTAGCTTATTCTATTTTATGTCTCTTTTCCTGGGTGGTGGGTTTAAAATCCAGCTGTGTGAGGGGTCACAATAAGTTTTCCAAAGTAGAACAGAGGTGACTTTAAATTTGGGTGTCATATTGTCCATATGGAGATTGTAAACGTTCAAAGGCAGCTAAAGAATTTGACTGTGCTGGTGAGTACTGCATGGTCTCTGTTACTGCACTGAGTAATGCAGCAGTTGCAGACCGGTACCCTGATTAAACAACGCTGTGAGATGCTCCAGAATTATTCCTTGTGCAAAGCCATGTGATAGGCTTTTGTGTGTGTGTAGGTGAATTCTCATTATATTTTGATTTTGTGTGAAAACTGGAAAATTAATGTGTTTTTTGGCACTGGATTTGGGGCACTTTTGTACCTTCTTGTATCGACATAAGCAGATCACATCAACTGCTTAACTGATGCTGGTGCAGCTCCTTTTGTCTGAGGTCTGTTAGCTCCAGCCCTGCCCTGGTGAGCATCTCCCGAGCAAGCACCTGTAGATGGCTTTTTTATGGCTCTTCCAGACGAGGGAGACCACTGTGGCTTTTGTTCCTCGGTCCCGGAGCACGTGTTGGAGACCCACTTGAGCAAATGCTTGCTTAAAGGTGCTTTCTTCTGCCTGACTCTGCCAGCTTGGGTTTGGGATTCTTGAAGGATCTTGGGATTTTCAGTGATTCTGCAAATGTGATAGCAGAAGCTTTTGAAAACAAAAGCGCTTGTTCCTCTGAATGTTGTATGTGTGTTTGTGGGATTATTTTTTTCTTTCCAGGCAGTTCATTTTCTATACGGATTTTATTCCTGAAAGGTAGAATTCAGAAATGAACTGCAAAAAAGCGCATCCTCTGAACCCCTCTCTGTCCAGCTTTCTGTGTAGCGTACAAAAACTGGCACACTTGCCAGGTTGCACAAGTGGTTTTCCTCGCCCTGACTAATAAAATCATGCTGGTGAAGGTGCTAGTGTCATTCAGGTGAATATTAGCCCCGTTATGGAATAGGTTACACACTGAACCATCAAAAGTACTCCTGGTAACGTAAGGCACGTGCATAGCTCGCTCAAGGGTGAGAGCACCTTTCTTCCTGTATATTTTGGGAAGTTTTGGGAAGATGGTGATCCATACCAAAACCAAATTTGTTTTCGCCCTCGGGCGTCAGGCTCTTTGTACAAAAGGACCGTGGCAAACCGTAATGGGGAGATGGCCATTTTATGGAGGGCGTTATAAACTGTGAGTAACTGACTTGATCTTCTAACACTTAGTGACTAACTGTTGGATCAATTGAGTGAACAGGAGTATTTTAGCTTCCAATATCTTTATAGTGCAACCGTATAGTTTTAGAAAAGAAATCCTGCAATCCTGTTAGCTTGGCTGCTCTAAGGGACACATCATTATATCTGGGAAACGCCATCTCTCCTTGATCTCCTAAAAATGGAGGAGGTGGTGATGGAGCTGTTTACCATCAAGGTTGTGGAATATATAAGTTTGACCTGGAGGCCTGCATGTTATTCCAGTAGCTGTTTCTCTGTATAACATCTTCCTTGTTCGGGTATTAATGTATGTGCTTTTTCCTATTGAAAACCCACTTTTTTTTTTTAGGTTGTGTTTACGCACAGTGAGCATGAATACATTTTTTATATTGGCTTGAATTTCAGCCTGATGTATCACCTCATTAGCAGCTCCTGTTTTAGAAAATATTGAAAGACCTGTCTTGGGGGGCAGAAGAAATTCATTTTTCAGCCATTAACCTGCATTATTAACAGTCTCAAATAGGTCCATAAGTGAAGGTATTTATAAATTATACTTTGATTGAAATATAACACTTTTTACTCTTCTGGCACAACTCAAGTGTAATAGTGGATATAATTTGTTATTTTCTGGTAACTCAAGTAGGTGGAAGTGTATTTGAAGAAGGGAGGGTATTTTCACTAAGGCCCTGTACTAAACTAAAGCCCTTTTCCTTCCCTTCTCATTTCTCCCTCTCTCCCCACTCTCCCAGCCCTCCTCCCACCTAAAACCTCACCTGTCCCTCGCAAAGGCTTTTTGGCATCTCTGCTAATGAGCTGATGCTGTCAAATTCATCTTTTTTAAAAAGGATTCAGAATCTGTTCTCCTGAGGTGAAATATCAGGGCTTTCAGACTGTATTCTTCTTGTAAAATATAACCTAGATCCTTTATGATGGAATAGGCACTTTAGAGGCACCTGGGCTTATCTTTCAGTTTTTCTGCTCAGCTCTGTTATGCACAAAGGTCTTTTTCTAGGTGACATATCATGTTGTATTCCAAAGTACACTTTCTTTTAATTTACAACTTAATTTTCAACCTAATTCAGAAGATTGATACTATAATGCTATTTGCAGAAGTATTGAAATGTCAGTAAGTTTTATTGTAGTAATAAAGAGAATTCCATATATCACACACTCTATAGGGATCCTTGCTTTTTGCATAGATCTTCATAGCAACAACCAGTGGCTAAATGCTGGCAATCATTAATTTTTAAAGAAGACATGGTTATGATGAGTTGAGAAATTAAGACCATAGTGAAGAATGAACTTTAATTTTTGACACTTTTTGTTAAGAGTCTAAGAGGACACAGAGGTAGACAGCAGGGGGGACAGCTTGGGGGGTGCGTGTGTGTGTGGGGCACATGGGTGGAGGAAAAAAAATGGCCCAAATCCCAGGTTCCTAATACTTAAAATGCTGTCTGCTCGTAAAAGATTTCAGTCAGGGAGAGGCCATCTTCAAGCTTCTCTTAACAAATGGGTATCAGTGGTCCATGAAATAATCAATGTCGATAATCCATCCTAGGGTCTGCCAATATGTTAATGGCTCTGCCGCATCGTTATTGCTACAAGGCCATAAATCATTTCCGTACCAGAATGCTTAGCAGTCGAGGACTCAAACCCCTTGCCTGGAATAAAATGCTGTCTCTTAACAATTAATGTCTAAACATTTTGCAGCTTTGTGCCTTGATTGTTTTCAGATGCTAAAAAAGTAAGTAGGACAGATTGTAAATCAATAAAACAATAAGACAAAGTGTTTTAATAATAGAAAGACTCGAAGTAAATCATAGTTCTGTGTTTATTATTGCTTTGGAGGTTATAAATAAATAGTACCAACTGGTAAAGGTTTAGTTAACAAGGAAAAATAAGTGTGGTATTGACGTTTTGGGCATATGTTACGTTACACTTTCACTCCAGAAGGTGAAGGAAGACGGGGGGTTAGTTTTATTATTTCAATTGTAAAATGGGAGAATAGGAGCTAAGAGATGCTCATATCTTTGAACTGGCATCCAACAGGAGGGAGGTTTTTTCTGTTCTGCCCAGTAATACATCAGTGGTCCGGCTCCGCGTCCAGAGGACCCCAGTGCGCAGCTGTTGTGCAAACGGCTGTGCTGAGCTGTCGGCGGTTGCAAGGTGGGTCTTACTTAGGAAATAGACTTGGATCAAACTGATCTGACTTAGGTTAGTTTGTGTCAATTTAGTTCGCTATTAAAGGCAATGTAAAATGTGATGGTAAGTCGTTAACTCTATATTGTATAGACACAGCTTATTTGTGCCGATTACTGTCTCCCATTCCTCAGGTGTGCACTAGGCTGTGTTTTTGTGGGGTGGTGACTGGTGGATGAACAACAGCCCGAGTGTGAATATTCCTGTGCGGAGGGAGGAAGGGCGCAGGCGCCCTCCTCGCTGCTTCTGCTCCATCTCTCTGTGGTGAGACAAGGAGTTACATGTGCCCTTTCTATTCCAAAACATTAATACTGCTTCATTTGCTCATTTTTAGCTAACCAACGTGGAACTTAACCTGCAGTTGTTTAACTGCAAGCCTATTAATGATCACAGGTGTGCTGAGTTTATGTAGTAGAAAATCAGTGACTGTCCATCAGGTGGTGAACCATTTTGAGTTGCAGGTAAAACTAGTATTTATAAATAAGCTATTAATGTGCTCAATATATTTTCCAGTTTTGATCTATCAAACATCTCATTTCACACAGTGGAAATTTAGTCCCATGTATGTATGTGTGCAGTTAACACCGTACATTTGTGTTAGGATAAGAATGACTGAAGAAAGGTGCACAATTGTTTTGAGTATTGAAAGACGCCTAACTCGTCAATGTTGGTGAGGTCTTACAGTTATTTTTGTTTGTATGTTTTTAATTTTATATTTTGGTGCTCGTTTGCCGGGAACAGTATTTCGTCTGAGGTCAAGGTTTTGAAGTTGGCATTTTGCATGGTAATACTGATCCAACCAACCCTACGTGTTGGATTTAACCTAACGTGTTGTTCAGGCTAGGTCAGAGCTAGATTGCTACCTTAAAAACACTGCCCACCCCCCGCCCACCCCCCAGCTTTGTTTGGGAGGATGCAGGGAAGAAGGCTAATAACAACAGTGGAAATGACAAGTGAGCTCATGGGTTTATTTATTTCTTTAGAGCACCGACTTGCCTAGCATTAAGCAATTTGATATGGTCATAGTTTATTTTGGTGCTCAGGATGTAAGGGCAGGAAGGAGCCAGAAAAACAGTGGCTCAGTATAGACAAAAAGACAATTAAAACTGATACGTCTGTTTAACAGAAGTGGCAACGGCAGCCAGAATGGAAGTAATTTATTCAAAAAATTGTCCAAATGCATAAACTGCACTGATGTACAGTATGGTGGTGGGACAGTGGAAAATGTGATGGTTGTTTCTGTTGTATGAATTACTCAGGCAGGATGCCTTTGTGAAGTAAGGGGGTTTGTTTAATGTTCTGACAACAATTTAGATCCTGTTATGGTTATTGCAGTGTAATGCAGTAGTAAAAATTGAACATGACACACCAGCAATTTATTATTTGTGTGTTTTTTAACCTTGAGTATCGGATTGTTTGTCCAAGCATATCCTTTGATTTGCTATGAAATTTATTGTTGATAAAAACAATCAGATTTCCATTAGAAGCAAAAAATTCATTTTTTTTGCCATGAACCATAGATTTAGAAAAAAATTCAAGCTCGGCTGCAGGACTTATGACAGGTAGGCTTATGACATTATATGGTAATTCAGCATGAAAGAATAATTGTGACACTCTACTTGGTGCTGGAGTATAATCGTGCTGTGAGGTTCAATTCACTGAAAGGCCAAATTATCTTCAACTACATTAGTCTGACAACCTATAATGCTTTGCAGAGGCAATTTGTAGATGTTTCACAGAATGCCAGCAAACATGGCTTACCATTATGTTACCCATTAACAAATTTGTGTAGAGGAAAAAAAGTAACTTTTCCATTTTCTTAACTGTTTTTGAGCTCTGGCATGCAATAAATGTGGACTGGGTAATAATGGTGTATGCTTTGCTATTTGGTGTTGGTTTTTAAACCTACAAGGGACATTACAAGATAGATTAATTTTTGAAGGGTACTTTTCAAGAAATATTTATTTCTTCTACACTTGAACAGCAGCGCCCTAGCTTCTGTTGAAAGAATAACATGGAAGCCAAATTAAGGTAAAAAAGCATGGCATATTTTTGTAATAGAAAGTAAGCAACAGGGAACAACTGGGAAATACTGCTGTGTTATGGCTTGGAGAGATTTTGAGTGTGCGTGTGTGATTTTTCTCTCTTGATCAAGTGGGACTTGTGGCTGTTAGAAAACAGCACGGCCTTGTCTGCCTTACGTGCACATTTACCATCCTGGACATTTGAGTGGCCATAGAAGGGCATCTCTTGCCTGTTTGAGAAAGGCAATATTGTGACTCAAAAGGAAACAAAATTTCCAAATTTCTCATTGAAGTTGATTTCAATTTGAGTGCTCCTGTACTTCCACAAAATGAAATCAATATTCATGTGGCAGTGTAACACAGCCGAGTCAGGAAGAAGATAGGTTTATTGTCCAGTATCTTGTGATCCTCACCAGCACGTGAGCTTTATACCGTTGCAGAAGTGGATTATCCCTGTTGAGGTAGAAGCACTGGAAAATGCCTGTGCATCACAATTTATATTAGGTAGCATTTTAGAATGGTTAGGATTTGTGAACCGTGCCTCGCAGCAGGAAGGATCGCCCAGACATGGGCTATACCAGTGGTGTGGATGTCCCCGATAAGCGTGCAGCCTGAGGTGGTGGGGCACGGACTCCTGCTTGGCTGCTGTACTGGTGAGCAAAATGGTCGCTCTGCAACTTAGAGACCAATATCAATACAATGCAGTCATTTTTGTCCATTTCCCTAAAATATAACATAATTGGCTTGGCTGAGCTGTCCTAAAAAACATGTGAAGAAGCCAATACGAATCTGCTTTTGGTTAATCTCTAAGCGGAGTTGCACTCTTGCTACCTCCTATTTGCCCTCTTGAGACTGGCTATTGTAATGTCCTTGAGGCATTCCAAATATTTTACTAATAGGTGCAAGTAGCTGAGATTATTTTTTTTTCTGGTGGCAAAATGAGGGAGAAAAAAAACACCACATTGTGACTGCAGAAGAGTACCCAACCAATGTTTAAGCTGAGGAGAGAAGGGTTGTGTCGGTACTTTGTATCACTGAAGTTAACCTTATTGTAAAATACCAACTGTCTGCGTGAGCTGCTCTAGAGAAATATTTGCTCAAGTCCACAAACTGATTTTCGCCCTTTGTCATCCTCAAAGTAAAATATACCAATGCATCTACCTCCACCACCTGGAGACAATTCTGGAAACTAATTCGACAGGATTTGTACTTGCACACTGAGTTCTAGGACTGCTCCTAATTAAACTACTGGAAGAGTATAGCCATTGAACTCTGTGCCGACAAAATCGTATGTCTTACGTTGCTTACCAAATCTGCTGGATGTTTATCTCCTCAGCATTTTCTGTGAAGGAATTAATCCTGGAAAGCAACTGAAAGAATTGATGAGTCTTTGATTTTGATTTTTGGAACAGTGTCAGACGATTGTGCATTTCGGAGTTTCCAAGAAGGTGACACACTCTTTTCCCCTTGCTTGTAGTTAATAGCAAAGAGTGTTCAGTGCTGCAATACCCAAAGGGAAGGGTTTGAGTGACTGCACAGGGAATGTGGATTGTTATCATTCCAGTCACAGGGCACTGCACGAAATCACAGGCTCTGTGCTCTTCAGTACTGCCACTTGAACGTAGCAGCCACTGTTACTCCTACACTGCTTTTATGGTGCATATTATAACGTTTTATTTGATAGTGTGGTTCCCTTGGTGTGTGAGGTTTTGTGGGTTGTTGTTTTTTTTCCCTTTGTTTTTTTAAGTACTAACCCCTAAATCTTCCTTTCAGGCAGTGGAGGAAGTCAGGTGAATTTACAAAATACATTCTATTAGAAAATCTTTCACAGAAAAGTGGGGTTCGGTAGAAAGGTCGACACGTATAAAGAGCTGATCATTTTCATAAAAGCTGATTGAAATATTCTTAAAATAAAATATGCGTTTTAGGCAAATTCAGTCTTTGGTATCCCATGGTCCTGACTGCAATCCAACAGTTGTAAGAAAGAATAAAACTATCTTGATTAAATACAGTGTTGGGCAAAACACGCTAATGAGGCGTATGAGTAAATTTTGTTCTCAAGAAAAAAAGATGCATAAGCCCCCCTTCACTGAAAATATGCCTGGCAGAGCAGATGATATTAGTTATTTTTCCTCCTTAAAGGAGTACATGAGTGTGTGTAAAATGAAGTTGTCTGCATCACTAGCCTAATCCTCTACTGACTTTGATCTCATGCTCACAAGAAATGCATAGATGTGTGAGCTGAGGCTGTAGTGGAGAGCACCAAGGAACCCCAAACCTGTGCAGCTCCAGCGAGGACGCTCCTGCCCTTCCATTCAGGCCAGGGTCTGTTTGATGCGGGATCTGCCCCATGATGAAAGACTCCAAAGTCTTTGTTTACAGGGTAAAGAATTATTTTGTCTGTGATGTGGTACAGAGTTAACTAGCAAACAGCAAGTGTCTTGGTAATGCAAATAAAAATGACAGTAATCTTCCAATAGATTTTTTTTTTTTTTTTAAGGATCCCTGGTTAAAATAAAACAATAGGAATGAGGGAAAATAATTTTTTACCCAGAGAAAAGTACTGGTTGCTTTGTGGTAAATATTCCCTTTCAGTTTCAGTGTGCAGAGTACTCGGGTGTTTGATATCAGTCATGTCAGCGTGTTGGGTCCCTGGTCTAGAGGAGGAATCTGCCCCAAACTGGAGGAAGTTGCTTTTAATTTTTATGGGAAAGACTTGAAGGAAAATATGAAACATCAGGTAGGAGGGGCATTGGGTAGTTTTATAATAAGAAAAGGCTTTTACAGAGGAAAAAAATATCATATCAAGTAACATTATTTTGCAGACTATAGAGTCCCAGTTGTATAGTTAAGGACATGCTGCAGCATTAATGTTTATGCATAATGCTTTCCAAGTAATTTAGGCTGAGCTGCCACTGACTTACTTAACATTTATAGGTCAACCACCTGCAGAAAGGGCATGTAGGTAGATTATTGTTGACTTTATGGTTATGGAAGGTGGCTAATCAGTGAGCATGCTGGGAAATCACTTGTTATGCCTGGATAGCTCTAACACCAGGCCCTGCGATTTCTTGTGGGCACAAGGTAACAGAATAATTTCTCATGACTAGGGCCCTTGCCGAGAGAGGAGGTGGCCTGTGGTAGAGATAATGGGTTTTGAAAAAGGGGAGGGGGGGTGGCTACAACATTTCAGAAGTAGATTACAAGTGCAAAATCAAATAACTTAATCATCCTTTGCCAAACATACTATAGCATTTGCAGCAAAGTTGTTGACCGAATAAGCAAATTCTCTGGCTGTGTATTGGAACGGAGCATTCACGTTCTAGCTGCTGTGTGCTTTGCGGGAGCTGTTCACTGGACCCTTGTGAGATATCTGTTCTTGCCTGTACTGCACAAATATTTTTTCCTTATTTGTGAAACACAGAATGACTCTGGATTACTTTTTTAAAAAATTTTGTAGCAAAGTATTTGAAGACTAATAGTTTTCATTCTTTAGTCCCATTTTTCCCCCCTATTACTTGTCTCCACAGAGGTACATGTACTCCCTTGTGTGCTAATTGACAACTTTTGCCTTTTAAAGTTCACCGTGAAAGTCATAGACTAGAATGCATAATGAATCAATTTGCTTAATTTGGTTTGGGCCCTTGGGTTGTAGCGCAGGCATCATTGCTAGTATTCACATAGCGATCTCGATGCTGATGTTCCTCTTATGAGAGCTGGAAGAAACTCAGATGCTTTGTTTATTTAGGAGCAGAGCCTCCAACTGAAGTCTAGAAAATCCAAATGCATCTGTCCACACTTGGTCTTGTACACTGGACCTGCATGGGATCCATCTCTCGCAGGTGCTGATATCTAGAAACCTTCATTTAATGTTGTTGGTTAATTATAGCTTCCCCCCTCTCCCCCAATCATTTTTCCCTTTTCAGATTTGCATGTATGCTTGTGTTAGCCACACATAAACACAGCACGCAAAATGTAAACTTAAATGTGTTTCAAAGGCTTTGTGTTTCAGTTACATTTGAAGGCATGATATATTAATTTCATCTTTTCCTCTCTTCAGCTATGTTCACACACATTATTTGGGGCATACGTCTGTACATATGTGTGCTAATAAATGTAGTATACTCTTTTATAGGAAAAAATGCTTTTTCAGCATAACAGCAGACAAAAAAGTATAAAAATGGATTGCAGTGATCTATTTACATATCAAAGAGTGGTAAACTGTAGGAGAGATACTTTTCACAGTTAGTTTCTTTCATGTTTGTACTGTATTGACTTTGAAAAATACTCAGATGGGTAGTGTAAAGCAGTATAATTAAACGAGATTATTTTTTTCCAAATCCAAACATTTTCTAGCTGATAGTGTCACATTATCAAAACCATTGTGAATATTTTAATGAACAAATCTGTGTTCTAGAATTTCAGATCCTTATTTTCTCTCCGGAGATGAATGCATGGAATCCTTTGTAATGATGAAATGTGAGAGTATTACTTCTCAAGTGTCAAACTGCAAAAAGCAAAATAAATGGGTTGGTCAGATCTAATACGATTGACATGAAAGATAGAGGACATCTCAATGGTCGTAGGATTGCTGATTGTGGAAGATGACCACAACTATAAGTGTAACTGAACAATACTTTCATTGAATGAAATTGTGGTAAGACTACTAAATGTGACTCCTGGTAAGCCCCAAAATGTTTTAGGGTAATTTAATCAGCATGTGCCTTTAATTACAGTTCTGAAATTGACATTATTCTCCATTAGCGTTTTTATTTGCTTTTCTCCAAGAAAAAAACTAGGTTCTCGTAAGTGGTGGTAAAAATATCCTAGTTAGGAGCGAAGTCCTGTCCTTATAGTACTGTTGCTAGTTAATTTTTTATTTTTTTTGTGTTAACCAGGGGGATGTGTATTATATTTACATTTATTCAAGCAACCAGATAGCTTCAACCTTTTTTTTTTCTAAGTGTGAAGACATGTGAAATGACTTATTTCTTATTTTCTACATGAGGTTCTTATTATAGTTAAAACTAGTTGGATTTGTATTGATGTCTATAAAAGCTACATTTTTATTTGTGTGCTTGTTTGTTAAACAAATCTACCTGAAAATGCTAGATATGTAACAAATAAAGATAAGTTTATTGAATTATGTCAGCACACCTTTTTGTGTATGTGTGTGAACCACAAAAAAAAACCACCCCCCAAAACCAGTCTCAGACAAGTAATGTTACCTGTAGTGGTGAACTGCATCTAGTATTTTTTGGTCACTGTTGCTTCAAACTGTAGATCTGTTTGGTCTCACCATTTCAGATTTCATTTGTTGGTGAAATGAAAGAGAGAAATTAGACTGCTTTTCCAGTTGCCATTGATTCACGCTAAAGTTTGAGCTGCTTATTGATCAGAAGGTGCTCAATATAACTTCTTAGGTAATGTCAAATAGAAGAAAGTATTTTTGCTGTTGTGTAAAAGTCTATCAAAAGCTGTTTGGGCTTTCTACCAAGTTCTACTTCCAGGTGCTAAGCTAGTGGTTTCCTCTCCTTGTTTGACTTGATAGTAGGAATTGAGTTGCTTAAATTTTAGATCTGTTAAAGTTCAATCTAATATTAAGGCTGTAATTTGAGTTTCTTTAAATTTTAAGCTTTGGTTCTTAAGAAAAAAACACTGAAGCAGGTGAATTAAGAACTTTTTTTTTTCGGGGACAAGGGGAAGGGGGGAGGTTGTGTGTATGTACTAGTTTTCAGTCTGCTCTGATGGGACTTCCATGTCACAAGCTAAGGTTCTCAGAGCGGGGCGTGTTGGTGCTTCTGTGGTTGGCCTTTCCATGTACCTCTTCGTAGAGTTTGACGTTAGCAGAATGCAGTAGCCCTGGGAATAAGAACGCTATCCGAGTAGGGATAGCTGTATAGAAAATGGGAGTGTGAGGCCAGTCATTCCCAAAACATATATTGAGTGCCACGTAATGGTTTTATTAAGAATACTTGGAAACTGGAGAGGTAAGCCTAATGACCACATTTAACTTGTTCACACTGTTGGCTGCTCCTTTTTTATTATGGCTGTTTCTAAGCCATATATAAACCAACCATAAGACTATATCCTCGTGTGGTTAAACTGGTGAGCTGGGCTTCTCAAAGGCATGGTGCCTACCTTTTTTATTTTTGTTTTTGCTTTTTGTTTTAATTTCTGTCTGGGATACAAATGAAAAGTTTTGTGCTTATTTTTGGTTTTCCTTTTGGTCAGATAAAAGGTTGATTTGTGACTTGGCTGAGAGGGGAAACAAAATCCGAGCCTAAAATACTGACCTCTGTTCATGCTAATCTATATTTTTAACTGTTATTTCTGGAGGAGTGATTTATTTACAGTGACAGCTTGTTACTTATGGTAGCTGCTGCCAGCTTCTGAAGTAATCTGATAACGTCAAATTGTGAAGGGAAGCTATAGGCTTTGCCTTGAATGACTTGCTATAAATCATGTTCATAGCTGGTGTGTATAAGGATGCTTGGCTTGATACTGATAGAAATACAAATCAAATACAACATATGGTAACCCAGTTCAGAGCCAGAGATTCTGGATTAAGCCTATTGGGTTCATATTTTTAAATGAAATGCATCAGGCATCCCTGCTTGTATATCAAAACTTCAAAACTGGGGATAATGCACCAACTTAAAGGCCAAAAAAGAAAGAGGACAGTATACAGAAAAGAGTTAACACTGAGTGACAGGCAGGTTTTGAATGTTCAGGGAAAAGAAACCCATAAGAAGTAATGGACAAAGCTGCCTGGAGAGCTCATCAACAGTCACACAAAGTGACGGCCAAGAAGCGAGTTCAAAGTCACCAATACAACAGCGTGTTACGGCTTCCATGGAGACAAGTGTCAGCGCAGAATAAAAATTGCACCGGTGTTCTCATCTGGCTGTTGCAGGTTTTGTATCCACAGCTAATAATAAAATTAGTTGTGTGGCTTTCGGTTTAGTGAGGTGTAAATTTGTTTGATTTATGCGCTTCCTGAAGAGGGACAAACAGAGAGAAAGTCCTGAAGAGCAAACGATCATTAGCTGTGTGGCAAGGGCGACAGTTGCGTTATACTGTATAAAGTCATCGTGCCATTTTAATTGCAGCAGTCGCACTAACAGCATGACATCTTCTGTGACAGTCAAAGTGAAGGCCGCCAAGTACCACATGTCACGTGAGGAATTTGTATTTGGAACCTCTTTTCTTCCCGCCCCGCCCCCCCCCCCCCCCCCCCCCCCCCCCCCCCCCCCCCCGGCCCCTTACATGGTCAAGCTGCTCTCGTGCCTTCGACTTAAGAGTATGGAAATGGTGTTCTGTTCTGTGGATACACAGAATTAATTTTAGAGAAGTAGGCTGTTTCAGAAGTGTTCCGGGAAACAGCCTGGACTGAAAAGTCCACGTTTCTGAAGTAGGTCTCTTGAGAAGGAAGAGCTGCCTTCACAGTTCTTTGAGTCTGTGCTTATTAACGCTGCCTGCTGGGGACAAAGGGCTCGGCGCTAGCCCGCTCTTATGTTTCATATTTGGCTCTGCCCAACCAAAACCCATGGAATTCCTTGCTGCTATTTGAGGCATCTCCCATTCAACTGGCATAGGTCAGACTTTCTGTGAGAATCATTCTTTTTTTCTCTGAAGGCTACCAACATCTCAGTGTGGATGGAGCTATCTGTAACTTGTTCTCCCTTTTTCCCTCATGCCCAAATTGTGGCTTTCTGTCTCAAGCTCTCCCTTCCCCTCCCTGCCATGTCCTTGTCACAGTGTCCAGATACGTAATAACGTGGGTTTTTTCCAAGTGTGATCCTCAAGTGCATAATCAGCTCATCAAAACCAGATGCAAATTACCGCTGAAGAATTTTGCACATATCCTGATTTTTTTTTGTTATGGGAATTAATGAACAAATCCTCTTTTTGTTTTGAAGATAAATAATAATGCTGTGTTTTGTCAGAGGTAGTGGTAATTGGTAATTAATACCACAGTGGTTTATATTTCGTGATAACAAGGTAAAAATAAAATTACTTCCTGACTACCAGGTAAAACTTAAATGGTACTGGCACTGACAAACTGTGAAATGAAGGGAGAAGTCCCCTGTGAGAAGATGAGTTTATTATACAGATAAGATTTCCATAATAAGGGATAGTGATTATGGGGAAAGGCTGAAACTCCATTAACTGAAACAAATTACTGTGACAAAGCCAGAGGGAGTGCTTTGCCAAACTTACAACTCCCTTCATAATATTCAAATGCCGGTTGGTGCATGGTTACCAGCACATGGACCTAGGGTCACGGTTCTGGCTCCTTTGCGCCCCGCCACTGGTGCGGCTGCAGTGCTGGGCAGGAGGGGAGGCCGTTTACCGGGGCACGTGGAGGAAGCACCTTGCCAATGTATCAGTGAGGCGTCAGGCGTCTTCCCTGTGGCAAGAAGTTGCCCCCCTAATGCCACCGTTTCTCTAATAAGTGACTTTTCATTGTCAGAGAAATGTATGAAATACATGTTGTGAGGAAACGCGGTGAATCTTGAATTTACCTGACCATCTTGACATAGCACTCTGAATAGGATTTTTTTTTTCTTGCTTCAGTTAAAGCAGAAAACTTGAAACACTGATTCAATTTCTGCATGTGTGGTTATGCACGTGCACCTCTTTCCAGAAGTGGCTCGCATTTTCTGCATGCATGGACATGGACAAACCTGTGGTGGTTGCTCTCAGATTGCTCTGTGTGTGCATAAGTATATATGCAATACATTCAAAAGGTGCTTATGGCTCTCCAACTTGTAGTATTTGTGTAAAATGCAATAAAAAAGTAATTGAAATATAAACGTTGTCATCTTTGTACTAATTTTTGTGTAAAAAATAATAATAATATGGTAGTTAAGGATTTTGTGTAAAAACTGTTAGAGTTTGCAGTTAGAGCCCTGGTAAGAACAGCAGGCAAGACTATAAGCTTTAATTTATGTTGTGCTTTGGACATTTTTCAGAAACTATTTACCCATTACCTCTTAGGTCAGTGGCCTAATAATGCAACAAAGCACTTTTTGAAATTGCAGATAATTTTCAGTGCTCAGATCTCTGTGTAGTATTGATGGGGAGGAAAGCTGATTAGGATCTTGGGAATTGTGCTTGATGGGAACAATCTGGAAGGAGTGAAAAATTATTAAACACACACAGCGGGAGTTGTAGGATTTACCATTGTCGTGCAGTGCTATTAATTCTCATTGCATCGTACAGCAGCTTGATTGCACACTGTGAATACTGTTTATTGGAGAACGGGTACAATTTTCTGCAGTTGTTGTAATGTAATACTAAATGCTAATTAGGCTTCTAACAATAATTAGAACCTCTTGCTAGACATAGAAATAGAAACACTCAATTGAATTTAGAAACAAAGACCTTTAAGCTATGCCAGGGACAGTATCTGTAGCCGCAGTATCAGCTTGGTGAAGTGTGGGGTTTTTTTGGTTGTGGGTTTTTGGTTGCGTGTGGGTTTGTTGTGATATTTTTTTTAGTTTATTTCATTTACAGGATTGCAAAATTATATTTTTACAGTGAACATAATGAGCTCGTTGTGTTCTCAATATTTTCTTAATGGAAAGGGTAGGAAAACCAAGTAAATATTAGAAGGAAACCTATGGATAAATTTGGCATGAATAACTGTTCAGGCAGATAGCCGTTGAATGGCTGATATTACTAAGTATAATGCACTATTTCTTTTAACTGCTTTGTGATACGAAAAAGAAATAACAATCCCCAAATCCATCAAAAGCTATTTCTTCCCGTCTCCCTCTCTTAAATTAGACACCAATTTTTTTCCTGAATTAGTTGTTAAAGCTCTATGTAAGTATTTTCAAATGTGACAATAAAGATGAGCTCTAGTTCTGAATAATTTAGTAATTTGCAATGTAAACTTCTATATGTTTTGGAGGTGAATGTGATCTTTATTTTATTTTCATGTATGTCAGGATGTTAACAAATGCAATTCACAGGGAAAATGCATGGCATACAGGTTTTGATCTTGTTTGCTGATAATTTTGTTATTAGGTATCCATATATTTAAAAGGCTGAACATACATAAGATAAAGGTCTTTAATCCACATCACTGCTTTCGGGGAAAAAAAAAAAACCAAAAACAAAAAAAGTCTTCCCACCCTGGCCATGCAAAACAAAGTTTTATGGCACATATATTGGGAAGATGCTGAGCTTGGATTCCTGTTTTGAAAACCTCTTTCGTATTAATCAAAGCAGAACCCAGGATTCTTGTTAAAAACTTGGTTTAAAAGACTTAACGTAGTTCCACTGAATTCTGGTTTAAAACCCTTCTTTTTTCAGCCTTCTCCGAATAGGAAATTCGGGAGCCTTTGAATAAAAAACAAAACAGTGGAAATAGTTTAATGATGGAAATACTGGAAGACTCTTACGTCCAGTGCTGACAGCATGCACCAGTGCCCAGGCATGCCCCTACGCGGTTCGCTATGCGGTACGGAGGCTCTCATTATACTTGAGCATTTGTACTACATTTGTGGCAATTGTTATACTTCTTTCTGTTTGTTGGTTAACGTTTCGTCATAATACATAATCAAAAAGGGTCACAGTGCTTCTTGCTTTCGTCGTCTTGCTGATCTTCCCTAGACTCCCATTGTTGTGAATTTATCTAGTGCCACAGGTAACACTAGGAGAATTTCCTACAGAGTAACTTCATGACACACCTTATCAAACAGTTTGGGTTTTTTAGCGAGGTTTAACAAAATGAAGCTTCCCAAAACTTTTCAAGAATGGAAAGAGCACTCAAAAGCAAACCTGTTGCTTAATATTTTTCAGTGATATGCCTTCAGCATTCGCATGCTCCTCTTGAGTTTATGGGTACGTTTTCACCCTGTGTTTTGCCCTCAGCCCCAAGCTGTGTATGAGCACGGTGTAGTGCAGGTTGGTTGTGGTTTGTTGTTTTTTTTTAACTAAAAAGCCCAATCCTAACAGTATTGATCGTGTGTTGTGCTAAATAAATGAGTGGTTTGTACTTCATTATGAATTATTATAACGAATGCTTTGAATTCTACTTATTTACCTGTACAATCTTGGCCCCACTTAAAGGTCATTATTTCTACTCTGCAAGTTGTGAGGATGCGTGTTTACAAAAATCTGAACCTTAGCAGACGAGATTTTCTTAAATGCACCTTCTTTGTACCGTCTCACTATGTGTTGAGTGTTTTTCTTTAAGGCTTCAGCAATCATCTGGAAGAGATTTAACTTGAGCAAGACGGATTATTCTGTTTAATTTTCCATTAGCAATTTCCCTTGCACAAGTCAATGTCACCCACAAAGAGAAGGTTTGCTGAGATATGACACTCTGGCGATTAGTAAGTTTTACTCTTCTTCTGAGACACTGCCCGTTACCTTCCCATTACCTTATAGGTGCATTCACGTTCCAGAGGCAATCGGGGTCAATCCGGTATGGCTGACGTGTTATATGTTTTTCCTGTAGCGTGTCACATGTAGCCTGCTGTACGGACTGTGACAAACTGCTGCTGGATGACCTGGTAGTCTTGGGTCAGAGTGAGAGAAATTGGTGTTGTACTAAGATGTATGTTAATACATATATTATTTATATAGGCATTAGTGAATGCTATTGTTGTCTCAGCACAAATCAAGGTCCAGGCCATGGCCTTGGGGCTTTCAGGGGCTCACTTTATCATGTGTTGTGATTTTTATCTCCCCCCCCCCCCCCCCCTTTCTTTTTTTTTCTTCTGCTTATGAATAATTAAAAACTTAAATTACTTGCCATGTTCGAAATTCATATGCTGGGGAAAATAGCTACATGAAAATTAATTTTCTGTTCTGTGAGACTGACGGGAAATCAATTAATCTTGATGTATTATTTTATGCAGAACAGGGTGCGGGAACCAGAAGAGAGAATGGCTACAGCTGTTCTTGTTGGTTGGGCCATATATTATTGTTGGCGGGTTTGACAGCTTCTGAAGGAAATGGCTGAAGGGTATCAGGCAGGTGAATCAACTGTAAAAATTTATTGGAGGATACAAACTGTTTCCAGGGGACTGATATAAAACTCACACTTGAGAACTGAAGTATTGAATGTTTTTGTGACTGAAGCAGCTTGTTGTCAATATTTATAGCTTTTCTCTTTGTTACATGTCCTATTTGTTTGATTAACTAGTCAGATGTTAGTGTCTGTTTGTAATTTATTTGTTGTGCCTTCTGTAGCATTTTTGATACATAAAGATTTACCGCTAGGTAAATAAAGCAGCTCGTGCAATGCAATATGCTAAATAAAATGACAGAGCTGTTTACAGCGTGTTACAAGTTTTATAACTCACTAGGTAGATCAGTAACTTTTGTTTACCAGTGTCACTGTTAAGTTGAAACATGTCGCAATGTATTAAGTGCTGCAGGGTAAACAGGTCTCCTTTTAAATAACTGGAGATTATAATCAATATGTACCTTAACGGTAAATCATTTAAAAGAGTCTATAAAGCCCTCCATGTAAGCCCATACATAATGCAAACATTTCCAAAATAAAATGAAATACTTTTATGCTCTTTAGAATGAGCTTTCTATTCACCTTCCCTTCCAATGTATCTGCATCAGCGCTCTTTGTAAATAATAAAAGGGCAAAACACCAAAGCAGCCGCTAACAACCTGCATGTTAGATGTTGGTTCCCATCTGGATGTGCAGGGTCCAAGGTCCTGGAACAAAGCTGAGGCTCGTAACAGCCTGTACGTTGTAATCCTTAAATGTGAGGGAGAGGGGCTGAGTCTCCCTGGCATCGCTGAGTGGGTTGGGAGCAGCCCGCTCCCAAATTCTCCCCAAAGCGCACCAGGTCAAAGCTATTGTTGATCAGAGAGGGTGGCTGCAGCACTGGAGAATCCGTGGGGTGGGATCTCTGTACAACGTGTAGGTGTGGGACAGAGAGATTGGCCCCCACCTCTCCCCATCAGAGCTCTGAGGTAGGAGTGTATAGCTACAGCCTATTAAGATGACAGGCAGTGGAATATCTAGACTTATAATGCAGTGAAAACCAAGTATTCCTGATGGAGAAAGGAATAAGAGACAGCAATATTGTTAAAACCTGTAAATGATCCTAAAGAGCATGTCTCCTAGAAGTTATTTCCAATATCTCCTTCCAAAACAGAGAGACTAAAGCAACTCACGTGAAGCTGATGTGCTGAGGGAAGGGGAAGGAGGTTTGATTTTTGCAGCCATAAGAAATATCCAGGACATCAAGGAGTTTTGCAAATTAATTGTAAATCTGGTGTGAATATTGTAGGTGGGGTGGGGTGGAGTGGAGGAAGTAGGAAAATGAAAGGAAATAAGAGCTGGGAGATTCTGACCCTGTTCTGGAAATATGCTGCACTCACAAGTCCTAATTAGAAGTCTTTCCCTGTGTTAAAGGAATGGGTGAATTAAACAAGACCCAAATACTGGGAGAAAGAAATGAAACTTTAAAAAGTTTATAAATATTCTAAAGATTAAAATTATATGAGTTTGGAATAAACTTAACAGTTTAACTAAGGTGAACTTTACGTGTCCTTCCTGAATTAAAAAGCTATAAAGAAAACTGAAGTTTAAAGTAATTGTTAATGAAAGCTGGCCAGTATGACCTCCTGAAAATGTGAGCATTTGTTGGTCCAACTTTCACAGATGTTAAACATTTGGTGATGTTACTTGGGGCTGCTTGAACCACATTAAAGTCCAGCCACTGGAGTGTTGAAACAGTTGGGCGCTATAATAAAATATACATAAAAAGAAATTGTGAGACATTAGGTGTTGTTTGGTGATGACATTTAGGAAATTACAATTTTTCCATACATTGTACTCGCATCTACATAAGTTGTTTAGGCATTTAAAGTGAAAGTGGTATAGATATCGTTTGTAATTGCAACTACAGTTCTGGCAGGTGCACATAATTTAACAATATGTCAAATTTGACAAATTATTGTTGAGTTACAATATAGCCTTAATAAGAGCACATCTGTTCCCACTATACAGTATAGAGGATGCTTGATTTAAAGAGTTTACTTACTGATGTTGTATTGTTGTTTAAATATTTAACAGGATCTTAGACACGAATCATAAAAAATACACAGTAGTGTATAAAAATGAAGAATCTTACTTGCAGTAATGTTTTTGCTGCTGTTAAATCTATTCATCCCATCAGGAAGGGTTCCTGCATTCTTTAAATTGTATCATCTGCACATGCACATGTCGTGTATGTCTGCAGAGAAAGAGCGAGGAACAAATCCCAACTTACCACAGAAACATTGACACGCTCGAGGTAAAATATGGGAACTGTTAAACAGTGTATAGGAGTCTTAAAGTAGTATTTGGGCTGAAAAGTGGATATTACCATGCCTGTTTCAACCTCTAGGCAAATATGAGAGTGGAGCGTACGCCTTTGTTGGAACTGGTTAGAATTTCAGGAAAGCATCCTGACACCTGAATACCCATACTTAGCTTTTTATCATATCTACAAGCAACTGCAGAAGTATTGGTTCTGGTGTTTGCTGATCATGATCCCAAGAACAATTTCATTTTATGATTTCAGGTACCATTTTTTTTTTTTCTTGCAGCATTTACCTGGTGGTCTGGCAAACAGGGAATTGTTCGATGCTGCTTCTGAAGCCATACTGATTGCTAGTGGTTTTATCTGGTTTTGATAAAGCTTTATCTGTTTTCCCTGGGCATAGCCATACTGCCCAGTGTTTAGTACTGCAAAGAAGCCAGAGATTGCTCAGGTGACAAAGCTGCCTTGGTGTGACAGTGGGAGCGATTCTGTTACTTTATATTTAACAGTCTGGGCATCATTTTGCACTTTGTTCATCAAAGGGAAAGAATAAAATTTAAATTTTCTGCATGCTTTTAAAAGGGGATGTATCGTCCCAGCGGTTGTGATAAAAGTAAATGTGTTTGGTATCTATCTTTTATCACTTCTGTTATAACCATTTCGTTCTAAATGAGTCAAATATTCCTTAGCCCTAAATACTAATTTGGTATTAGTTTATTACCGCAGTTATATTTTACTGTGGAGTGGTGAACCGATTTAAGTAACAACCGTGAAGGTGGAATATTTTGTCTAAGCACAAAAAAAAACCCAAGGAAGTTTTCAGATATGATATTTGAATGTTGATTTACTTATGTCTGAGCAGAAATCCATACTGAACTGAAAAGAAAATGTTTTGGGTCTTTGCGTGCATGTGTAGTATTAGTTCCTAAGATGTGCCACGCTGTGGCTGAGGCCAGGGCTATCCGGGTTGGCGTTCTGTCTCTGAACAAAGCTGCTTTTTAGGAAGAATGGGCGGGTTTGGCCACTTGCTCTTGTCCAGCTCCCCAGGATCCTTGTATGAAGGATGTTAGGGTGTACAACCATCTGCATATCCATTTATTGATCTGTTGTCTGTGAATTTGTAGAATTCCTGTTTGTATGTGCTGGTGCCATCTGCATTCACAACCTCCTGCAGCACAAAGCTCCAGAAGTTAACTAGTTAACTAGTTTATTTTGTTTGTTTTGTTTTGTTTTTTTAAGAGTACTTTATTAGTTTTAACTTGTTCTCCTACCAGTTTTGCGAAATATCCCGAAGTTCCAGTATTGTGAGATTTGGGGAATTAACTGTTGTGCCTTCAGCTTGAGTAGCCCGAAAAGGTGGTTGGCCACTACATTGGGAAGCGGGGCTATTTGCACAGTGCTCACAAATCTGCATTCATCTCCTCCGCCTTTGCTTTCTCCTGTGCTTGCTCTAGTGCCCTGTTTCCCCTTTTACTTATGAACTCAAACTATATAGAAATAACACTGCTTTTAAAAAAGACTATAATTAGAAGCCATTGAAACATTCTATGGGAGGTGGCAGTCAGAAGAGAGATGTCAGCCATGCTGAAGAAAGCCTGGAGAACCCTTTGATAAACATGGAGTTTTTTTAAAAAATCCCCGGCTGAGTGTATCTAGGTGTATAGGCAGTAGGGAATAATCAGTTTTTTTCAGTTGCTTCTGAATTATTATTTTTTTAATTTTATTTTTCCTAGTATCTTGAGTTGTGACAAACTAATGCTCCGCGTCAGTTCTGTGAGCCTTGTGGTACCCGTTCCTTGCCTCACTTGTCTCACTGCATGGGACACGTGCCCTAAATGTTGCTGGGAAGGGACCCAGAGATGCACCTTTACGCTGTCATTCGCTTCGGCTTTGGAGCTCAAGTTGCATCTAATGCACGTGCTAAACAAGTTTGCTGTTATTGGCCCAAGTCGCTGCACTCACTTTGCTTAAAATAAGTATACCTTCATGCCAGGAGATGTGATTTAGGTTTATAAGGAAAAAAATTTTGTTGCGGTTCTAAACAAGTGAAAAATAGTTGCTGTATAGTTTTTCCATGAAATTTCTAAAAAAGTTTTTTTTTTTTTTCCTTAATGAAAGGTAAAAAATATTTTTGATGCTTTTTAGTGAGCTGTTAAACTGTTTCGACAGTAAAATCATTTGGGGTGTTACTAGCTGCCAAAATGAAGTGGTCTTGTTACATAATTGTCAATTGTTGAAGGGCCTAAATGACGGGGAAGATGTATTTCCAATAATTTTTTAAAATATATTAGGCATCACTAAGGAAAAGATGGTTGTGCTTGCTTGTGCAAATGATTTACAGCTTTTCTCATTTCTTGAGAAATAGTATTTTAAAAATTAGCTTCTGAAATGTGACTGTTAATTGTTTGAACAATATTATCTCATTTTTTTGCACATTGCTCTTAAGATCTTCATTGAACATAAAACACTGCTTGCTTTTCTCAGGGGCATGGTATCTCATAACTGTATGCCCTTCATGCTTTATTATGCAATTTAGTTTTTCATGTCTTTCATTTATTAGCAGTAAAATGACTTTGGAAAAAAATAATTCAATTAAGAGGCTAAAATCACTATTAAGATTGAAATTATAGTTAATTAAAGTGAGTTTCCTGGTTTTGTAAAATAGATGTAGTTATGGTATTACTTGAGTAAATTTTGAACACTTAAAGGAGGCTCCTTGATTTTTCCCAAAGCATCACAACCTTCAGAATTTGCTAGCAAAGACGTATTTGTTGTTTGGGAACTTTCTTTGGAATACCCCTTCAATTAGGTAGTGAACTTGGGAAAAATTTTCCCTGTGAGAGATCAGCTAATACATTCTATAACTGTTCAGCAGAATTTTTCACCAGATAATATACCTGTTTGCTTATTATTTTGGGGTTAATAATTTTGAAGATTTGATATATAAATTTAGAGCAATGCCTCAGTGATTTGATTGAATAGCTGCACCTGTATATCAGTTCATACCTTTATCAGATAAGCTTCACTCTTTTATAAATTTCTTTTAAGTGTTGCTCTGCCTATAGGAGTCAAGCTGACCATTCTGATTGTGAAATTCATAGTATTGTAATATTTCTAAACACATAAAGCAGGAATTTTATCAGGAAAATCATTAAAACTTGCTGAAAAACTTGTATGGACAGCAAGTGAGTAATAGGCATGGGCTCAAGCATATGTCAAGTAAAATTAGCTACAAGTAAGTTATATCTGATTGTTGATTATTTTTTTCTCACTTTAACTGCAAGTTAATATAAGCAGTTGTAGATTCTCCCATTAGCCACTGATTTAAAAGTTGAAACATTTTACTGTAAATATTTTGGGTTTTGTCATACTTGGTTTTTCAAGCAAAAAATCTCTAATCCCAGTGTTTATTTGTGCTACCTGCTTTTAATCATTTGAAAAACATTCTGTATCCTATGGTTGAGGAATTACGGGACATGGTAATTACTACTATCTAAGATAGATAGGAGTTTATTTTTCAAAAGCAAAGAGAAAATGAAGCACAAATAAAGCTTTAAGTACCTTAATTATACTGAAGCTTTTTTATTATTACTATTTTTTCAGGTCTGAGTGAGACTAATACCCTAAAATACTAGTAAATAACTCCTGTGTTCTTTAAGACATTTCAAGTGTAGTTTCAGTAGCATTACCTAGAGATACGATGTGTATTTGACAGTTTGTAAGGATTGTCCTAGTAGTGATAAAACCTATGTGTAATGGATGTGGAAAAATAACATAGTAAAGCAAGTCTAGCAGTATCCTTGTTCTTAGTTCTGTGACACCTGACCTGCATCACCTGCATGAAGACTGAAATACTTGGGGGAACAGCAGATATGGATAATGGGGTACAGAAAACCTGAATTTGGGAATGAGCTTTAGATTTAGAAGAGAAGATGAGACTTTTCTTTAAGTTACAGTATCCAAACTTGATGCAGTGTTGGAACTTTAGTACCTTTGTTTGAAGGGCCATGTTGATTACAACACCCATAGGTATTAAGTAAAAATATTAAATGAGTTGCTATGACTTAAATTAATGCTTTAAAAAAGAATGTCTTCTATATTTCCTGTAAAAGTTGGGTATGAGGACAAGTTCTTGATAGTTGTTTCATTTCCAGACAGGTAATGGGGATTGTATTAGAAGAGATTGTAAGCCTAGATGCTTTTTCATCTAAAACATTGAATGTGTTCTCTTTCAGTCTAACTGCATAGAATGTTTTTTTTTTTTTTTAGGTTTTTATGGGCTTTGTTGGTTTTGCTTGTCACAGTTACTGTTATTAGTTCACTAGTAAATAATGACTTCTCTTTATTAAGAGAGACAGATGACTTATTACGTGTCATGGGCAATCCACAATCTTTTTAAAGTCATATTTTTAATGCAAGATTTCCCTTTGATGTGATTTCTTTTCTTTTTGCTTTTTGTGTCCAATGAGATAGACTTCCCATATAGCAAAGTCTTGTAGATTAGTTCATTCATCAGCTGTGATTTGACACTGTGACAACTCGGCTCTCCTTTAATTTTCTTTTCCTCTAGAACTATTTTGACCAAATTGAATGCAAGCCCACCTATATGGGTGGTGAATGTAAGTTGCATGCAAAGATGTGGTGTTGAAGTCATTGGTCCTTGTGTTGCAATTGGTTCTGCATGCCTGGTGCTGGCTGTTTCTGGATGGTTCTCAGGAAAGATTGAATGCCATAGTTCTGGGCGATCTCCCAGCACTGTCCTTAGCTGTCCTCCCATTCCAAAGATCTCAGACCAGTGCCGTAGTGGGTTTGCGCGCAGGTACTCAGGTACTTAGCTCTGAGCTGTTTCACAGGTAGAATGTTGCTTCCTGGAGATGCAGTTGGTAGAAAATCCCTCCGAAAGAACAAACCAAACCAGCAGGAAAAAAAACCCAAATAGCTCAAAAAGAACAATATTGATGCTCCCTGAAGACTTTGTTGTTGCTTTTCAGATCTTTTATGCCATTATTGAAAACAAAGAAAATGAGTTACCATTCATGTTATTAGGGTATGCGTGCCGTTCATAGCATTAGTAATTGAATGGATAACAATCCATTATGCCAACTGATTGTACAGTCCGGTAGATTACGTGATCAATAATGCACATACTGTTTATCTATTATACCTTTTAACAGCTTCTAATAATTTATTAATGTTTTATCTACTATATCCAATATTTTATCTTTGTACATGAATAAGATGAGTGATATTGATTATTTTGCATCTTGCTCTTTGTTCCTGGGCTTTGGGAGTTCCCAGAATTAACAGTGCTACTTTACACTGACTGAAATATGACTCAAAGCTTTCAGAGGAATATTGGGTTTTGACTTTTTGTAAAATGGATATTCTTAAAATATGTCTCTACCTAATCATCTAAACCACTGGTGATACTTAAACAGCGTTTACATATTTCTCATTTCTACACTAGCATTTGTGTTCTCCCTAGGTAAAAGAATGCAAACCCTTGCCATGCATATTGGCTTTGAATGCAGGTAGATCTCAATGAAGGTGATACAGATCACAGTATGATCAAGGAATTCTGCAGAGGGGCTCTTGTGTTGTACGTTAGGGCTTGCTACGGCAAGCTGCTGCGCTGTATTAAGATTTTTATAATAATTGCAGCTAGACTTAGAGGTGAAATGTTACCATGAAAAATATTAAAAGTTGCGATGTATTGTTCATCTAGTTGATAGAGTAGGAAAACAATGATTTAGGAGAGCCTGCAAAGCTTGTCTATTTTTTCTATTTTCTGCAGTTTTATCAGTTGGCCTGATAAAAGATACTTTTACACTTTGCATTTAATTGTATATAATTTCCGTTGATAGACCAGTGTCCTCTGGTGGCAAATTTGCCCATTCAAAGTGTGGGGAAAAAGCTCTATAAATGCATATGCAGGCTTAGAACACATGTATAATGTGCTGTATTATCTCTTACCCTCTCTTCAAAGTTCTGGGAAGGAAGCAAGCTATCTAAGTTGTGCCATTAACCTTGGGAGTGCTTTTTTCAGCTGATACTTTTTCTCGTAGATGCTGCTACTTTTCCTCGTGGATAGTGGCTCTTGGAGTACCGATACTCTGTTCCTATGAAAGATGTGACTGCACCCCTCTACAGTTTGTTGTAGTTGCATCAGGAGCAGTTGCAGTGATTTTTTTTCTGTGAGTAGAAAACCAAAACGTTTGGTAAGAAATCTGCTTAAAGCAATACCCAGCTTACATGTATACCTTCCTTCTTCGATAGCTTTTTTGTCTAACAATACAGGGTTTTTTTTTTTAGTTTTCAGTGTATAAGATACTTAAAGCTCTCCTTGCAGAGTCTTATCCTCTCTTCTTGCATTTCCCTGCCTTAGGCAGGGTCTCTTGAGCATGGGACTTATGTGCTTTGCATCTTTTTAAAGCCTTGGAAGAAATGAAATGTTCCCTGAGGATGAACTTATGAAAGCCTGCTTCCCCGTTCTTACAGGGAGTGAGACGTGTGGCAGCACAAAGCCTTTAGCCACCCCCATCCATGTCTGTTCCTGTTCCCACATGATCGTGCAGCCACAGCACCTGGAAACCTCCCAGCGCTGTAGTTCGTAACCATTCTGGTGCATCTTTTCCAAGGATCTGTTCTTGCACCCCCAATGTGGTATGGTGGAGGATTTATCCAGATCATGTCCTGTATATTAGATATGAAATGAGCAGAAATGGATAAAAATCCGCGAAGTTGGGGTTGATGGATACGAAGATGGTCTGTTGCTGAGAGAGAAGTAGGTTCTGCATGGGGTTGTTGATGAGCACCATGCTAGGATGAATGCTATAGTTACATCCTTGATTGTGGTTGGTGACTTCTGTAGTTGCTAATGTTTAATTGTGTCTGCATTACCACCTTGCTAACAGCTACTGGCTTTTTTAATCCGTGTTGGTGAGGAGAAACCTTTGAGATAAAAATCAGTGTGCTATCATATATTGTTATCTTTAGCTGGTGTTGGGCCTGAAACATTAGCATGACTTAATTTGAGGTATGACTTCTTTTGAACTTCTGATATATTTATATTTTATTTTTAAATGAACTTAAGCTTCTTAAATTAATTCCGAAGCCATATGCCATCAAGTCTCATCACCAGTCACTTAGATTCCTAATTAACTTATACTCCATAGACCCATTTCTTTGCTTATATTTCTTTCAAGTTTCTCTAATGTGCTGTGAGTTACACTGGAAGGAACAATAAGATTTAAAGGAAGAATTAATTTAGAAAGTTGGGAATAGAACAGATAAGGGAAAATGAGAAAAAGCAGCTTAGTATTTTGTCTTGTAAATGGCCTTGCTCTGGTAGACCAAAGAACCCATTTATTCAAGGAAAGGAGGAGTGTTAATGAAATAGATCATGAGCATAGCTATTACGGTAATGAATTTTAACACTCACTTTGTTATATGATATTTTATTTATGAGCTTCCTGATTATTCAGATAAAGACAAGAAGTTTATAGCACTAGATTATGTCTTGTTTTCATAAACATATTCAGTAGTTTAATAAACATAATTTATTTTTTCTCCTTAAAAATCAGCAAAATTTATGAGAGATTATCTTAGGGTTAATGAAGTCTAACATTAAGGAAATATTACCCTATAATATCGGAGCCTTCAGTGCTAGAGTTGTAATTGCTTAATGCTTCTTTCTACAGGCTATTTTTATATAGTACATGCTTTGTACCATTAATCCTATTTTTACACATTACTCTTAAGCCAATTCATTGGAAAATATATATCAATGTTTATATTTTTCAGTCACTGCTTTCATTAGGAGATATAATACAATTCTGATAAATGAAGAAAAAAAGGTCTCTTTTTTTTTTTTTTGTTGTTGTTATGAAAGGTGCAGCATGCGTGTTTTAAAGAGTGGGTTTTTTGTGGATCAGAATTATACTGGGAGTTTGCTTTCCTGTCTTGAGATATGTTGGAGTATCTAGGAACTCTTGTACTCTAATTTCTTTAGGGATCCTGTCAGTAATCAGTAACAAATGTAAAAAAAAAAAAAAACAAAAAACAAAAAACAAAAAACCCCAACAATCTACAATGGAAAAAATTCCCAAGCAAAAAAAAAGTCTCAGACAGGTTAGTGTGTGAATTTTTCTAATTAGCAGCATAGTAGTTATCTAATTGGCATCTTTAAAATGTAAGATTAAAGGTATGCAGAAAAGAACCTCACAGATACATTTATTGCCTCTTTTTCTTAAAAGAACCCAACTAAGGAAAACAAAAGTGTAATGCAGTTTTAATTTCATGTATTAAAAATTACTCTTGTGAACAGTTCACCCATTGTGAAACGAGTTAATGCTTATAGATGCTTGTAATATAAAAATATATTTTAAGACTCCCCCCCCAGAAGGTGCAGCATACTGATGGATCATTCTGTATTGATTAGCATTACAAATTGTTTCTAGAGCTGTATCGGTAGTGCGTTGCGTGAATCGCAGTGATTATACATTACTCATCAATAATTTGGGGTGATCTGAGAAGATAGTTCATCCTCTGATTTTTAAATAGGTATGTTTTTTCAGGCTGCAAATGTGACTAACAGGATGTGTTATGGTTGGCATCATTTGTGAAGGTAAACATTAAGTAGGATATTTCACTAAATTACGTCAGTGTCCACTGAGTAACAATTTAATTTTCTGCGTCTGGTAACCTTGTTCTTGCATGCCTGCTGTGTGTGGCATGCTAGGAAGGAGGTACACAAAGGAATAGTGGAAAGTTGGGAAGCAACTGGCAGGTAGGTTTGCATTTTTTCAGGTTAATTCACTTGATGAAAAGCTGCTGTATGTGATGTGTCATATATCAAAGGCAGGGCATCAGTAATCTTTGCTCAAGGGCACGGGTAACAGACAGAAAGACATGTGAATGAGATGGAAAAAAGCAACTCATCCTTTTCTGCTAACACCACGAAGGAGATAAAGGAAGATTTATGAGTCATCTTGGACCACATACCAGCAAGAAGCATACAGTATTTTTCACATGTTCCAAAAATTGGTGGTAGAAGGTAATCAGACTGTCACGATGTCCATCAGGTACTTTATGAAGAAATTGGGTCCTTTGGGCTTTTGATTGCACAGTCAGCTTTTTCTTTATGCTGTAGCAGTTGTATTTTTTCTTTTCTGAAGCAAGTAATTTGTAAGTTAAAGAAATGCTACCTGTGTGTTTAAGTGCTTTTAGTTGGTAGTGTTACTAATGTCAAGCAAACTAATAATAAGGTAACCAGCTGCAATAGGCTGATGCTTTGTTTTAGCTTCAGACATTTAACCGAACCTTGCTAGAAACACTTTATGGAGCTTTCCCAGTGTACAAAAGTATGTCTGAAAGGAGTTATATCTAATAGGAGGAAAATATTTTTGATACTGAGAAAGATAGGAAGGCAGGAGATAGGGCTGGCTACTACTGCCTGGTATGTTGTTCATTAATACAGCCTGAAAAAGAAAATGGGAAAAACAACATGGTCGGAAAACTTCATTATTTTCCAACAAAGGATGCTTGGCCATCAAACCACGTGTCTTCATCTCATCGTCAGGACTTGATGGCTAAAAATATGATCTTGTTATAAATGATGGCAAACTTCTTCCTGAGTACAGATCCAACACATCACACAGGCCCCAGTCAATCAACTGGACTGTTTTTGCAGAGGAGTGGAAGGAGGAGTGGGATTAAACTGACAGGCTACCACCTTGCATATGCAGATTTTAAAATGCAGGTATTCAGTTGCATTCAGCTTTCAATTAAGCAGTATTTTTGGAGTATTTCTTTTTTGCCTAATGACTTTTCTATGCTTCTATGTTGTTTTTTTGCCATTTCTGATTGATGAATTTGTCATTTCTGTGGAACTATTAGTATTATTTTCATATTCATGGAGCTCACATTTCAGGTTTGAGTGATTCATGCGGCTTCAGATATTTCCCCCCTTGCTGGGTTGGGGGGGTTGCTGTTCTCTCTGGCAGAGCTTGCCCCCCTCCCTCCCTGCCGCTGCACTGGGTGCTCCTCAGGGTGCCCGTGGGCTTTGCTGTCTCCCTGCCTGTGTCTGGTTGGTGGGAGCTGAGCAGAGTTTGGAGCCTTACGATGTCATTGGGATGGACAACATTTTGCAGCGCCTTCTCTGGTCTAGCAGCTGACCTCTGGGACCAGTGCCAACCCTTTCTGTTCTCCCACAGTTTAAACATAGCCTTCCCAGATCTGCAGCTGTTCTTGATGCTCTGGGTCAATAGTTTGAGGCTCCTCAGAGGTAAATGTTAATAGAAGCAAGCAGGCAAACTTTGCATGGTACTGTAAAACATGATTGCTCCTAATTATTGATGTTGGAGGTGTGTTTTCTAAAAAAAATATACAGTCAACATAGATTTCTGTGCTTCAGTCTCTCAAATGCTCTTTGGGCTCGAAACAGTGAATTCTGGCAAGCTGGAATTCTCTTACGGTTTTCCTTCTACTGTTTAAGTCAGCTTTTTCTCCTGGTCTGGTCCCATAGTTTCATGTGATGGTCAGCTCTTGACAAAAACTCTTCTGTGTCTTTTTAAATATCTTTTTTGAAATGGAACCCCCCCCCCCCCACACCCCTTAAATGTTACCCTTTCTTTTTTTTTAAGTCTGTGAGGTTTTATTTCTCTTTTTCAACATGAAAAAAAAATAATCAACAAACCCAAACAAAATAAATGTTATCCTTTCTTTTTTAAATCGTGTCACTTCCATTGGAGTGGTGAGACCCCCCGCCTCCCCCCCCCCCCCCCCCCCCCCCCCCCCGTATTTCCACTGTGCTCTTTTCACAGTGTTGTGGGAAAGGAGATGGGTCTAGACTTTATCCAGCTCCACCTGTCTGTCTTGTCATCCCTTTGATTTTGTCACAGTACAACCCAGGAAGGTAACAGTCTTGGTCTACTATGTATATATGAATGGTTTTGGTGGCAAGTAGTAATTCCCCGTGTAGTCAGGAAGTCTAGTTTCATAACAACTTCACAAGTTGTATGTAAGCTTCTTAATGGCCAGAACATACTGTGATTTTATCATTTCTTCACAGTTGATTTTTTTAAAAAATTGTGATTCATTTCTTTCCATTAGAATCTTGCATCAAAAGTGAGGATTGATTTCTTACATGAAAGTCATGTGTTGTTTTCCTTCAGGCAGATGCTTGGAGTACGCAGGATTGGAAAGATCTGAAAGTGCTCTAAAATGATGTACGAAAGTTAAGTTGCCAGGAGGTCTTAGTAGAGTGCTGTTTATTTTATAAAACTGTTCCTTATTATCTTGCAATAGGATAGGAAGTGAATCTTCCTAATATTTACTTGTCTTTCATTTATGCTGTGATAAATGCTTTCTTGGTGATTTTCTGCTTCTTGCGCAATGCATTACTTTGCCATGAATTAGTGGTGGTCTAAGGAAGTGGGAGAAATGGGATTGATGAGTCAACTTTTTCAAGCTCATTTAGCAGTGTTTGAAAAGGACACTGTTGCTTCTGACATACTTTGATGTAAGCCACTCTAAATATAACTCATGAATACAAAATTAATTCCAAATTGGAGGGAAATCTGTCCATGCAATAAAGATAAGTAAAATACACAGCCAGACTGCAGGTGAAGAATACACCCTTTGCAGTCCTGGCGTACAGAGCGTGGTATCTGGTATCTGATGTGATGCTGGTACAGTTTACTGAGGTACGCGTTTGGTTTCTTTGTGTTTTTATTTGTTGTTAATGTGATGCTACCTGTAGAAAGCTGTAGTGTCATGCTGCTGCTATAGCAGTATCTTGTCCGATACCACAAGCTAAGCAAGACGGGGCTAGCTTAGCCCTGCAAAGGGAAAGCCCCAGGGAAAGGCAGAATTTCTGAAGGAAGGTGCCCTAGTGGTGAGGTAGGTGAGCTCTTCTCTTAAAGGTTGGTTTCAGTGGGTATCGGAGGGCTGCTGCTTTTTGTGTGCTGTCTTCAACCGGTGTTCTGAGTAATCACTTGAGTATACGTCACTCTTCAAAAAGCTACGAAACCCCCCATATGTGTTCTGATTAAATACTTTGAGCAAATACATAAATCATACCTACTTAAGCACTTTCTGTGTATATATATATAAAACAATCAGTTTTAATTTCTTTAGTCTCCCTTTCATTCCCCATGTGCGCTACTATACGGTTACATGCACTCCTACCAGCCTTAGTGTTGTTGCACCTTCTAGTAGTAGATGAAATCTTTGTATTCCTTTTGAAATAAGTGATTTATTTTGACATACTATAGAGTGGAAGCTGAGTAAATGAAATGATGATACAGCTCTGTAACTGAGTAGGTTTATCTTACTGATGAGAAGTTTTAGATTACTAGAGGATTAGTGCTTTTTCACTGGTCAACATCTACTTGTTTTCTGGCTTTAGAGATTTTGTTTTAGAAACAAAACAGTTTTGAGGGAAAGGACATAACATATAATTTTTTGGCAAAATAGCCTGCAATTTTAAATATGTTTTTGAAGGTAGGGAGGGATTACTGGAGCATAAAGCATCCCATTAGAAAGACTTCCCACAAATATACTGTAAGGTTTATCAGCAGAAACAAATCAATGCAGCAAGCACAATTAGGAAGGTGTTAACCTGGGTTTCTCACTGGAAACTGATTTGGTGGTTTCATTTGGTTCTGTATGCAGCAAATTGTGAATAAAAGGAACTGAATATGGTCATGCAACTGAATTTTTAAAACAGCGTGGTAAATCACAGAATTATAAAGTAGTGAGAAAATCCCTTAATTGCAACAAGTTCCCCAATGTATAAAAGGACTATCTGGCAGAGAAAATTGGCAGTGTGCTGGTGATCAGATGTAACAGCTGGAACACTTCTATTCAAACTGCTTTAGGAGTAATAAACCTAATAATTTCTCCACAAACTGCTGTGATAGCTGTAATTCGGTTTTGTTGAAAATATCTCTTCTCCATACTTCTATATGCTTATATACATGTTTCTCTTTTGGCCTAGCATTATTACAAGTATGAAAGAGGTTAATGCCATTTGTTTTTACACATTCCAAGTTTTCTGTGCCAAAATGTTTTTCTCCTAAGTTTAGAGTAATTAGTTTTATAGTGATACTGAGAATTCCTTTATGAATTGCTGCTTGTTGCTAGGTCATTTCCTTGCTAATTTTCTGTCTTCCAATCAAGATCATTTACTGTGTTGCTTAAATCTAGAAAAAGGCTGAGCATACTTGTGAAACTGGAAGATCCTCTACTTTCAATAGCAATGTTTTGCTGTTCAGATAGTTGGAGATTTTTGACCAGAAACATCTCATAGAATGCTGCTTAAAAATAAATACTTCTATCTAGTCATAAGCTCATAACCAGAGTGGATGTCAAAAGTTACTTGACTTGGTATAAATAGGATAACCAAAATACAGGGGGAAAAACCAAACCAAACCCCCAAAAGTCTACATTGCTGTGGCTTTTTTAGAACTGTGGGTTAATCTTCAAAAGAGAATGGAAACAATATCATGGTTATACCCGGCTGTGGATTGCAGACTTCGTCTATTGCAGGGCAACCACAAAGATGATGACTAAGCTAGGTGGGTTTTTTTTTTCACTTTTGTTTTGTTTTTTCTTAGCTAAAGTGAGAAGAGATGGATATGGATAGTTTTCTTACTCCTAGACAATTCTGTGCAACACTTAAGTGAGCCTTACTTCATCCCTGGAAATGTTCAGGGTCAGGCTGGATGGGGCTCTGAGCAACATCTTCTAGTTGAAGATGTCCCTGCTTATTGCAGGCGGTTGGACCCGATGGCCTTTAAAGGTGCCTTCCAACCCAAGCCAGGCTGGGATTCTGTACTATGTCTGGAGGCTGCACGGTGGAGAAGCCTGGGTCTGGGTGATCTGTCCTCATTCAGGTGGGCAGTGCAGCCTTTTATGCAATTCCACATGTGCCCATCTCCCAATTCCCTGACACAAAGATGATATCTACACCGCAGCCTTCTGCGGTTTGGTTATTACACCGCATTTCTGTTCAACCCCCCCCAGATTATTCACATTTATTTACCTTACCTCTGATTATTTTCTTGGGTTTTTTACCTTTCAAAAACTGTCAGGTCAGGACTAAATATGAGACTATTGTATGTTTTAAATGGCAGTACACAGAACACATTTAAAAAAGATAAAAAATAGAATCTGTTAAAGGATAAATAATAAAAGCACGGTGAACAGCAGTGCTATATAAATATATAAATGTCTACCCTTCTTTTTTGATTCTTTCTGTTTGAAAGCAGTAGCAAAGAAAGGAAGTGGCAAATGAGCTTTCGAGACATTTATGCTGAAGTGTTAATTCGGCATCACTGTTTCACTGTCACCAAAAAGGGTCACCTGGCTTCCCCCAACTGTTATCCCTTGGTCTGAGCTGGTGTAATTGATTTCCAGAGCGAAGGTGCTTCTCTTCTGTTTGTTCCTGAGCAACAGGGGTTAACATATGTGTGTACTCGGAAAAGAATAGCGCCATCAGAACGTACCTGTTTACAAGTGGCATTAAGGACGTGTTACTGTGATATTCACTGCACTGTAAATGTACGTCACCAATTGTGTGTGGTAATTTTGAATGACTTAAACTTTGGAAATCTTAAAGAAAACTTAGAACCTGCGATACACTTCAGGATGGAGAATGTCCATTTTCATCTACTTCATGCCGAAAGGTGCAAGAGAAACGTGCTGGTTTGTTGTGAGTGTTAATGTTTGGATACTTTTTTTTTCCTGTGGTTTTGTCTGTGTGTGTGTTGGTTACTTATATCACTGTACAAAAATATATGCTTAGCAGAATGCAAGCTCAAGATTGAGTTTAGCTTTTGCATTTCCTCTGTTTTTTCAGGATTGTTTTCTGTTACAGGAGACTTGATGTATTAGTGTATTACTCCCTACTGATTGTCTTTTTCGGGGAGACACTGTTGTAAATTATGTGAGTCAGAAAGATTATTTAAATCTGCAAGAGTATTGGAACAATCTTGAGCTTTTCCTCAAAGTCTTGATAATAGCATTGCCCAAGTAAGCGTCTCTATTGTCACATCTCAACTAGATTGCCTAGATTAGTCACCTGATGTACAGTATGTAAGTACATGTATCATGTATGAATTGTGTCAAACAATCCATCTGATAATGCCTTTACTGATTATGGAAATACAATAAATGTAGATTTGATTTTTTTCCACTCTTGATCTCTAGATGGAGATGACATCTACAAAGCATTGCTTACGTTTTTACATGTGTATCTGGTATGTAAACCTAAATCTTCTGTAAAGAGCAGGAGTCTTTTAGCATTTTTTACTGAGTTAAATAGAAGTTTGTTTCTCTTTCTGTGGACCTCATAAAAGCAATCTAAGCTGCTCCTTTTTAGACCTCTCAGTGAAATAGTTTTAAATGTAAATGGTTGATCTTGGAGTGCTTCATAAGTCAGTATTGTTCAACATGGCAGTTTATTGATGGTAGTCTTTAATTATGTCCATACTGTCAACCTCTGCAGTCCTTATTGCTTTGTTGTAGATCAGATACAAAGTGTGAAGTTTTCAAAGCTGTAGAGATGAAAGAGTAAACATATTCAAACAGTGCATTCAAATATGCTTAAGGAAAAAAAAAAGATACTCCTAGATCATGCGGGGAAGCCAATGAAAACCTGAAAGCACTTTTTTCTTTTGATTACAGTGACAACCTTAGAGTTCTATCACAGATTAATCTTTATTTAAAATGGAAAAATGCCAGACAAAGAGTATGATCAAGTAGTTTATTAAATAAAGGTAAAGAAAAACAGATTTATAGGCCTGAACTTCATTAGATATATGAACAAAACCATAATGTTTCATAAACGACTGCATGTGAAGTTTAAGAAACTACAGTACAAGGCTTGTGTTTTGCGGGTTTTTTTTGTTCGCTTTTGGTTTTGTTTTTTCATTTTGGCACAGGCAATTTACTTCAAACTGATTTAGATTTTCACGTGGCTGCAGTTGTGATGGCCACTGAAGGAATTCCCTACTGAGAGAGGCGGCACTAGGTTTTGGATTCTTCCTATCTTTTACCTATGAAGTCATGATTAAAGGAGGGGTCGTGGCTGATCCTCAGTGTTTTCTCTGAAAGGCAACTCGCAGAAATAACTGAGGTCCTGCTCAGTCATATTTTTGTTGCACATTTCTGTTAGCTTAGATGCTCCAGGCATTTCAACCAATTATATTGTCACCATCGCCACTACCCATACCCAAACGTACCTTTTTCAGAAAGATTGCATCAATTTAAGATCTTTATTAAAATGAGAACACTTGGCACAAGCACTTTTGCGAGAGCATCAAGTGTTAGTAGTAGTCAAAGAACCAGTGCAACCCAGCTGCAAGAATGATGTCACTATTTCTCTGATCTGTAGTGCCACTATTTTTCTTGTGCTGTGACATGCTTGTCCATAAGCCAGTTTCCCTTTTCTTTTTAATAATGTTTTAGTACCTTCTGTGTTCTTTTTCAGTCATGAGATCCCATTCTTACAGTGCACGCTGTTTACAGACTGGGCCAATTTCATGTTTATCCTAACATGTTCACTTTCATGCTTTGAAGAGCATGTTTCGCAGAGGTTTTATGAATAATTTGAGATATGGCTATTGCAAATTCAGAAACACAGTTGGTACTTTCCTTGTACTGTCATAAATACAGTATTTGGGTATTGGAACTGATGGGTGGTGGAAAGGACTTTTCAGGAGGATGTCCTCAATAATATTAAGCTTTGTCATGATGATTATTTTTTTTTCTTTTAACAGAAGTAAATCAAACAATACAGAGGACCCCCACTGTCTGTGAAACATAAGTCTATGAAATCACAGCCAGCATGGAGATAGGGGGATAAACTGGTTCAGTCCCCTCATCTTGTAAGGATGAGAAGTAGTAGAGGGAGGGGACTGTGTGCCAAGTTCAAGCAAAAGTAGGCAGTGCAGTCTAGTGGATGCTGGAAATTTGCCAAATTTGAAGATGAGACTGGGCAAAGTATTTTTTTCAGAAAAAAAAATATCTGTTGAGAGCTATTAAATAGGCAAACTATACTGGGTTTGGGAGGTTCTTAAGCTGAAAGCAGTAGAAGCTGGTAGAGCATCATGGTGGGGAGCATCATACTTGGTTGTCTTATTCCTGTGTTTGTTCCAGGACATACCCTTTTGGCTACGGTTGGACAAAACGTGCTGGACTCCAGAGGCTTTTTCTCTGACCCAGTATGGCTCTTCTTTCCATTGTAGTTTCTTGTGTAGGAGGGAAAGACTGAGTGGATCGCACCTTCAGCCAAACACCCACAGCTGTTAATGCTAGGTTGTATTCCTCTATAAATTGTTAGTTCTTAATTATTGTTCCTAATAGTTTGAACAAAATATCTAAAAATCACAAAAGAGCTAACAGTCCATTTAGAAATTAGTAAGTGTGCTAATTTTGTTCTTTCCCATGACCATGGAACCTTTTCCACAACCCTGAAATTTGCTGAATGTAGATGACAGCTATCATCTTGGTGGTATTATAGGTCTATTGTAAATAAATACCCCCACCTTTGGCAGGCATCTTTAGAAGGGGATGGTGCTTCTGCCCTCCCTCGTGTTGTCTCTTTCTGTTGTACAGAGAGGCAAAACGAGACTGCCCTCCTACCTCTGTGATGCTGCTGGCCCTCTGTGTTTGCAAGGCTTCCTTGTTTTCCCTGCTGGTGGGCACGACTTCTGGTTCTGTTGTTAGTGATCTTGCACAACGGGTTTCAGAAACAACAAGCAGCTGGGGAGCAAATCATATTTGGACAGTAGGAAAGCAAAGTGTCCTGCTCCAAGCCCTTCTTTTCTCCAGCAGTATCGTTGATTCTGTATCCCTCTCCTGCCTTGCTGAGTGGTGTGTTTTTGTGAAGTTGTGTGGTGGAGGTTAGCAATCTGATTAGAAAACTCCAAAAGAGATACCTTTGTGGTTGTGAATGATCTTGTGTATTCAGGATGGCTTAATATGGCTGCCTAATGCAGTGAATAATGGAAGTTCTGTGATACACCAGAGAGTAAGTTGTCTTAGTCAGTATCAGGAAAACGTTAAAATATGTTATACAGCAGGATATTGATCCCCAACACCCCACCCTAGGCAAAAAGTTTTGGGAGGAATGCTGCATTGCCAGGGAGAATTTTTCAGGTTACTTTATTAGCTGTGTTTGATTGTAATGTCGCTGTATGCATTGCCGTTTGTAATGGAGAAGTTGGGAAACTCTAATCAGTAGCATGAAAGTGTGTTTGTTAAACGATACACATCTGTGTGCTGAACCTGACTGAGAGCTGCAAAATGCACAAGTAAAGAAATAATTATTTCAGTTTGTGATAGATTTATTTCTGAAAACAATTAGTATTGAGAGCTGTGGCAGTGCTGTATGTATCTTGATTCCTGATTTTTATTTGGGAAAATAAACAATTGGTTTTTTGTGATGCTTCTAGATGTAGATTCTTATCAAAATGGGAACTGAGCATCCACTGCTTTTTGCACATTATCTGGCGGCTTCTTTTGGCGAGCTTTCATCTCCTCTTTCCCTCTCTCCCTCCTTTTTTATTTTTTATAAAGTAATAAAGTAGAAAGTGACAGCAGGATCAGCTTAAAGTAACAAACATATTGGCTTTGATTTTGTGTGTGATACTGCAAATGCAACTTCCATTTTACATTACTGTCAACAGAAATCGCATTAGTACGGGAGCGGCAGCCCTTGCTTGGGGATTTCCCCGCCTGGTGTTGGGGGATGTTGTGTAAGGGAGGACGCCCTTCTCAAGCAAAGGGTCATTTCACTGCTGAGTTCTCTTTATTTTTAGTAATAACATCCAATACAATTGAAAGTGGGGTCAAGGTGAGGCTAGGACATTTTCGAGAGGAGGACTAGGGAGAAACAACAAACAGATGTTCTTTGATGATAACTGTTGAGGAGAGAGGATTTGGCCGAGAGATCTGTAGCTTTCACTTGTTGAGAGCCTTTAACTTGAGCCAGTGGTGCTGTTTTTCACCCCCCAGAGTAGTAGTGTACCTGCTGTTGCTATCAAGCTACTTGCCAACAGTGGCATCTGCTCAGTGTAGACATCAAGAATTTGAATGTCAATATCTTTTCCTTGAAATGAATGGGAAAGTATTTGTCACTCAGCAGCAATCATTCTTCAAATAAAAGGTTAGCCAGACAGAGCCCTTAATCAAAGAGTCGGTCTTTTCTGTCAGCAGTGCCTTTTAAATAGCAATGATGAAGGCTGGCTGTCAGTGACTTGACTTGATGAGCTAGGTGATTGATCTGCATAAATCATTTTCTTTTAACATTGTCAGTGAAAAGTAAATTGGTGGGATTTTGGGGGGTATTAGCTATATTGAAATTAATATATAATATTTTAGCTGTGTCCTTAGTGTCAGAGTTTCCATTAAAAAGTGAAAATTACATACGATCTTAGCCTATATTGTCCTAATGATGAAGTATTATTGTTATTGCAATTACCATGCAAATTAAATTCAGAAGTTGAACATGTAACAGATTTTATGAGCTGCAAGAGAAGTGCTGTTAGTAAAGGAATTAGGAGGAAGCTCTATCGTTTAGTTAAATCTGCAGAAGCTTTTGATTTGAAAGACAAAAATCAGGAGCGTGGCTTAAAGTATAAGCTGGAGACTTTAATCGTGTTATCTGCTTCAAAAAATACAATAGAGATAATTTCCAAAGTATTGGAAGATCTCATATACTGGAGGTTTTAGTGTCATGGTGAAGTGCGTTCTCTGTCAGTTTGTCTGCTTTAATTTCACTACTTTATATGTAGTAAATATTTTTGTTTTGTTTTCAGGAGTGTCTGGAATATATGTTACTAGACTTTTGTGGTGTTGCCCAGCATGAGCTGCTCTGGTTGATAGCAGCAGAAGTTCAGCGCCTGTCCCTGCCATTAGTCTGAATTAAAGCCATGGAGCGAGGGAGACTTTCAAAGATGCAGATCACACCCAGCTGTTTTTTGTGCTTTAGAAATTTGTTAATAAATACCGGTGTGGGTCACTAAGAGAGACTCCTGGTTTTGAGGCCAGGAAATGTTGCCTACTCTGGATACGTTTCAAAACATTGCTTAGTTGCTTCCCCCCCCCATCTTCCGATTAGTGTTTTGAACATCCACTCCAAAAATAAAACCTGTGAAGTAACACCCACCCGCACACCTCCCCACCTCCCCTGTCCCCAAAGGGCCGGAAGGATCACCTGGTTGACACTCCTGTGAGTGAGGATGTATTCAATGAAATAGATACGCGCACTGCAAAGGACCTGTTTCAGAGAAAGCTGCATCTATGAGGCTCATCCATCAGTTTTCCGCATTTTAATCTTTATTTGTAAAAAGCTTTACTTAGATTAAGTGAATTGCTGCTGCTATCCCGGTTCCCCCACCCCACCCAACAGTATAATACAGGACCTGAGCCAGCAGGAGTGAAAAATACAATCAACACCCAAAAAAAAACCCCAACCAAACCCACTCTCTTCTTCCCCTCCTCCCCCTGCTCCCCGTTTGAAAACCTGTTTTTATTATTTAGGTATCAAAGTGTTTGAAAATGTTCTTTATGTGTCTTCATGCACTGCCCATCTATCTGCTATATCAAATAAATTGTTTAAAAGGACATTGTTGACATATTTAAATTGTAACATTTACATTTCTCAAAGGTAATTCCCAGCTAGCATTCTTGGATAACTAGATATACGTCAGGCTAGGTAGCGGTGGATCTTGGATGTGTACAATTGCCTGGTTCCTGCTAACGTGTTATCAAGTATCCACATGCTGTGGTAGTGATGAGCCCAGGGGTGTGTGCTGTATGAAGTGCGTGCGCAGGCATCACTTTAACTTGTAAATTTACATTAAGCATGTTCTTTGAGACTCGCCGAATCGTTCTTGCGCACTTGAAAATTTTTCAGTTTTGGCAATCATTTTAGGATCTACTCTTTGTAGCAGATACGGGCTTTGTTTAACCATAGAGGCATGACCCTCCTGATATGCAGACTTGCTGTGGATAGGTACAAGCGATTATGTGATTTGCTGGCATGAACTTGGCTGACTAGAATCCATTCCGTCTGTGATGTTGTTTCATTCATATAGGTTGGGATTTGGTTTGGTGTGTGTTGGTGGGTTTTTTTTGTTTGGGTTTTTTTTTTGTTTGTTTTTTGTTTCTCTCCCAGGATGGATGTATTTAAAATGCAGTCTGGAGTACTTGTCACTGAATAGTAAGTAACTGAATATGTAGTTGCAAAATGACTGTTGAAGCTTATTTTCCATGCTGTTCTTAATTTAATTGTATTAAACAATTAAACAGTCAGAGGCATCTAGTCTGGCTGCAGATCTTGCTGTTGACTAAACTGCTGATCCAAATGACAGCAGCAATCTTATTATTCTGTGGTCTAGCTTTCTTTACGTGCCCGTGATAGGCATTTGATATACCAAACTTTATCTAAGATTTTATTTCATCTTCAGCAAACAATGCAGTAATTTACTGAATAGTTGCTAGATTGCACTTAAATCCCACAGGCTTTGTTTATGTTCTGTTGGTTGCTGTGTTTGTCCTTTTAATAAGAGCTGTTCTTGCCAGTATCCTGCTATGTTTTGCTCAAAGTTTCAATCCAGTCACCTCTCTCTTACTAGGCCTTTGTTGGCCTGTTGATTGCTTGTCTCCATTTAGAACCAATGAGGAGAGTGCCATGACAAAATTGAAAACTTAAGGTTTCTTGTTATTAATCCAGCATGTTCCACAGCTTCTTTCTATCAGTCCTGCTCCTGCAAGTCTGTCTGCCTAATTTGAAAAAGAGTGAAGGGCAGTAGTAAATACCCTTCCTTGGTTCTGTTTATCTCTTGAACTTTTCTGTTCGGTTTAGCTGGTGGCATTCATGCAATGTGCCCTGCGTCTACAATGAATGTACTGTTATTCTTTGGGTGTATATTGCTATGAGCTATTCGATTTCATCAGCCATTGAAAGCAGTGAAGTTGCTGAATAATCTGTCTCTTGGAGACAAAGATTTTAAAGGGAAAAAACCAGTTTCACAATGAATGGAGGTGGTGGGCGTGACTGGGAGGAGAGTATTGCACAGCAGCTTGGCCGCGATGCAGTACAACAAGTAGCCAGTGTAAATGGAGAGGCAGGACTGCTTGTGGAGCTCCTTCTCGGCTGCAGTCTGCACCTGTAGTAGAGCCTTTGGAGTTAGCGCTACTTAGGAGACAAGTTCTACCTTCAGATGCTTGCATGTCTTCACAACCTAGCGAGAGTTGTGTGCGAGGTTAGGACAATGGGACCCAGCACTAAAACTGCTTTTGGTCATTAGCAGTGATAATGAGAATAGTTAGTTTGGGAAGGATCTTAGAATGGGTTTATTGTTTATGTGCTTGGAGAATATCTTTTAACGCCCCTACTTTCTTTATGTGGCTACTTATATGATCTCACATATTTTTTTTTTTTTTTTTTTTTTGCTGGTTGTGCCTCTCAAGTGCAATGGCATTGGTTCCTGAGTACCAGAAGAAGGCATTGTGTGTGTGCACACATCTGATTTTCTAAAAGGCACAACTGTATCCACTCTGCCTGCTTTGTTTTTCCTTCTCTTAAATGGTTCTTGTGGGGGTTGGCTCTTCTGGACTGACCTTCTTACCTATGGTGTGATTTTTGACTTAGTATGGCTGTCTTGTGGTGGTGGTTTTGCTTTCCACCTCCCAAGCGTGGACATTGGCTTTTTTTCTGGGAGGTTTGATCAGCTCTGCCATGTGGATGAGCTCTGCCTGAAGCTGAACAAATCTTCTTGTAGCAAATCCGTGTATTTTTAGCTCTTCCGATGTGTCCTGTTACTTAAAATTTATGAAATTAAATATATTTGGAATTATGGATAAATACATCTTAAAAGGGGAAAGGAGCTACTTCTCCCTATGTCCAGGGTGACCCTGCCCTTTTCAGTTTACCCAGGAAAAGCAGATGTAGGCAGCCCAGTCTGACCTGGCCCTTGGGGGTTCCTCAGTTAATTTCATGCAACGCAATTTAAGAGTTTGCAATGTTTTATCTGTAGCAGCCTGTAAATACTGTAAATACATAGACTGCTTTAGGTGGGTGCAAGGCGTAACGTCTGGTAAAGGTTTTCAGTTTTAATACTAATCTTCAATACTTGAGTCATGTAAATGTTTGTATTACTAACCTTTGTTTTATAAAAGAGCATGAAATATCTTTTATTTCCTCAGACAGTTATCTGTTCCATCTCACATACTGCTTTATCAATGTAATATGAAAATTATCAAAGAAAGAATAGTTTTTGTGAGGTTTTCTTTTCAAGAAGGACAAACTATTTGTATATTTTCTTTTCATAAAAGCACATAACTAGTTAGCTGGAATAAAAACTGGTAATCATAGTATAAAATTAATAATATTTTACCCTAAATAAACTAATCATATTGGTTTGGTGGTCCTGTGCAAAAGAAAATGAAGAGTAACGATGCAAACCTGGTAGTTTGCATTTGCAAACTTACCTGTGTCTTCATAGTATTGTTTTACACATTAGCAAGGAAAACAAGTGGTAGCTTCAAATACTGATAATTTGTGTAGCACAGCACAATTCTTGGAATCTTAACATTCTCATTTCTTGTTTAGAACATGAATGTGCACACGTGTGTAGATGTCTGTTCAGTGAGGCAAAATTTGGGCATGATATATATTGTATGGGGTGTACGTGGTATGCATGGTGCACTTCAAAGTAATATTTTTGTTTTGAACCAACATTTAATTAATTGATCTATGAGTTGTGACAGATTAAATATAGTGAGAACTTGCTTACACCATAGCTTTACTAAATATATTTTTAGCATAGTGATTGTGGGTGCCATATTAGGACATATTCTGTGTGTCTATGCTTGTCTCTCTTTTCATCCTCATTGTTCTTTTAACTGAAAATCATATGTTTGTTGAAAAAACAGAAGAGTTTTCAGAATAAGATACAGAGTAATATACTTAATAATCTGATCGTTACTAAGTATAGTAGTAGATGCAATGCTAAGTTGGAATACTTCATTTTTTTAGCAGATGAATTTTACGTAATAAACTGTAGCACTTCATCAAAATTGATGTTCAGCAGTAACCCTCTGATTTTAAGGCAGTTCCTGGCCTAACAGTCTGTAGTAACACTTCAATCAGTAATTTGTCACATGGCTTTTTAGAAACTGTTTAAAATGAGGTTGAAAGCTAACTGATAAGCTTGCTTTTATTCAGCCCAGCAAAGGTTGAGCAAGCGTTTGCTGGAAGTTGGCAAAGTCCTCTTAAAAGATCACTTCCTACCAAAAAACCTAAAGGGTTGCACAGATGTGTAGTTAAGTATTCATTATGAACATGCAAATAATGCTGTCCCAAAGGAACATTCTTTGATTTTTGAAACTGCTGCTGCTTTATTTGGTAATTGTCATGAAACATGCCTTTGCATTGATAAAGTGTCTTTCAGCAGATCTCTCGCAGAGAAGCAGAGGAGACTGTAGGAGCAGCCACTTTTGCCCATTTTGCAAGGGCCATGACATAAGTCTTTAGACTAAATATGCGCATCTGAGAAATTGAATAAAACTAAAGAACGTTTATTTTGAGGCTGCTTAAAATGCTGTTACCTACTTTTTTTTTTTTATACCATGTCTTCAATTTTGATTTCTACTGACATAAAAGATACAAGAAAAAAAATTAACAGGAACAGTAATAAAGAAAACTGATTTCACAGGCTTATTCTACCAAGATTGGTACTGGACTCTTGTTAAACTCTGCAATGGGGGAATTTTCATCTGGGGGCTATTTTTAGGAAAAAATGTTACCACTAGATCATAGATCCCAAGCTGCAAAGTTGGGTTTATTTGATTCAATTTTATTTTTGGAGGGCTGGGAGGAAGGGAGGCTGTATTGCCTTCTGAGCCATGGGCCTACCACTGCAAAATGCTGAATCTTCTCCAATGAAAATAATGCTACTGTTTAACAACTAAAGGCTTTTTAAATCCTGGGTCACTTCAGTAACTGAGTTTATAACCCAGTTCTGTGAAAAAGTTATAGGAGAAGGTAAAACAAGAGGCGCAAGACTGGGAATAAAAGGTTGGGTAAGAGGAGGAGGATATTCATAAGCAGGTTTACCAACAAAAATACTATATCGCTTTAACTGTTCCCTAAATTCTAGTAGCTTTTAGCACCTTGCTGATCTAGCTTCTGCAGCAGGTGCTCTTTCAAATCCTTTGATCTACACCCTTGCTCATTTCTAGTGTATTAAGTGTTGGTTACTGCTTTTCCACAACCTTGACAATTATATGTGTTTTGTTAGAAAGAATGTCTGTGTTGATAGTCATAGAAGTGCTACTTGGAGGCCTGTAGATGTAACCATTTAGAAAGAAAAAAAAAATAAATCTGTGGTTTTAAAATCCATGAAAATGGATTACATGACATGCACCGTTCTGGGAGAGTGTTTAAAAACCACAGATGGTTCTTCCTACATGATGCAGTTGTGATTTTTTTTTCCCCACAATTTGCTTGTTTTGGATTTGAATTTTCTCTCCCTTCTTGGAACGCTTCTCACCCAAGAATTTAAACACAATTATTCATACTGGTAGAATATCTAGATTTGCCAGCCTAGTTTATCCTTCTAGTCTGTTAGTGTTTTTAGAGGGCACTGTGACAATAATAATAATAAAAAAATCCTTACCTGTGTTTCTGTAAGATATGTAGCTGTGTGTTACAAAAATGACTTTTAAGTCTTGGTTGAGGTTTATGAAATTGTATGAGGGGCGAGTTTATAAATTATCCACATTAAGGAGAAGTCTTGTCCTTTTGTATTTAATGATACATCTTCCCCTGAGACTACGTTCTATTTGAAGCATCAGTGCTCAGTTGCCCTTTTTTAATTCCTGGGGTGGTTGTGTTGGGTAGTCCAAAGTTGTAAGGAAGGCTTGTTAGCTCGCTGGAATGAAGTAGTATAAACCATTCAAAGGGGTGGTCATAGTTTGTCTGTGACAGGATCTCTTGAATGCTGAACATGTGAAGGACCAATTCTAACTTTTTTTTTTTTCCTGGCTGTGAAGTGCTATTGCGACCATTGGTGATGTTCTCCCCCCGGTAGCACCTCCACGATGAAACACTTCATCTGACACTGGACTCAAACTTCTCACGCAGCAATTTGTTGGGGGTTGGGGAGGGGAAAGTTAATCTTTTATTCAGTGCTAGAACTTCCAAATAGAGAAAGGCAGAAGAAAATCTACTCTATGTTAGTTCTGTCAACGAGAGTTAAGATTGATATTACTTGTGGCTTTGTGTTTTGTATGCTTCTGGTTAAGACCCAGAAAGCAGCACGCTGATATTAAAAAGCACTTACGGAAAAGCGAGTGTAAAGATGGCAGCTTTTTATTCAATAGATCCACTCCCTCTTCATGTCATGAATGTGCCTCATATGGCTTTACTGGGGAGATGATGTGGCTGCTTCCAGCTCCTTTGAGTTATGTGAAGCTCAGAAACGCACAAAAGCATGAGGTAGGGTCTCGGCTAAATTATGACTGGTTTTATACTTCAGCTGATGTGGGAAGAGAAGAGAATTGAGCTTGACTTTCAGATCCCAGGATCACTTTGCATGGCTGTCAAATACTGAAGAAACTGATCTGGTAATTAGTGGAGAGTTGAGAAATGTGGAATGCCACGGGGCCACTTAGCAGTTTCTTCTTGGAGGAGTTTTACACTTTCATAACAAGGTTTCCTGGAGTGAGCACTACATTGGATGTCCAAAGATAGGTATCATGTAAAGTTTTGGCTTTCTAACCACTAAGCAGCTACCTTTTAAAAGACAATTTCCTTTAGGGTCCAAAGGAAAATATGCCAATTTGTGGCAATTTTGGAACTCTTTGCTGGGCCGGTTTTATTCCGCTTCCCTTCCCTTGTCCTGTCAGCACTGTAGTTGTTCGTGTTCACAGTTTCGTTTCTAATCGTTTCAGCTAACCGTGGTACAGAGGCTGCGATTACTTCACAGCTGCAGTTGTAAATCAGGCTTTGTAAGAGATGTGCGCTGGTTCTCAGAGCAGGCTTTGTGGTGTTGGCCATTGGGATCCTTTGTGTCTCTATGCCAATTAAAAGATTTAGTTGAAAGAGTTCAGGGTAAATGGAAACGGCTTCCTATCACCACTCCTCCAGTATTCAAACTGCTTAACTGTCACTTTACGTTGTCTCTTTTTGCTTGAAAAGGTACATGCAAGTGGTGTTCCAGGATCAGTTTGATTCTGGTCTGATTTATTGGTAGGAATATGTCAACAAGAAGTTACGTATCAAAAATATCAGCTTTATGTCTTCCTTGGACTTCAGCTGGAAATTATATACGTGTAAAAAAAAAAAAAAAAAAAAGCAAGACTATGGCTTTAAAAACTGTTGTGAGGGGAGGGGGCATACTGTACATATAATCATGTTCATGCATACATACATATTTGATATGGACAGGCGGTCATATTTTCTTCTACACAGATCAATCATTGTCTTTCAATTCCTGTCTTGTCTGGCATCTGCTGACCCATGCTTTAATTCTGTCAGGTCAGAGATATACGGGCCTTTGTAGTGTGCTTGTACTTCATGTCATGTCCCAGCATTGTTGTACATCTTGTTTCAGAGATATTTTGCTGTAATGTTCTGTGACCTTTTCCATTGAGTGAGGCAGTTGGAGAGCCACTCAGTGAGGGAAAATTGAGCTGTTTTATTCCTCCCTAAGGAGCCTCATGTTTCCTTTCCACCATTCATTTGAAAGCTATCATTTTCTTGATTTTATAGCTGAAAAAACACCATTGATTCACTGGATGCTAGATCCTAAGAGTCCTCCTATTGACATGCCTATTGACAGTTTTCAGTATATTCTGTGTCTAATTATCACTCTTGGCTAAATGATACACCTTGTGGACTTGAGAGATGGAGTCAATAGCTCTCACTGTATTGTTCTAGCAGGCCCTATTGAGGTTGGTGTCAAAGCACTGTGATTTATGCAATCAGAAAGAAAATTTCTGTTGGTGTAATGCATAATTAAACAAAGTACAGAGTGACTGGTGACAAAACCAGGTCTGCCAAAGTCATCAGCAAATGAAAAAAGATCTCTACAGTAAATGGCTGAGACATTGAAGAATCTCTTTTGGCATCTTATGTTTTTCAATTTTCAAGTGTTCGATTTTTCTTCCCGATACGTTGGAGAGTTTGGGGTTTTTTTTTTGCTTTCCATCTCTTCCATTAGGTAGTATTAAAAACTAAGCATATTAATTTATGTCTGTGTTAGTAAAGTTGTGCTGCTAATGCTGTTATAGATGGGTGTATTGGTACATTTTACGTGATCGCTTTTAAATAAAGAATTTTATTATGTGGCTTGCCCACTGAGACAAGGAAGCAAAGTGGCTACTCTTGGATTTTGGAAAGTGAAACCGTTAGCATTTTATCTGCATCTAGTTGTTGGTCATTAATGGTCATAAATGCTATTTTTATTCAATGTGATATAATGTTTTGATTTGCTTTGAAGTATTATATATCTTTAGAGAGAGAATATGAAGCAACCGTGTATGGAAAGGTGCTCCTTTTGCATAGGTACAGGTTTGCCTATAATCTTCAATGTATTTGTGGTCAGATATATGTTCAGTGAATCAATACATTGAAGTCTTAAAATGGAGATTTTTTTTCTTCCCCCCCATGGTACAAAATAATACAGCTCAATATTATAGCCTACATTAGAATATAAATATGTCTACTTGTTGTGGGTCCTTTTTTTTTTTTTTTTTTTTTGTTTGGTTTGTTGTGTTGTGTTTTTTGGGGGTTTTTTTGTTTGTTTTTTTTTTTTTTTTTTTAAAAAAAGTATCCTGGCAGATCACAGAACTCTCAGGGTTGGAAGGGACCTCTGGAGATCATCCAGTCCAACCACCCACCAAAGCAGCCTCACCTGGAGCAGCCTGCACAGTCGCATCCAGGTGGGTTTGAATGTCTCCAAAGAAGGAGACTCCGCAGCCTCTCCAGGCAGCCTGTCCCAGGGCTCTGAAGCCCTCAAAGTAAAGAAGTTCTTCCTCGTGTTCAGATGGAACTTCCTGTGTTGCAGTTGGTGCCTGTTGCCCCTTGTCCAGTCCCTGGGCACCACTGAGAAGAGCCCGGACCCATCTTCTTGACACTCACCCTTAAGATATCTGTAGGCATTGGTAAGATCCCTCTCAGTCTTCTCTTCCCCAGGCTGAACAGGGCCAGCTTTCTCAGCCTTTCCTCCTAAGGGAGATATTCCAGATGGAAGAATTTTGTGAAGCATCTATTTGCATGATATTTTATTTATTAATGGTTAGTGGAAATGGCTTGAAGCAGGAAGAGGCCTTATGCATCAACAGCCAAATTGCCAACTGCAGGAGAAAAGAAGTGTTTTGGGCTTTTTTAGTCTTTACTAAGCAATTCTGTGTGTACTTAGGGGACCATGAAGCGTCTCATTCAATGCTTTCCCCATGAATATGAGAAATAGCATACCTGGCATTTCTTCTCTCGTCACTGTTGTGTGTTCCACTAGTATTCGCTGTGGAAGGACGAATTTGAAGGCTGGTGTGTGACTGGACCGAGAAATCACAAGACATCTCTGGAACTACCCAGAGATGAGATCCGGTGCTGGCTTCCCCCTCCTTCACGGTAGTACAGTTATTCGCTGTCAGCAAGGAATGGGTGAGAAAACAGTGCTGGGGGAAGCTTAAAATAGCATTGGTTTAACGTATGCTGCTCAGTCCCCTCAAATTTAACTTTCATTATCACAGCAGAAGACTGGAGTGAAATATGCCAAGAGAATACTCTGGAAACTTGCTGTCTAACATTAAGAACACAAAGATAAGGACACCCAATTATAAAATCTGAAGAGCAGCATGGACAAAAGACCTAGGGGCTGCTGCTTTTGTGTTCTCCTTTTTTCCTTTTTTTTTCCCTCTTAAACATGTGAATTCATGTTAAACTGTATTGTGCTAGATCAAGCCGCTGCTTGGTTCCATATGTTGTCAATGTATTTTTACCAGATTGTAGTAGGTATTTACGCCCAAAACACCTTACAGTGCTACAACTATCACTTTTTGTTAACGCATACAGATATGTTCTCTACTAATTTGTATCGCTGTTGACTCCTTTGCAATATTTATTCTTTGATGAGATTCTGTGGTTACTATCCCCAGAATTTTGACTTTCTTACCTGTTGACATTTGGCTCTTAACTGATGAAGTAAATGTTAACTGTATTTAGGCCTCTTTAAGATGCCCAGATACACTGATACAAAATTGTGGCTGCATTCCATTTCTCACTGCATGTGTTAAGACTATGTAGAAGTAATATTGTTTCTATAGTTCTCATTTGTCATGTAATCTCCGTAGGTGTCTTTTTTTTTTTTTCTTTTTTTTAAAAATATCCAATTCACAACTTCAAGCTGAAGACTCCTGCAGCTGTCGTTATTATACAAACAAGCTTGTGGAAAACCAGTGCAAGGCTGAACTAGCAGCAAGCATATGGAGTGTTCGTTTTGGAGTGGTAGACGGGAAGGAATGCAAGGCTGCATTTTCCCTCTGGGATTGTCAAGAAAGGTAGAGCCCTCTGAGAGAGAATCCAAAAGCACAGCAGATCAAAGTGTGTTTGTGACTGGAATGCCCTAGGGTTAGTGCAGTGTGAGGTGTAGCTTGGCAAATCACCATGCTTACAAACAAAAGAGTGTACTATATTCAGATCTTCCTCCAAGCGTTTCAGCATTTCAAAATGACAAATTATTGTTTTTGTTATTTCTGCATTTGGAATTGTTTATGCATTTCAAATGATCTGTAAAGTGAATTGTGTGCACTCAACAAACTTCTTCTTTAAAGTAGGCGGGTTGGAAAAAGTGATGCAGTCACATTAAATGCCAACTATTCTGCTCTCCATTCGGTTAGACAAACAGTAGCCTAAAAAATGGCAGTGGATTAAATTGATATAATGACAAGAATTCATATAGTATACTGTAGATGGAAAGAGGAATAATGCAGTGTCTTTGAACTAATGTAATGCACTTTGATCTGCTATACATGAAAAATCTAATATACCTGTATTTGTGATGATTCCAAACAGGCTCACAATACGGTAAATGCAGTTTTTACAACCTGCTGTTTAATTTTAAAGACTGATCTATTTCATCTAGGCAATATTTTGTAAAAATAACTATAAAGAAATGTTTGTTTGTTTGAATTGGACCTCTGCTGAAGATTTCACAACAATGTCTCATTGCTAATATGTGTATTGAACAGAAAGATTAATGGAATACATGATGACTTGAGGGTTTTAAATTATTCATTTGATGAAGGCATGCTCTTTTATGCAGAGGGAAAGCCTACTTTTTCTATATTTAAAAAGCATTCACATTTTTTAAACTATAGCAATTTCAAGGTTGTATTTTTGGCACAAGGGAATCATATTGGAAGATAATATATAAAATTCTCGAATGTATTAAATGTGAGAACTTAGTTGTCCGAGTGTGCTGATGAATTAAGGGATTTTTTAAAATTCTTTTTTTTTCAGAGCCAGTTAATCTGGGCTTTTCAGAGAGGTCTTTAACTCTTGAAATGTTCCAAAGTGCATTGTTGTTAGGATCGGATTGTAATAACTTCATATTTGCTAGTACCTAGTTTCACAAGTGGTTTCACTTGAAATCAGTGGATACTAAATGGAGGGTAAGATGTCATTGCTTGAGGTTATTCACATTACAGTCACAGTTCAGCCTAGAAAGTTAGTCATGGCTTAAGACCCTGACCCTCCCCACCTTTTTTTTTTTTTTTATTTTTAAAAGAACTGTTATTGTTCTAGTTCATAATTAGACTGGCAACAGGTCTTTGCTGTAAGAGGTTAAAAAAAAATTGATACATGATATCGGCTGCTGTTAATGTTGTTAAATATACCTAGATTGATGAAATAAACATAGCATGGAAAATCACCTCATGGTACTTCTCATTTGCTCTAAAGTTAGAGGAAAACTTCATTAATGGAAAGAAAATGTGTTTTGTGGTAATGTTTTACTGTATAAGGTTTTTTAACTGTATCCATTTTAGCAAGTTTAATGATAATATTTGAAGTTCTCTACTAAAATAAGAAACAATAATGGAGATAAATGCTAAAGAGTTATTATCTCAAGCAAAGCCTTACTCTGGTCTTGTTTTGCGCAACAGACTACAGTGTGATCACCGTACTTTAAACTTATCGCCACATTTGCTGGCATGTTTGCCACCTGGAAAAGTCCAGCTAAGTAGAATGGTAGCGGCAGTGCGGCCTCACCTGATGCCCTGTGAGGCAAATGAACTCTGAAAGTATTGGAAGGAGGGGAGGAAATGTATCTTAGGACTTCATAATTATCTTAATTAGTATTTCCTCAATCGTGTCATATCAAGGACGAAGTGTATTCTATCAGATAGTGATAAATGTATTGTTTGTGAAATCATTGACTTCTCCATTCTTGAGGCATGCCTTGGTTTTGGCTGGGATAGATTTAATTTTCTTCCTACCAGCCGGTGCAGCGCTGTGTTTTGGATTTAGAATGAGAATAACGTTGCTAACACAGGGACGTTTCAGTCATCGCTAAGCAGTGCTTAATTAAGTCAAGGGCTTTTCGGTTCCCCACGCTCTGCCAGTGAGGAGGTGCGTGGGGGCTGGGAGGGAGCAGGGCCAGGACAGCTGACCCCAACTATACAGAGGGATATTCCATATGATAGACCATCATGCTCAGTATAGAAACTGGGGGGCATTGGCCAGGGCCTGCTGGTGGCTGCTGGTGGCTGGCTAGGCATTGACCCGTGGGTGGTGAGCAACTGTGTTGTGCAACACTTGTTTTTGGGTATTCCCCCCCACCCCTTGAGTTTTACTTCTCTCTCTTCCTCTTGAATTACTATTATTATTATGTTTTATTTCAATTATTAAGCCATTCTTATCTCACCCAACGAGTTTTACCTTTTTTCCCGTTCTCCTACCCATCCTGCTGGGGGGGTGGGGGGAGGCGAGCAAGCAGCTGCGTGGTACTCAGTTGCCGGCTGAGGTTAAACCACGACAAGGCAGAGAGTAAATCATAACATGGGAATTCAATCTCGGTCAAAACCACTGCAGCTCCACAGGGGGTTTTATTCCTGCCTCCTGTTTTCCTTATGTCTGTTAAGTACCTCTCACTGCCTTTGTGAGAGGGGAGCCATTGGGAAAAGGAAGAGCAGAGACCTGTGGGCTTCCAGCTAGCTTTCAGGCACGAGAGCTACTTAAATTTTGTGATAGGGTTGGTTTGTGTGGTGGTTTTTGGTTCGTTTTTGTTTTGTGTGTGTATTTATACGCATTGATAAGATCCTTCCTTGAGCCTTCCCTTCTCTAGTCTGAGCAGTCCCAGTGCGCTCTCTTCTCATACGAAAGAAGCTTCTGTTCCTTAATCATCTTTGTGGTGCTTCACTGGACTCTCTCCAGTGTGTCCATGTCTCTCTCAGGACTGGACCCAGTGCTCCAGGTACGGCCGAGCAGAGGGGAAGGATCACCTTGCTAGACCTGCTGGCAGCACTCCTGCTGCAGCCCGGGTTCTGTGGGGCTCTGCTGCCAGGGCACCTTGCTGGCTCATGTGCAGCTTGGTGTCTACTAGGACCCCTAGGTCCTTCTCTGCAGAGCTGCTTTCCTATAGGTTTGCTGCTCAGCAGAAATAGCAAGATTTTTGCTATCTGCTTGTGAGTTTTGTGTGCGATCTTTTGTGGTTTTGGTAGTGTAGATTGGCTCAGTCCAGCTCATTAAAACTAAGGAGCAGTGGTTTCATTTCTGATATTTACTTCATGTTTAACTTAATGCTTATATACCAAAGTCGTCATTTACTAGTGATGAAGCCAGATTAAGGTCTGTGATCCCATCTCCTGTCCCTATTGCAGTTATGTTGTTTATGATCTGTACACTAAAAATCCCCTCTCTCTCAATGTATACATAGATGTATTTTTTAAATCCAGATGGCTTTACTGATCCAGTTTTAGATTGTGATTTCACAAAAAGACTTTAATTGTTGCGGCAGAGAAGACTAACCTGTGGCAAGATACTGAGCAACTGAGGAGTTGGGCAAATGAGAAATGGCGTCATAAAAGCTAACCCAGAGTCCATCCTTTCAATATTTTTGCACACCATTTAAGTTCTGTGACGGCACATTGGCTCATTCAGTTTCATGATTCCTTGCGTACTAGTAGGAAGGGTTGCTGGCGCTTGCCCTGTAGGTGCTGGGGACTCTTGGAGACCTGCTCTTTAAAACTCTGATGTCTAAGGTGTCCCCTGTGAAAGATCTCTGGAAGCATATTGTGTTGCAAGAGTTTATATTTTAAGACTAGATGATTTTCTTAATAATTTACTTGGTTCTCCTGAGAGCCTTCTATTACTGCCAGTAATGAAAATGTGTACCTTGGTGTAAATTTGGGATGGTGGGTCCCATTTATGCACATGTGGAAGGGAAGAATAATCTTTGCCTCTTTTGGCACCTACTTTGGAATACGTGGTGATGGGTAGGGAATGAAGGGTTTAAGCACACACAAACCTAAACTTTAATCTTTGTATTGCTGAGAGTTACTGCTTTGGCAAAAATGAGGGAAATATATTTCATGTTGGTCGTGGTGATGGGCAGCGCCCTGGAATGACTGCAAATGTTTGATTTCCTCATCAGTAGTAAAGGTCAGTAAAGTCAGCATCACAGCTTTCGTATTGCTGTATGGATTCACACTTGCTAACTGTTCTGGTCACAGCTGGGGTATCTACCGCCGCATGTGTTTTCCCTGCAGCTTCGTTAAGGGCTGTGTGCTTCTGGGAGTGGGGAAGACCAGTGGGTTGCCTGGGTTTTTATAACCTTTCTTTGTATAATGTCTGGCCTAGCCTAGCATAAGTAACACAGTGGTGGGTTTGGCTTGTCATCAGGGCAAACATCCTGGCACGTTTAGGTGTACAGAGTTACCACCTTTTACATGGAGTCTTGAATGTAGCAACCCACTAGCCAGTCTTCTGCTCCATTTGAGACAATTCAGCGTCCTTAAGAGAGACCCCATTGTGTCAGCAATCTGCTGCTTTGTTATACGCAAAACTGTTAGCTCCTTTAGCTTTAAGTCTTTCTTCTGATATTTTCCTTGATTAAGGTGAGCGTGATTCTTATATTGCTGATTCTCACACTTCAGGCTGCAGACAACTTGTTGTCTGTATGCATCTGGCAACTTGCGCAGTCCTGGCTCTATCACTTTGCTGCCTACTGCTTCTACAGATGTCGAGTGCTTTCACTGCAAAAAGGAGTCTAGATGTCCGTAATAACAGTCGAAATGAGGAGGAGCTGCCAGTCTGCTTGCCTTTACTGTTAGGCACTGATGTTGTACCAGGCAGAAATGGAAAAAGAAGCCACCATCGGAACACCCAGTAATAGCTGAATAAGTCCACGAATTAACTTACAATCTTAAGAAATACTGTAGGCACTGGTGAGTGGTGTCAGAATCCTGATTTGACATTGGTTTTGGCTCCAGTTTGTGGGATCTTACCCAGTACAAATCCCACACAATTGTTGTGACCTCCAGAGGGTCCTGTACAACCTTGATTATTTTGTGGCTTGTGATAGAGAAATGCATCCAAAATTCACTTTGTAATACATAGCTATCCATTGTGGGAAAAGTCCGGCAGGTATTAGTATTTGTTTTAAAAGATAAGCTGGTAAACAGCAGCTCTTAATTACCCACAAATCAGTAGCTAATTGCTACTTATGGATACCCCTTTTTCCACCTAAAAAAATCCTAGGGCTTACAGACACGTATTTAATGAAATAAACCACGCTCTCTCTCTTTGGGACTAGACACTTTAAAAAATGTTCTAAATTTAAATTGAAATGTTTGCACAGGTTCACCCTAAGGTTCCTGGCAGGTAGTATGACAAAGCAGCAATAGTCAATTTTTTCAGAAAGCCACAGCCCTGAACAAAAATAGTCATATTTTGACTGAAGAGAGATTACCAACCAAGAGCACGTAGCATTTTGACAGAACCAGATCAAAATACTTTGAATTTTGGAAATGATTTTTCTCCTGCTATTGAGTACTCTGATAAAAGAGGAACAGTTGTCATTTTGAAAGCAGTGTTCTGTACATAGTGAGGATTTCCAATTAGCACATTTTAAGACTTGTATGAGATGATGCTTAAAAATGGGACATTACAAAATGAAATTATGTCATGGCACTTTCTAATAGAGTTCTGAGAAAAGTCAATTTATGGCAGTGCATTTCATGTGCTTGTCTTAAGGCAGCGATTCTTGTTTTCCCATTCCAATTACAGCAAACCTTTCATAATTATCTAAGAGTTGCATGCAAAGAGTATTGCAGATCACATAACGGGTATATTGTGTGCTGCGTGACACGTATGGTGCAAAACTAGTTTGAAATACAAAAGTTATGGAATAGTAGGCAGACATAAATATTCAGTACTTGCTCTTCTAAATGGTAATTGCACCAGCTCGGCACATGTCTGAGGGTAAGGAGTCAGAGTCCTACCAGAGGGGTGGCAGATGGACAAAGGCAAGAAGTTAAGGATGTGCCAGAGAATAAATTAGAGTTACATCATGACAGATCTGTAGCTGATGGTAAGCTGACTGGCTACAGGTCATGAACAAGCTTACCGTAGACAGCTCCTGTAAATAGATCCGGACCTCACTTGTTTACTGCCCGAAGAAGTGACAGCGGAGATCCTGATGGGGAGATGCTGTGCTTTAGCCTCTAGGTAATATTAGGAAGGATCGCAGAGGCCTTAATTATGCAGCCCGTACTCGCATTGCTGCGTACTTGTTAGAGCAGGTCTCCTGGACTTCAGAGGGGTTATTTCTGTGAGTAGTCTAACAAATAGTGATTTCAGGGACTCATTAAAGTGTCCAGGTATAAAGCAGTTTTCTATTATAAACGGTATTTCTCAGCTGAAGATAGTTAAAAGCATTATCACTCATTCTAAAAGCGGTATGGATGGTAAGTGCAAATGAGATTTTATAACTAGTTGTCACTCTTTTGCACGCTAAGTTTAATTATCAGAAAAAGAAATATCACTTACAATGTTTGCACCAAAGGTTAAAGACATGAAGTACTTTATTATGCAAACAATGACATTTTAACAACAGGATGCCTCCTGAGGGGAGCAGTTTTTTACCTTTAGCTTTATTTGCTGGTCTCCAACAGGTCACCTTTGAGGAGATAGTATTAGATGGTTAATGTACACAAAGCTAGCTTTTACTTCAAGATTAGATCTTAAAAAAGAATTCTAAATTTATGAATGCATCTTACGAACCGCATTCCACAGTGGGAGAGGTAAGGAAGGCCTCTTAATCTCAAATACACTTTTCCAATATGCAATATTTAGCAAAAACAAATGAGTCATATGAATGCAACTCGGCCTGCATGACATAAAACCATATGGCACTGTCAAGTTAAAAAAATACCTTCCCCTTAATGGTGCCTTGTATTTCTGTTTGGTTTCTTTAATAGCAGAAATACATATTGGAACAGTCTCTCTTAAGAGATCGTTGGCTTCATGTTGTCCTTTCCATGTGTTTTTGAAAGCTGATTTTGGCCGGGCTGGGGAAGACGGGCTGTATACCCCATCAAGTCAGCGATCTTCTGTTTGCAATGTAGTGGCTTAGGCTGCCTGGTTTGTGTTGAAGCGTCGGAGGCTCTCCTGCAAGTTTTGTTAGAATGCCCAGCTGCAACTGAAGGGCCTCCACTGTGGAGCAGCTGTTGCATGTAATCTTTGCCCCAGCAAAGGCAGCTTAGCAGTGTGTGAACATGGACTCCTGCATATCTCTTGTCTCAAGATTCATTCTGAGCAGTTGTGACTTGCTAAGAAAGTTTGCAATGCAAATAAGACACAGTCTGTCCAGCTGAAGATCCACAAGATGAAGTCAGAGCAGAGTGGAATTGTTACAGAAACCGTGGTTTAGTTGTTCAAAACAAGCTTGTCATGCAAAACAAGAGTGACGCTCTCCCTTGTACGCACACCTTAGCGGGCTGAGGTTGAGGGGATTCCAGCTGAGCTCTTACCCCTGCTGTGAATACCTGAACCTTTAAGACTTAGTTTGTCTTGACCACTATTTGGGAACGAGGAGAAACACATCTGTTTGTGTTCTCAAAGCGTTCTTTGGCAAGTTACATGCCTAAACCCACAGAAGTTTGAGGGAGTAACCCAGCCCTGCCTTGTTTATTTGGGATGTTTTCTTTTTATCTTCTCTGATGTTGGCTGCTCTGTTTTGAATCTGAATACAAAGAAAGAGCTTCTGTCTTCAGTAGTCTTTCACTTTGATCCTGCTGTTGTTTCCCTGTGAAAGGAGGAAGGTGTCTGAACCCACGGGTGTGCTTGTAGGATCAGGGCTATCGGCTGGCGTTCCAGATCTTTGCATTAGGATTGTGTTTCTCCCACTGTTTGTGTGCTTTGCTCCTGGCAATTTAATATCCAAATTTTGGTTCTGATGTTCTAATGTTGCACAAATCATACCCACAAAGTTAAGAAACAAATACAAAGGAAATACTAATGGACTCTGCCAGAACTAAAGAAAGATGACTAGAAATCTTCTGGACGCTGATGTGCATGTCATCCATCTGGCTGTTGTTGGTTTTTCTTGTCTGGCGAGAATCTAGAAGAGCGTGGGGAGATTTTTCCTGCTGTAACAATGATAATTTGCAATGTAGAACTCAAAACTAGCAGAAGATTTCTTGCTAGTGTCTCCCTTCTGCTCTGTTGCTACTGGAACAGGTTGCTAACTAGTTTTTTGTGTTCTTGTGAGTGTTGCAAAAGAAAATACTCCAAAAGGATATGTAATGTAATTTTTGACAGGTTTTAAAAAAAACCAGCAAACCACTGAGACATTACTGTAGGGATGAGTTGTCTGTTGTGTGTGTATATGCGTAGGGCTGTGGTGGTTTCACAGTAGGCCAAGCTCATTATACAGGCAGTTCTATGCATATTTCTGTCCACACCTGACAGTTTGCTCATTTTTCAAACGTGTTGAATCATCTTTCTCCATGCCAGGAGATCTTCCTGCCTTTAATCTTTTTTCTTCTCCCCCCCCCCCCCCCCCCCCCCCCCCCGCCCTTAGCACTCTGGCAGTTCTCTGGACCTTTGTTTCCCCTTACACCAAGGGTTGAGTTGTTTGTGCCTCATGTTCTCCTGCTGCTGGTACTCTCCTTTTTTAATTTTTTTTTCTCCCCCCCCATTTGCCAGAGGTTTCGGAGAATCTCACACCTTCCCCAATCTCTTCTGTTCATTTCCACCCTGCCCCGCATTCTGTTTTGATTCTGTTTTGTTTCTACGTCCTTTTGTATCTTATTTTAGTTCTAGGAGCCCCAAAGAGTTTCTTAAGCATTTGGGCTGGCTGAATGCAAGCAAGCGTCATTGCAGCCAGAGCAGGGCCACCAGAAAGAACTGCGTGTTTGGAACGCTCATTACCAGCAGTATTTCCTCTGTGTGTAGCCTCTCTTTATCTGGGAATCCAGAGTGCTTTACAAATACTAATACAGCTGTGTAACACCTCTTCGGAGCAGGTTGTAACGTGCGTCCTCCTGACTTTTTTTGGTTTTGTGATTTAATTTTCTTGACTCGTTATGACGTGTGAGATTGAAGGCTCCATGCGATGCTGGGAGCAAATGAGATGAGTTAATCTTTCTCCTCTGAGAAGTCTGACTAGAATAAATAGTTGGGTTGATTGGAAGTGAATTACTAAGAGATGTTTAATCAGAATCTGAGTCTATTACAGTCTGAGATAGGAATCCTTTCACACTTAAAACATCCATTTATTCTAGTGCTTTGCTATGCAAAACTTATGTAGGAAGTAGTAGAATGCAAGTTTTCAATAGTTGTATTTATACAGTTATATTCTTGATTAGTTTTGCTATGAGTGTTCTTACTCCATAGTGAATGTCTTTTCCCGTATAATCTATTTTGTTCAAAGTGTATGAAGTTAAATTAACCAGGAAGCAAAGTTCTTGTTACAGAATTTCATTCTTGAAGAACTATAGGTACAGATCAAAATTGTGTCACATCTGAGCAGCCGGGCGTAGACCAAACCTTGTACTTGCTAAGGGTTTCTACTTTTTGTCCAAACTTTCTCAGAAATAAATAAATATTTATCTGTTCTATGTAGTGTGTGAGCAAGTGAGCTAATGCTTCTAGAAAGCAGTTAACGTAGTGAGTGTGCAGGGCACCAACTGTGTGCTTCTGTGGAGGCATCTCTGGGATTTACTGAAACCTGCCCATGGGTCTTGTCAGGAGTTCACTAAAAGCTAAAAGTCCTCAAATTCTACCCCAGCATAATTTCCTGATTGAAAAGAAGGACGTGCAGGGCAGCTGGGACATAAAATGCTCTACTTGCTCTATGAAATGGGTGAATTACAATTTGTGAAGGGGGTGGGGGGCGGGGGAAGTAAACACAGTTTCTAAAGCATGTGTGTAACTGAAAGGCAAAAGGTAAGAGTGATGATTAGAAAGGTTTTTATTATGAAGAAAACTATAAAATAGCCTTTTGTGTTAAATCCATCTCAAGAGAATGTGTTGTACTTGTGCCATATATACTTAGAAGAGGGATGTAGTGTTGTCAAGGCTTAGATGTCATACCCTAGAAATGATCTTAGAGTAAAGCCGTGCAATATAACTCTTCACACAGCGCAGTAGTAGCACTGAAACCTGGAAATTCTTGCTAATTCAGTATGCAGTCCTTCATTTATTGCAGTAATGAAAATAATTTGCTATCTGTGGGGGATTAATAAAATAAAAAAATATAAAAAATATTTGAAAGTATAATATTATACCACAAGAAATTACTTTTTGGTATTCAAGTTGTTTTTTCAAATATATTTAAACTTGCTTTATCACTACAAACTAATAAAATAGCCTCTTTTTTTTTAAGAGATGGGACAACAATAGCAAAATGTCTCCGCTAAACTTCGTTCTTCGAGTGTAATTTTCTTACTGCCAGATAATTGCGTTTCTGGCTGAAGTTCTGAGCACCAGTCATGTCTGTTGCCCAGTTAAGTCAATAACAGGTGTGTGGTCTGTTTGGTTTTGTCAGGATACACAGTGCTTGACACGTCCTATTTAAAAGATGTGAATTCAGGTGTGTCTAAAGCAGAGGCTGGTTCTAGCACACACAGTATTTACTCTTTATATGTCAGCCTTTTATTAGTCAGTGTGAAATATTTATATGTGTCAGTATAGATTCACGTAGTGACTTTTTACATAGGGTTGTACAATAAAACCATTGGAAAATTAGGTTTCCCTGAAGGCTACTAGCAAGCGCAACATTACTGAATTTTTTTTCAAGACATCACAATGTAGTAAACATTTTGAATATTTAGATTGTCCTATTTCTTTTGAATCTCTGCTGAAGTGAAAGAGTAGTATATTTGTTATGAGAGGGTTGTTGCTGGGCCTTCTCAAATTACTTGTAAAGTGCTAAATGACTTGAAAGCATTGTAGGATTTGGGTCTAAATATACTTTTTTAAGATTAACTTGAGTTAATGGCATTGGAAACTTTGTTTCCTAAGAACAGAAGAAAAGAAGCTGCTAAGTTTCCTATCCAAGAATGTGGCATGGCAATCAAAGAAAATATTTATGTCATTGTAATATAGATTTTTAGAAATGGATGTATATGAACAGATAGTGATTTAAGCTGACATTATTCTGTATCTTTTTCATCTTCTCTTGTCAAGTGCTGGAGGCCGTTAGGGCAGTCCTGCCAAACGTTGTGCTTAGGCAAGGCAAGTCTGGAATTACAGAAAAATAACACCTAGGTTTAGAATTTGATAGCAGGATTATTTTTATGTGTGGTTTTTTATGGCTATGTATCAACAAGAAAATGAGGAGAACAAAGAGCACCTTTATCTTCAACTAACCTAAACAAGACCTAGTACTCTTGGGTTTATCTTGCCCTTAGGAACTTTGTTACCTAGCTTTCATTTAGTTAAACTGGATGGAGCAGGTAGGCCTCTTGTGGTATGCCATTTTTCACTGTTGACGCTGGGTATCAGGTGGTTCGTGAGCCACAGTGCTGAGCAAGGTAACATCACACTGCTGGTCAGTCCTGGCCTGCATTTTAATTTCACTTTATTTCCTGGGCCACATCTATTTTGTTATCACATGCCACTCAGACCTCCATATTTTTTTTTTCCACATGTGATTAGGAAATCTGACAGGCACGAAAACATGGTCATGTACCCTGCATGTTGTCCTAGATTTTATGAAGGAGTTGGGATCAAAACCTTTGGGAAGAATAGGCATCCAAATCTTGCCTGTCGTATTCTCAGACTTCTCCTCTGGCTCTCATCGTTGGCCAGATGTTTGGTTGTCACATGTGAGATGTCTTTCATTGTTTCCCTAACATATCCAGCATTCCCCGCACTTGTGTTGGGGCTGGCTGGGTCCCGGGGTCAGTTGTCCCCAGGATCTTTACCCCACCCTGGCTGTTTGTGGTGTCCTTGTTGCTCAGCTGGTCTCTGTTCTCTCCTAGTACCCTGGTCCATCTATACGTGGCTGTCCTCTCATCCCATCTTTGTAGCTGGTAAAGTATTATTTAGAGAACTGGGTAATGTCAAAAGCAAACATGATTGTGTTATTGCAGTATATTGAATATATACTAGGACACTGCGTTAAAGTTGCAAAGGACAGTCTTAATTTGGCACTTGCTAAATAACCGGTGCGTTTCTTCACAGCACGCACTTGTAGTTTCAGCATTTCTGCAGGTCAGTGGGGAACTCATGAGCCTTGAGGAGGAAAATGCTGAATGGAAAACCCTTCTCCTAATGCCAGCTTTGCCTGCTGTTATTAGGACAAAATGCTTTATCTCAGAGTTTCTGAAGTGTTTTATAGGTTCACTTTTGTTTTGTCCGAACCGGCCAAAACTAATTTGCTATATATCCTCCTGTTATGAGTGTTTTACTGTCCCACTACCAAATCCCAATGCCAAAGATTTCTTTATTTTATTTATTACTTTTTCACAGTTGCAAATAAATGGAATTGTTCCAGATTCTTCCGTATGTCTGGGGGCCTCTGACAGAGCTACCCGTGTGCCTGGGCCTGGAAGGAGGCAGCTTGCTGACAGCTTGGTTGTTTGTGGAGGTGGGGAAGTGACACCAAAAGTCTGTTACAGACTAAAATGAACCTGGGAAAAAAACAGAAGGTTTTGACTTGGTGAAATTTCAGCTATATTGCATCAGAGAGAGGTCATCCTATACATTCTATACAATTCTGTACCATTTCCTCAGCACAGTCAGTCTCTATATATAGAGATAAGAAGCTAGAAAGCAGTTATGGGGAGAAGTGTATGTAATGAAATGATTGATAAGGGATATCCAATTAGATGAAACCTGTCACAAAGAGTGAAATTTTGAGAGCCATATACCGGCAAATTGCAGTTCAACTTTTTCTAAATAAAGATATCCACAGTATTGCTTGGTTTGTGACGTGTATTTCTGCAAAGGGAGCTCAAAAATCCTTGAGGGTACATGAAAAAAGAGGGGAAGTGCAGATGCAAATAGAAGGGAGGAACTTTTTAAAAGCAAAAAATTTGAAGAGCAGCATTTGGATTATAATTATAGCTGTCTATAAGGAGGAGAAAAGTTTAAGGAATCTGTTTTTATGATATGGAGTTGTCCCCAGTGGAAAAGATCAGAATGAAGTTATTTGGAGATATAAACTGCTTTTTGAAGTGTGTGTTAAAGAAGTCACAAATATCCTCTGTCAGTAGTTCTCCCACCTTCTGCCTTACTGCATCCTGTCTCCATTCACATTTATGTGTTTTTCTGTGTGTAAGATTACTATGTGTCAGATTGATTCTGCAGATAAATAAAAAAATATGGGCTGCCTTCATTGCTGGCTAAGATCATACATAGGAGGGGGAAAAAAACCCGAAAAATAGACACAACACCTGTGTAGAACCTCTGATTCAGAACATAGGAAAATTTAATGCAAGGCTTAAGACGAGACCTTTGTGGAAGAACTTAAGTCTTCTCTTAGGTTCTGATCTTTATTTTGTGAGTGACTTACCATTTTTTCAGCGGAGATCATTGTATTTGTAAGGGTGTAAAATATATTTAACCCTTTTGCTTCTTCGAGGAAAAGAAAATAAAATAGTAGTACAACCCCCATAGCTCACAGGCATTGTTGTTCTATGGAAAAGCATCAGCTCATCCTGGAATAGAGGATGAAATTGTTCTTGCAGATAGCAGAAACAGTGCCCTTCAGATGGTTTGAATTGTTGTATCACTTATGTTTTGTTTCTTTATGATGCTTTTCATAATTTTCATAAAATATACTACACTTGATGCTATTGAGAAGAAATAAAATTTATGTAAGATGAAAAGAAGTGCTTTACTGCCAGTGTACAGCTTTTAGCCTTGATTTGTTATAAAGCTAAGAGACAATTTAACATTCGGGATGGGGAGAGAAGGGGGATTACCTAAGGGATACTGTTGTTGAGGAGAGTGTAATTTTACTGTCAGATATGCTTGGACTTATTTTTGTCAGAGTAATTTGCAGTAATCTATGGGTTATTTGTGCTCCGATTTTCTCAAAAGTACTGTGATGTGTTTCTTGAGACCTATTGTACAGTTTGAGTTAACGTATGTCTTAAACTGTAGTCGCCTCGCGAGTTGTGTAGCCTCCCTTGCCCATCACAGAAGGGCGTGCTGACAGTAGTGGACTGGTTGGGACCACTTGCAAAGCGGACTTGCTACTCTTCGATCTGGTGGGAACGAGCGCTCGCTGCCATCCGGCATGGGTAGGAGCGCTGTCACCCTGGTTCTCGGTTCCTCTTCTATACAGAGGTCGGGAATTGTACTTGTTGCCTTCAATACTGTTCTTTTCCCCCCTCCTCTTCTGTTTTCTGTCAAGTGATCAATTACACCTTATAGATTTATTTCAAGAAGTATAACAAACTACCTATACTCCTTGCATGTGTAAGTCATGAGAATGAATGCGATACCTGTTTATCTACATAGTACCAAATATGTGTATCAGTGTTAATATCACTCTACTTCTAAATTAGCAAAAATTCCCCTCCCTGCCTTGGAAGCTATGCTTTGTGGCTTAATCAGTCTGTCACTTAAATAAGGGTACCATTTAAATTATTGCAGTTATATTAAATCCCATTCATTTGTATGTTTTATGTATTTTGTAGTCGTATTTTTAAACATCTATTGCAAATACACTTTACAATTCTAGTAGAAAATTACTTCTTGTGTTTCTGTAATGATCCCCTTGAGGTTATTTTTGCATAAATCCTTTCTTCTATTTTCAGATACAGATCTGCTTTTACAGTAGAGAAAAAAACATTTGTAGCAAAAAATGTAAATTAATTTTTTCTATATTAAAAAAATCCTCTGTGGGACCTAATTTCTGAAATATGATCATCGGAGGCATTTTTTTTTTTATAAGGAACTAGTAATTTGTATATTTTATTATAATTACAAATTCCTTTTTATAATAAAAATACACAGCTGTTATGGTTCTTTTACAGGATTCATTGTAGGTATCTGAAGAGGAATATTTTCTATATAGCTTATAAATTTGTCATGGACAATTTTCTGTTAAGCATAATACCTCAGTTATACCTCAGAGAAGCCTGAGTAGACATTTGTTGCAATTTCTATTAAATTTTAGTGATTCTGGTTTTATGTATTTCATTTGACTTTATGTTGTTTCCTCTGCCCTTCTTTTGATACATGTTGAGCCACCACAGGAAGTTCTTACTAAACTTTGGCAAAAAATTGACTCTTGAAATTCCTGATCTTCATTTTATGTTGTACTCATTCATGAAAAGGGTGCACCATTGCATGCTTATTTATGAGAATGTCTATTGATTTTGAGCACATTTTCATCTGTAGTCCGTATTTTCATGCATTTGTGTTATGGAACGTAACTTACCACCAACAAATGCTGCTTTGTGATGTTTGATGGTCAATAACTCTGACTTAATGGCTTCAGAAGAGGTTAAAGGGAGCTGATAATAGTTTTTACTTCAAAATATTGGAAAAGCAGGATATAATGTTTATAAATTTTAATTATTTTTTATTTATTTAATGTTTTGATACCTTCTGAGTTGCGTGTAGAGTCTTGTGAACAGGATAAAGTAGCATTCCCTTGACCAACCACACCATTAGTGTAGGATTTAGTTCTGTAGAGTTGCACGTCACCATAATGCCATGCTGTCACTCCCAGGCTGGAGCAGGAGTCCAAATTCTGATTATTAGTCCACTCATTGCCTAATTGAGCATTAGCCAGTCTCTAAGTTTAAGAGATTGGTACAATTTAGCATATAAATTTAAGACTGTTTTTGTTAGGAGTGTTGTTCTCAGTGACTTGATTAGTATATGGCAGTACTAGTTTATTTGGAGAGAGGTTTTAACATCGTGGTTTTATCTGTTTTAGTAAGAAATTATTTGGGTTATTATATCTGTTGGTTGGCTTTAAAAGATTTATGGGCAATATAGTCTTTTTAAAATAGTTTCAATATCTGAGAAGTTCTATGTGTTTGATTCTGGATCCTACTACTGACAGAATTATAACTTCGTATTGAATTCCCATGATTTTTTTTTCTTTTTTTTTTTTCTGGAAATAAGGATTTTAGGATTTGTTTTATAAATAGAGGGTTTTTCTTATGGAATAGAAGTTGAAACTTCCTCACTTCTTTCTGTCCACAATTATTTCATTGTGAACTATCTCAAAGTGTGTCATCCAAGGAAAGTTGTTTGAGCTGCTCAGAAGGAAGGCAACCTATGGCAGACTTAGTGAGATCCTTCTATAGGATCCACTTCCCCCCCTAACCGAGGTACTAAAAGGGTAACATGAAAACAAGCACCGCAATACTTGCCTGTATCTTTGATGTCTGTCTTGCAATAAACAGTCTTTATAACAAAGGTCATTCCTATTTTAGAATGTAACGTGCTTTATCCAATGCACTCGCTGGCCTCCTGGATATAAATAATACAAATGAATCCAGACAACCAGTGCAGAGCAGGAGGGGCTCAGAAAGGCTCAGTCAGTAGAGTGCAGAAATACCATTAACCAGTGGTAGAACGCCTTCACAAACAAACTTTTATTTAATCTCTGTAGTTTTTGGAAACACAGAAAATACTACCAGAAGAAGAACCTGAGGGAGTTCCACCTGGTAGTGCTGGTTCCAGAAGGTTTCATCAGTAATTTTATAAAGACATGTTTAGGAAAATTAGTATTGATAGGGATGAACACTTTAATTTTTCCGTGCGCTACCTTGAGTGAAAATTGTGAGTTGCTCTAAATTCTGAAAGATAAGTTCTGAAGATGTTGTGCACTTACAATTTTCTGAGCACTTTCTTTTCATTAGATTTGAATCTTTAGCTGTGATTACTTGCTAATATTCATTGTAGTCCATTTTTCTAATTGATACAAATATCACGGATTTGACATGCATTGTTATTCACAGTTGAAATAATGCCTAGGGTGGCATTTACAGCACACGTGTTTTCTGGGACGTGTCTTTTCCTTTAAATATCGGTGTGCTTTAAGGGAGGCAAGCTGGAAAATGGAAAGCAAATGTCCACTGTGATGTATGGCTGGCCTGGTACCAAAAGATGCTGAGTGCCTGGTGTCAAGGCATTGTGTACATCACAGAATCAGTCCCCTAGCTGATCATAGTGAGACATAATACATCACTTTCATGAGAAGATTGAACTACTCCTATTTGGTATGGGATAGAATGTTTTTCCGATATGCTTGTCGAAACACTGTATTCTGCTGTGTAGTGTTTTGAAAATGCTGTACCTCTGTATGCACCATTTAGATTCGTGCATGTGAACTTGTATACAGTTTAAATGCATGTAGTATTCCATTTTCTAGTAAAGTTACCAGAGGAGTAAAAGAAAAATTTGCTGGGCCTATTCTTCACTTAGCTTTTTATTTTTAACAAATGAAAAATACGTAGAGCAGTTGTCATTTGTTAAAGTGTAGCAGAAAGAGCGAAACAGGCCAGTGGATGCTTCATCAGGAACGCTCATTCAGAATGATGAATGTGGCTAAACACACATTTGTTCGTAAAACTTGCAGAGTGGATGAGCATCATTAAGCATGAGGAATAGGTGCAGCACGCTGAGAAGAGAGTGGAGCAAACAGATGTTGTGAATTTTCGCAGACATCCTTCATCCACCAGTCCATCATTAATATGGTTGAAGGTGATCCTTTCTTTTTATTTAATAAGCACAAACAAAGTGTGTGCGCTGTAATACTGCTGAACACACTTCTTCCAGAGGGAGTAGAGTTTAGACAGAGGGCTACTAAAATGCAGATGGATTTACTGTTTATGCATGGCGATAGCATGCCAACCTTGGGAGCTTACACGTGTGGTTTGATGTGGCACCTTCCTTTCCTCTCCGAGTGTCTTTATTTGACAAGCTTCCCCACATAAAGGTCTGAACGTGCAAAGGATGTCCTGAAAATCCCTTTGATCTGTGGAATTAACCTTTTTGATGGTTTAAGTGCTAACGCAGATCTGTTGCTTCTCTGTTCACGTGGGAAAATTCCTTCGTCTTTCCAAGAATTTTGTAAATTTTGTCTTAGGTGTTAATTGCAATGTATATCTCTGCATCAGATTTTGATTCATGATGTCCAAAAGGTTTGGAGGAGTGCGTTTTATCTTTACCACGCTCTTTTAAAGTTCTTCTGATCTTCTTTTATACTTCCTTCTGCAATTATGAACTGTTATGTTAAGGTATCTTTCAAGAGTACTGTGACAGGTACCTAACAGGCTTCTTATGATGGACAGCTGCTTTTGCGGTGATCATCTACATCCATAACATGCTTATTCTTAAATTATCAAAGTTGGTTTTTATGTACTAATTCATGTTAATTATTAGTCATTTATGTAGAAGTGAGTGCAGCCTTTCCCAGCAATAGGTGTGCCCTGACCAACAAAATGGTACTTAAAGCTTTTCCCCTGTATTTGCATGAGCTGGGCATCCCCCCTGCTCCTGGAGTTCCTGCTGGGCTCCTGGGAATTCTCCTATGTGTGCTTAGCCTTGCGCAACAAGGGAGTTCAAACTCTTCACACGTGTGAGTTTGTGCGAGTACAGCTTAAGTGAAAGCTGCAGGAAGATGACCTTGAACCAAGGGGAGGAGAGAGCAAAAATATGGGAAAAACATGATTTTCAAGTACCATAACCGTGAGAGGTGAGATAGCAGTCAGTCACGCCTTTCTCATTGTAAAGGCATGCTACCCCTCTGTAGGCACATCCCAGAATGGAAGTGATCCTCTTTAATGTATTTTGCACTAGCAAATTAATAGTAAGTCAAGCAATCCTAATTATGTCTCCACAGAGTTGAAGGAGAGGGGGAGAAAAACAATAACTCGATGGTGCCACTTACTCTAATTTGTTAATCTCCATATTTTGTAATATTAATTATAATTTTCAATGCTAACTTTCTGATGGCTTTTGAAGTGTTAGTGAGGATGTTGCATAGAAATATTATTAAAGACTGTTATGCCAACCATGTTAAATTCCTCTCATTAGGGAGATACTAAATAATCTTTCATATCTTTTCTGAAGTTAATACAAATAGGTGGTTTGTACCAGAGGCAAGGTCTTTAGCAAGAAATCCCGAGAGCCCTTTTTGGTTCTGAGACTTTGGAATTTTGCAGCATAGAACTTCTAAGACCACTTTAATTTTTTTTTCTTATTTTTTCCCCATGTTTTTATTTTGAAAACTTTATTTGTCTTTTGCAAGGTACACAGAGTTTGATTTTATTCTTTTTCTCATTGCTTAGTTATGAAAAAACAATCATAGCTTCTTTTTAGCCTGAAGATTTTTATTATTAAAGAGACATCAGCTGGTGTCCTTGTTAATGTTATACCTTTCTGTGTTTTGATTTCATGTTACTATTATTGCCTAGTCGGGTTGCTGGGCTATGCCAGGTGTTGGGCTTAATTGCTTTCCTAAAAAGAGATGTTAATTGTGCTAGTGCGCTGTGCTTGTGGCCGCTTCTGCTAGTGTATTTTTAGTCTCCTGGCTGGGAAGGACATACAAACTGATCTTTTATAGCTGGAGAGAAGGAATGCTTGTAGGCTTGAGGGCTGGTGGATATTCTTCTTGAATACCAGCCTGTGTCAGCGACCTGAGTAAGATGTCATGGGTTTTGAGTTATGACCTATTTCTAAAAGTCTGCTTTAATAGGCAAAACCTTTGGCCAGTTGAGAGCATAGGTCTGTTGTTACAGGCTACAGATGTATATGAACCTTGGGGCTAGAGAATGAGCCCAGCAGGCTAAGGAGAGTCAATACTGATTTACTGCAAGTAGTAAGGTAATTCACTGATAAGAGGGTGGTAATAAGCAAGATTATTTTTTATTCTGTGTACAGTCTTAGGAGATATAAGTAAAGAAGGGATTTGGGGCTGTAAATCAGGAGGCAAGAATTCAGGATGGCATAGATATTCTTGCATAGCCTCTTTCACACTAAATGACTTGAAAGAACTGAAATGCAGTGGCTCAGGTTGATAATTTGCTCAAAGTAACTTTCAAATGTTATTGGGCAAACTGACAGAAGTTTTGTTTTGTTTTGATATTTTGTAACATCCCATTATTCACAGGTGAGTGTCCAATGGGGGGGGGCGGGGGGGGCACAGCTCTGCTTAGACATTCCTGCAATTCCCCTACCTTTAAACGTTAATAGTCTACATGGAATTTAAAGTCAAATATGTTTCTTGTAGATGGGTAGAAATGGCCAGACCTGTATTTTCACAAGGTCTTCTCCTCTGAAAACATATGTCCATATATATTCAGTACTAAGCATATAAGCATATCAGTATACATTTTATACAAATTGTTTTAAACATGGAACATACCTTTTCTGCTGTGTTGCCTCTTGCGCTTTTCCAAAAGCATTTAGCAAGCCACCTCATTTTTACATCTTCAAATTGCCTTTTGAAATTCTTCTGGTACACAGTGCATACAGGATTTGACAGCGGCCTGTCACTGTGGTTTGTGTAATTTACTTTTGCGCCCCCATCTTCCTTTGCTCCTTGTTTTTCTCCTCTTTCACAGATGCACTTTTAAGCTTTTTATTCTACACGAAATATTGTATGTTCTGTGTTCTGACTGAGACTGTTATTTAATAAGAAGTAATCAAATGAACAGTGCGAACTCACATAGTCCTTACTATTTGTTCCTATGCCTCCATTGACCATCAGACACTTTGGTGGTTTTGTTCTTATTGTAGTTGGGGCTGAGTGGTGGACCAGATCACAAATGGACCCATGTCAAAAACGGTCTAAGGAAAAAAAAATAAAAAAGATTCTTAGTCGATTCATTTCCCTGCTGCTGCTCATCGTGCAACTCCATAAGCAGTCAGTTGTTCCAGCTGGAGGGCTGGCGTGGAGGCGTGAATGAGCAGCTGAAGCTGAAGGTGGCAGGGGGCTTGCAAGTCCTCTTTGGATTACGCTGCGAACCTCCTGGGCAGAACTGCCTAAATACTGCTCCCACAAATTCATATAATATTGAAGTTATAAATTCGTGGAATTGTCATGTCTCTGTTACAGATGTTCCTAAGGGGAGAGCTTTCTGTGTACAGTTTAAAAGAATATTTAGCAACATTGCTTTATTCGTGATGGCTTCTCCACGTAGACTTAGTTTTACAAAGCCATACTTTGTATTTAGTAATGAGTCCCCAGTTTCAGTGTAAATCAGATATGGCTCTTACCACATTGTGCCTCTCTGCTTCGGTCTGTACATCATTTTCACCTGCTAAACTGTATGGAAACATATGCTGGGTGGATAGTAAGCAAAAATGGTTTCAGGATGCTTCTTGTTGTGCTAATCCACTCGATTTTATAGTCTTTGTAAACACAGTCTGTAGTTCATTTGTTGTGGAGAAACACACAGTAGAATCTTCATAAACTCGAGAAACGTATAGGGAAATAAAATTGATAATCTGGGCAATTAGTATATCTTTAGCCAGGGCCCACATGTGGTGGTTTTACTTAGAATACATTAGTAAGATGTGAATGGAAGTGTCTATGTCAAGTTAGGATGTTTTCTGGTGTATTGCATTCCGCATTGCCCTAATGTTATCCCATAATGTGTTTCCTAATATCTGTTGTTTTATTCCTTTTTCGGAGCTTATATTTAGAATTAGATTAATTTTGATTAGCTTTAGAGTTTGTGGTACAGAGAGAAAATACGAGTTCTATAAAAGCTAATGCCAACTGAAAACCACGCTGAAACAGTTCTTCAATGAATTTTAAGTTCTGAAATAACACACAAACAAGAGCTCCTTGAATACTCTGAGGTGTAAGTATACCTGTCAAGTCTAAATCCTTCTCCTGATAGATTAACAGTTCCCCCAGTAACCTGAACCTTTATCAGCAATGTGCAAATTCACAAGGAAGCGATTGGATCAGTAGCCTGTACAGGCTGACACAGCCGAGACGTTGGGTGCCAGCTCCAACGGTGGTGATACGGGGCGACGTGTGTGCATGCGTAGAGATAATCTGCCCGTGTTGGTTGGGGGCATTGTGTATGCTTCGGCAGCTTTCACTGCGGTTAACGGGGTGAGTGCTGGCATGTGTGCCTGTGCTGATTCTAAACCAGGAGAACGAGATGCAAATTGTGATCATGGTTGATCATGTCCTTCCCAGCCTGGAGAAAACACTAGCGTGGAAGTTTCAGTTCCTAATTCTAGAGCTGTTGTCTTCGCTCTGTAGGGAAAGCGTCTAAACTTTCCATGCAGGATTCTTTTCTTCTTGTTAAGAGGGGAATAATGATACTGGCTGACTTGAGAGGTAAGAGAGGACAGATATATTCGCTAACCTTAACTAATGGGGGCCAGAAAGTGTTATGTAAATGCCGGCGAGAAGATTACTGTTTAGTAATAAGAAAACCTTTCGAACGATGGTAAAGGGAATCGAGGATACACACTGTTTCTCTTTCAAAATCAGCATCAGGATATTTGGAGGACAGGCTATCACTATTATGTTAAATTGTGCTACCTACAACATAAGCTTCTGTCTTTGCTAAAGCTGCCAGTTTTTATAAACAACTGAAGACAGAAAGGGTTTACTAAGAATAATGTTGAAGCCCAAAAGAATCCTGCAGCCTATAAATCTTAATAGAGGTTCTAAGATTCCAATGGGCTGCATGTGTCTCTTTTACCCAGCCTCACTCTGTCTTGGCTCCCCTGTGATGACTGCAATTTTCTTGAAACAGAGGCACGGTGACTTGAATTTACTCGTGGCACTATTTGCCTACAAACAGGAATACATGCATATAACCTATGCAAATCAATAAAAGCATGTCAAGACCCCTTAGATCGCAGTACTCTGCTAAAATGCAATTTATCATGCTGCAAATGAGAGTAAGAGACTAGGTAACAAATAGTGTCTGATCATTTAACTAGCACCTGTTGTCATGCATTTGAAAACTGCATTTTTCATTTGACGTACAGTAAATTGCATTTTCATATATATTGAATGGAAGGGGGGACTTGGGGATGTACATATGCAGGGTTTTATGAACAATGGAAGCTTTACAGCTGCTTCCTTGAAGAGGTCATATCAGAGTCTAAAAATCTCTTTGTTCAACTGTTGGCAATGCAAAATGTCTTTAGTTATTTAGAGGAAAAAAAATAAAAGATGAAGTTTCAGTGCTAATTCGTAGCATTAATAAATGTATCATTTCTAAAAAAGTTTTTTAACAAACCTGCTGTCCAATTCAGATTTTATTTATTCTGAGAATGGACCAGATCAGGTGCAAAAGAGGGACACTTTTGTGAAGCACCTTTTGTGTTTCTCTTGGGTACACGTTCTTCCTCTTTGCACCCCCTTCTTTAAGACTGTTTGCCTTTTTTTATTTTTAATTGGGAGTTTTATGGTTGATTACAAAAAATAACTTCAGATGCATGTATGTAAGGGAGACCTTTGTAGATAGAGTTTGGAGATCATACAAACGTGCAAAGGTAAGAGATGGATTTCAGACTTGAAGCACATCAAGGAGATAGGAATACCTGGAAAATTTGTTGGCTAGCATAAAACTTGTTGCTTTTGTTGAGATGAATCCAGTTATGGTTTGTGGTGAATCTTCTACTTCATTAAGGCATGGTCTTGGAGGCACAGGGAAAGTATGGTAATTTCAGGGCACTAAAGATCTTTCCCCTCTCCCCCACCTGAGACTAAGGGCTTTGCAAATGCTCATGGATTTAGCTGCCCCAGTTGAAGTTAACAAATCTTTGGAGCGTTTTCCCTATGTATCTCTATTTTTAACGATATGTAGTTCAGTTCTTGACCTTAGTGGACATATTCATGCAGGTGTCAGTTTTGTTCAGCCCAGAAAATATTATCTCTTTATTTTACCCAGTGCTGAGGCCATTTCTCACACCTTTGTCTTGTGCTGTTATTCTCTGTGCCTTAAGGAATTTAGTTTCTTGGGAAACTAGTGTGCGGTTTTCTTTTTTTATTTTTTAGGTTCACATGACATTACATGGGTCCGCTTGAGAGTTTCACTCAGGATTTTCATCAATTATAAATTACCTTTTTGTATTGTCTATCCAAATGAGAGATTCAGGAGTCTTTACTTGCTCAATATTTGTGGCAGATCGATTAAACTTCTTTTATGTAATAAGCATGTGATGCAAATGCTACTAAGATCCTGATCTTTTACTGCCCTGCCATTTTCACATTAGTACTAGTATCTGCTACGTTAACTAATTTCTACAGATTAAGGCTTTTTTCATCCAGTGAATGTTGGCCTAGTGCTGGGTATAGAAGTGGGCTTTGTATGAACACTTTTCTATGTCATAGAACATTTGTAAATTCGGTTTGCAAATTGAAAATGTGAAAAAAAAGAACAATTTAACAAAGGAATCCTCTTTGTCTCCTGCAAGAACTGCAAACACAGGTATGTTCTTCATAATAGTATGTTTTAAGGTTTTAGTGTGCTCTAATCAGACTGAAGACTTTATTTAATTTCTTAACTTCTATTAAAAAAAGCATGCCTATTTGCATATTTCATTGACGTACATCCTTCTTTGTAAAACACATTTGTTGTTAGAAAGAAAGAGATTATATCTTTACTGATATAAATGTGGAAATTTGGATAGACCTAGGAGGCTTAGTGTACAGACAATTTTTAGTAACAAGAGTAGGAAGTGACTGAATTCTGGTGAGTTAGGTGTAAATGCTTATTTGAGAAAAATCCTCTTAATGGTTATTAACAGCAAAGAAAATGCAAGCAGTGTAAAGATGAACTGGTTTGCAGTGTTTCAGCTTGATTTTACTAGCAATGAAATGTAAATTGTGTTATGGTGCAGAAAACTATGCCAAGTCATGGGTTTTATTTCAGATCATTAGTGTGATGAGCATGTTGTGTTTATGTGAACAAAACTCTGATGAACAGTAATCTGAATGGCTACTTAGTAATTTCAATAAGTTTGTAATTATTGTTTGGCAACAAAAATACCAGTTTCGTCCAATAGAGCTGGTAGGCTTCTATAATTATTTTCCTAATTCTTTCCTTCTAGATTCTTGCTTGTCATGTGGTGGAACAATTATTCAGCTTTTACTTTTCTAATTTTAATGTCCCAGTGGGTTGGCCTCAGACTACGGGCAAATGTATACAGGAATCACCCTTTGAGTGCAGTAGGGCATACATATGTGCTTGAAATAAAACCATTAACTTAGATATTGCGGAGGCACTCTGGAAATGAGCGCTTTATTTAAAAATCATTAAAAAAAATAATTAAAAAGCTTAGAGAAATGACTGCTAAACAGCTTACTTCTGTAAATTGAAGTCTTAAAGGAGGGGAGAGTCTTGTAAGTGAGTGTAAAAGACATATTTCAAAATATCATGAGGATTCTGCATTTGTTTTCGGCAGGAGGGTGGTGGTCCGTTTTTCACATTCCCTTCGGAAGATAGGGAAACCTCTCCGGAATGCACATCAGCAGCCTGAGGAGCACAGGCAGGGGCAGTTTGGGTGGTGGGTTTATTTGAGCTGCCACCACGGACCCCATGTGGGTGGTTTCTCTGGGGGCAGCTGGGGCTAGACAAGGTGAGGGTGGCAAGCACACAGGGGTGACAGCAGCTCAGGGCTCTTTAATGTCCCTTAATACACAGAGGGAGAATAAGTATGAATTTCTTCTGAAGGCTTGTTGTTTCCCATCTTTTGGTTGCGCATACGCTTGTTTAGGGAGCGAGTAATAGCAGTGAGAAACACTGACGTTGGTCCGGTTCTTCTCTGGCTTGAAAGGTGACAATTTTTCTTCTTGCCCTGGGGAAATTTGGGCCAGGAAAAAGCCTTGGAAATCTTTGATTTTGCACATTTAAACTTCAGGTTTGTTTAAGGAGGAGTGGATGACAATTTCAGGAAGACTGCCATGGCAGTGCATGGAAGCCCCGAAGGAATAGTTTTTTGTATCTCTCTAGATTTAAAGTTTAATTTCTTTTCCCCATCTATGCTTAGCATTTGAAACTTGGATGAAACAGAGCAGAGGCTATTACCCTGTTAGGAGAAGGTCCAAAATGATTACTTGGTATGTGGTGGCGCTGTCCTGGTAAATTACTGGCCATGTACTTCACCTTAGGTTTTGAAAGGCCATGTGCCTACACCAGAAGATCAAACCCCACTTTGAAGTGGTCAGCACAAGGTGGGCTGTGGAGGAAGCCCCCAGGAAACTGGAGGGTAAATGCATGTCAGAGTGCAAAGGTGTTAAAAAAGTACTGAAATGAGGGGTTTGTGCTCTGTTCACCAAGAAAGAAATAGGCAACTAGTTTTTCTTCTTCTTTGCCTTGTGGGAGGATTTTTTTTTTTCAAATGATTGAATATGATTTGGTCTTACTACTTGCTGATAAAACTTCATTTTTGTATGTTTAAGTTTCAGTCTGATCTATTTTCTTGTGTCTAGAATACATTCAAATAATTTTAAAATGAGAAATATGCCAACTAGGATTGTTTTGGTGCAAAGATTTCCATTTAGTTAGCAGAGAGAAGGAGAGATACAATTTTTAAAATAAAGCATCTCTGAATGGCTTGCAGAGGGAATGAAAACCACATATTTTAAATATTGTGACATAGAAGGTCAGACGGGAAGTGTTTCATTCTGTTGTTGCATTTCATATTTATTTTCTGTTTGTATAGTCTGCCCCATTTTAAAACTTCCCTAAAAAGTAGTAGTTCTGGAAGTAGCCCCTACGACGCTCATTTGTAATACCAAGCAAATGCTGTGACTTTGCCAGCTGTGCTGCTTTTTAGCGTAGAAGGCCCCAAACTATTCTTGATACTTGTTCTGAAGATAAATTAGTGGCTTCTAAATAATGCAGTGAACCCTAATTCTCTTTGATTAGTAGCGAGTTAGATGATAGCGACCCATTGAAATTGGTCATCAGCATAAATAATGAGTGAATGAACTGATAAAATGCAAAGTCACCGGCCATCATAAATCAAATGAAATCCACTTTCTCTGGAAGTCACTGAAATTAGAAGTCCGTGCTCCTATTAATTATTTTGCCTTCTGAAGACGACAGTGTTATAAATCAGCCTTGAAAGGCACTTCACTTAGGAAGCTGAAAGAGTAAGACTGCCTGCAAATTGTTTTGTATACGCACCTAATTGTTTCTTAAGTAACCCACCTTTTGTAGCATGACTGCTGAAAAGCAGAAGGTGCACCCAAAAGTGTAGATTAATGAAAGCAGCAGATATTGCTGTAAGAAAATTATTTGGTCACAATAATAGCTGTGCCTTATGCATTGGTCAGTCTCAAGCTGAGCCTACTCTTCTTCTTAGGCACAGTCAATTTGGGCTGGAGGTGATTCTCATTTATTAGCTAGATACAATTACATGGCAATGAGAAACTTGTTAATAAAAAAGTCTGGAGCAAGAAAAAAAATGAGCACGCAGACTAGTTCAAAATTGCATCGTCTAAACAACGTACTGCAAGAGTTTGGAATGGCAGAGAAATTTTTCTTGCAGAAAATGTATATGTATTTCTGTAGTAGTTTGTCTATACGTTTATATGTGTATGTGTTTTTATATATCTTTATATATATAAAAACCCCACTTTTTTTTTTTCTTAAAAAATACCATGCTTTCTCATGAAGTAGTTCAACGCTCCTTGCACAATGTCTTAATTTTTCTTTTTTGTGCTGGAACTTCCTCATGTGTATCATCTGATTATGCCCAAAATGCGTCTTCATTCATACCACCAGTCATTTAATAGAAATACAAGTAGACCTAGACATGCTTTGGAGTTCGAGAGAAGGTGAATGGTCACAGAACTTTCCCTGGAAAATGTGGAACAATGGCATTCCTGTCTAGGATGTTAGTTTATACTTCCAGCTTTTCAGGTCTTCTCTCATCTGAGCTGATTGTAAGTGTTGAGGTGATGTGGAAAACACTTTATAACAGGTAGGTGAGAAAGACTGAAATGAAAAGGATTAAAAAACCCCACTAAAACAAAAACCTATATACAACAAAGAAAAACAGGGAGAAGAGCAGCATGTGCGTATTTAAGAAAATGCATATAAATGATATATATGTGTAACAGTATAGCGTAGTAAAAAGTTAGACTTGGTATCAGGCTCTTACCTTACATACACTTACCTGATTTTACGTCAATACATGATCTGTGCACTAGAGAACCAATTATGGGGCAAGCAAGACATATAAGTATGCATTCTGTGGGGCTTCTCTCTTTGCACAAAAGTTGTAACTTCGTAAGGTATCATAAAGTGTATGCTATGATTACTTATGCCTATATAACTGTCTGCTTACATATACGTTACCTGTGGAAGAACTGGACAGGAAACAGAGTTGAACGTTCTCCCAGTTTGCCACGAATACTTTGGTGCTCCTGGAATATGAAAATAATTTAAACTATGGTGTTTTACAGTCCTGTCTTCTGACTTGCTTTATTTCCACATACCTATGTGGTATACCATGTTTTCTGTTTTTCAAAACACAATGTCAGTTTCAATACTAATTTTCATTTGCAGTTCAGATGGTGGATCTTGTGCTCATAAATAGATCCAGTAACTAGACAGGTTCTTGTATGGTTTTTAGCTGTTTGTGTGCATTGGAAGAGCACCAAAAAGCAAGGCAATGAGACTGGAGAGTGCGCTTCTGAAAACACCTATCTGCTTACTCTTGAAAATTAGACTTTCTCATGTTATACTTGGACATTAATTCTCATTACATAGGCAGTATTAATAAACACTTCTGCTTAATTGATTCAACTTAAAATGCTAAAATTCCCCATTCCAGGAATTGGTTGAATCTGAATCTTTGCTCAAGTAAGACTAGAGTTCCTGTAGACTAGGCAGGGTTGGCTGATAGACGTGTTTGTCTTAGGAGCTTGCAAATGTGTGTTCAATTTAAGCTCTAAATACATGTAAAGGCTTGTTTGTTGTATGGTACCACTTCAATTTCCGATGCCTTGTAACTTGTATGCTTGTTGAGACATGCTTTTGATACCGTGGATCAGCTGTAAAGCTCTGCATTTCCACTCTGTCCTTAAGTATACAGTTTACAGTATCTCCGCCCTGCAAGAGATTAAAGCATGGAGATACAGCTTTTGAAAACAGCAGTACCACCAAACTACTGGTCCAAAGAAAGTCATATTCTCTTCCCAGAAGTTTTGAGCCATGTGAGCTGTGGAGGCTTTAAAGAGAAGAAATCCTTCTCTTGGAGTTAAAAACGTGCGGGAGAACCATCTGCATGGAGCGACCACATTTTTTCAAAGGACATCTATCTCCTCTTATGGAAATGAGAAAGTTTTCACTGTTCTCACCCAAAACAAAATACATTGGGTGAAGTTTGGAGCAGTGGTTATTAGCAGGTATAGTAAAAACAACTTGTTTATCTACTGCCACAAAGTAACGTTTTTAAGTGGTTATTGTATGCATTGTTTGCTTAAGCACATTACACATTTTTAAATGAAAGAGAATGCTTTTATAATCTGGATCAGTTGAAATTCAGGTAATTTAGGAATTTGTCTGCAAACTATGCTGGGGGGCAAGGCTGTCTTTGAGATCTGAGCTTTCAGTTTTATCGTCCAGTATGTTTCTGTGACGATTATTTATAATCTAGTGATGACAAAAGTCTGTTGGAGCAGGAAAAAGTTCTTTGTTGAGAAAACGCAAGCAACTGTAGGTGAGCAATTATCATGGTAATTGTGTTACTTATTTTTAAAATAACCTTAAGTTGCATTAGATTTGCTTGGAGAAAGGTATTTGATTCGTGTGTCAGTACTAATTAGCGATGGGGGAGTGTAGGGAGCAGTCCAATAACTGGTTGAAAATGTCAGTCTCAAGGCCTCTTTGTAGATACCTCTTCCACATCTTCCCTGAAGTGGTCTGGTGTCAGCCTTTCTTATTTTTGATTGTCAGCATCGTTATCTTTGAGTGCAGTGGCCTGCTATGATGGAGATTTCCCTTTACTTAGACGTATGTTAGGTGAACGTGTTCATATTTTACAGATTTGTGTATAAGTTAACAATCAAAAGAACCAAAGTGGTGTCTTTACTGAAAAAGTGTCAGTCCCCACAGTGGTTTAGAAGGTACCTTATTTTAATTGCATTGATCCACTTAACAAGTCCTATATGTCCTGTGTTGTCAGACGGTGCTACTGAACAGTCTCCAACTTGCTTCTGTGATTTCTCCTTAGGAAAAGGATGATCCTCAGAAAGTTGCTGTCTTGTGCTTTGATACAAGATGGTGAATTTGATTCTCCTCCTACCTTCAAGAACAGTTACTCAACCTGTGTATTGGTTTTCGTTACAGGGCAAATTTGATAAATATTTAAGTAGTTCCATTGTGGCCTCTGTAAGAGAAAGGCAAGGTAAAGAGAAGTCTAGGAGACTGCAAGACCTACGCAACTCTTCAGGTTGACAACAGTAAATGGTAGCAGAGAGAGGAAAATGATTTTTTTTCCTTGCTATAGGAGTAAGCTTAAGTAAATGATGAAGTACTTTGCCTTTGCTGTAAGGCTTCTCAATGAGACGCTGAGAAATAAGTAGAGCAGAATCTACTGGAAAGTTTTTAATGATTGCATTAAAAAGCTAATATCCAAGGTTGGACATGGTGGAAATATCTATAACAGGATCACTAACTAGTCTGAGACACAAATGGCTAAGAGTGCTAATCGTCTTTATGTTGTGATGGTAAGTGACACTGAAACACAGAGTACTTGAAAAAGGACTCATGCTATAGCAGTGGGGCCCTCAGGCTGTAATGCAAAGGGCAATCATTTTTTTGACGTAATGTTTAATTCTGCTCTTAATAACTAATCTCTAGTTTAGGTTAAATGTATACTTAGTGACTTTTAAAATTGTCTATAATATGAAAGCATGGACTTCCCTACTCGGCTTTTTGAGATGCTTGGTTTTATGAAGTGTACGGAAACTTTGGTTTATTGCCTAGGATATAATTTATTTCAGAGATGCGTTTGAATGCTTGGGGATTGGAGATTGAAAACAAACATCCATTGGCTACAGTACGATGGTGTGTATTTGATTCTGTCGCTGTTCTGATAAAAACAATATTATATCTCTACAAATAGTACATAACCTTGATGATCAACAGAAGTGACCATTTGAAGACGATTTTGAAGGTAAGTACAAAGGCTTTTGCTTCCATGCTGGTTACTCTAAGTGGTGTAGGCAAACCAAGAGAAAAGCTTGACCTGTGTTCTTGTATCAGCTGTTCGAATGCCATCTTGTGCCTACTAACGGAATTACTGAGACTCGTGTCCACCGTGTGCCATAGGTGTCAGTTGGTGGAACAACATGGTAAGGGAATGCAAAAGACCTGAACAAAAAAAATCCAGTTCCGAGACTTTTGATCTGTGGTTTTGGTTAGTGTGTGCTGTAATACCTTGCACTATTGTGGGCTGATTGTGGTTTACGTGCTTTATTAGTCCTTAAAGCGCTAACAAGGTTTAAGGATTGCAGAACTTGTTGCAAAGGGAATCGGGGACAGCTCTTAAAATAAAGCTAGCATTTGTTGAGCCTGCTCTATGCTCAGTTTGTTATTGTAGCTGTTGGGCATGCGTACTGCTTGACGTTTTCAAAATAACAGCTAAAATAGATGTAGTATTGCAGCACAGGAAACGTACCTATGCAACCTGCAGTTAAATACTTGTTGTCAGTTCTCAGATGGTATTAAGACAATATGTGCTGTCATGAATTGCTTTTCGAAACATCTGCCTTTTCTAAAAATTTTGAATATGTGCAAGATTCTCCACCTGCTCTTGGAGATATTCTTTCAGACAGTGTCTCCAAATTGTCTGTTCAAAGGGCTGAACGCATACTTTCATTTTACTTTCTATACTAATTAATAATTTAATTTGACTTATTTTATGGGGGAAAACTGTTGCACGCTCTCTACAGTTGGGTAGAAAACCAAAATAAAAATAACATGAAACTTTGAATGGTGCAGTGAATAAGGAGTTAAGTTTCTTATAATGTTTCTTGTTTGATCTTTGGCTTAAAAAAACCCACCAAAAAATAAAGAAGCCTGCATGTAAATATATTTTTATGTATGCTAAGCATAAAGATAGCTCTGTCCTACCATATTGATTTATTAGATTCTCTGACATTTTAGTTGTGGTCGTTATGTTATATTTATGAGATGAATGTTGGATTCCCTCATTATGTTATCCTCATTTATTTTACATACTTTTATGGCTGGTTGTGCTCAGCTTTACATTTAAAGCTTTATTGCAGCTGTTAGTGTTGGGGGGCGGGGGAGGCAAGTACTTATTGATCAGAATTTACATGTTTACTGTTGTAATCATGATTTATTTAATCTCTTACTACATGTAAGTATAAGGTCTTTCTCTGGGATAAGATAGTATGGTTCAGGAGGTCTCTTCATCTGGAAGAGGGTTTTGCTTGGGAGGATGGTAGTAGCTGGACTTCTCTAGGAGAAAATGGTGAACACTTCACAGTAATGATGGTGACATTTTCCCTTATGAAAAGATCCAGGTGATCTTTGTAACTTCATATTTTATTTACATTTGCTGTGCACTTGAGATGAGGTGATCCTTACATTAGAAATGGCTGTTGGTCATAGGCTCTCCTTCAGGTGATGATCGGCTGACTGCTTCAAACCTTCCTTGACTTAGTTTTACGCCACAGTGTAGTGGGTCCCGTGTGTCCTTTTTACAGCACGGAGAATGGAAGCCCTGAGGTTTGACAAACATGGCTGCAGCTGGGAGACCCTTCATGAGAAGTTTTAAGCAACCCAAGCTAGAAGTGCAGTGAACGTTTACCTGCCCTTTAGAGAGTTTCTGAAGCGTGCTGGGATGTTACCACGGTGGTAACATCCTTCGGAAAACTTACATTCAAGTAGCTGGAGTGAAACAATGCGCTGGTGGGAACGGTAATGTGTGTATCTGAGACCTTCTGTCATAGGTTTGCTAATGAAGTACATGAAATTCTGGATAGCATGTTGGGATTTGGCCCGTAGTTTATAAATGCCTACTTTTGAAGATGGAACGAATTGATGTGAATGTTAAGTAGCTATTTTTATGTAAAGCAGGCTTCCTACTGGAGTACTTTTACTCTGTATTTGATAGTGTAGCTAAAATTTGGCAGTGAACCTAAGAAATAATTTCTTATATAATCTATACCTTCCTTTTGATTTTCTAGGAATAATTTATTTGGAATTGCAGTGTGCTATATAAATTCATCATTGTTTTTACAGACTCGGAGTGTAGTGAGCAAATGATTTCTAATCAAGATTTCTAGGTTACTGTTCATAATTAAGCTTAGTATTGTGTATAATTCACTATACCACATTTTCCAGTGACAGCCACGTAAATTAGATATCATCACAAGCGTTCTGGAGATTTATATTGTTATAAGGATACACTGTAGCCTTTTCCCATAAACTAAAGTGTGTTTTCCTGGCATGCAGAAATTCTCTAAAAACCTGTGTTTTGTCATCCAACTTTTGAGCTGATGGGTGTCTGCTGTGGAGTCTGCAGACATATTTTACAGCTCTTCTGCACTCAGTAGTGCTTCTCCCACCAAATACACTTTGGATAACACTGAGTAGATAGCACAAATTGGAGGGATTTATATCTTGTAAAGCTAAGTGTAAATTATTTTGATTAATAGAGCTTAATATCATTCTTCTGTAGAACTGTATGCCCAAGTACAGGATGTGCTCTGATGGTAAGTCTTTTATTGTGGAGTATTATTCATGCCCAAACTGTCCTCTGCATCTTCTGGCATTTGATTTTCATCAGTGTGATTTCTGAGTCTCTTTTAAATATGCATACTTCTGAAATACAAATTAGTTTTTTTCTAATGAATCATTATCATGTGCTAGCATCAAAGGTTATTCACTGAAAACCTGAGGAAAAGGCAATGAAAACTAATTTTGATTGTTAATGGAAATGTATTTTTAGTCTTAAACAGCTTCCCTCAGCAATAATTATAGTTATGCCTCTTGGGTGTTTTTGGACTTCCAAATTTACATCCAGCAGTTCTTTTTCATTTAGCAGTTAATCTTTTACAGCGCACTGCAAATTCATACTTCTACCTAACATGAGGAGAGTTGAGAGAGTATATTCATCTATCCATCCTTTTAAAATATATAGATGTGTCTTCTGAGTTACTAAGAGATGGCTGTGTCTACACTGTGTACGAGCTAAAGCATCTATTGCAGTTGAGTTCTGAGTGTCCCTTCTAGATTTGAAAAACATGATTTCAGTCAGTTCCTATAATTTATAAGGATTAACACCAGGGTAACTGGGTATCCTTGCAGAAACAGATTTCTGTTATTCAGCTGCCAAGATAAAATTTTTGTAGAAAAGCAGAACCGTAGAGAGTGTATTAATTTGGGGGTTTAGAAGTTAACATAAGGTACAGGTCATAGTAATAAATAAAGACTGAATTAGTTGAGCAATATTTCACTACTGAAGTAGTTATTAAAAGATGAGGCTTTTTTCCTCCTGCAGCATTTTCACGTACAGTTGTTAATCACGTGTTTGTGTAAGCCAGAGAGGCATAAATCCTCTCCTCCCTACTGGAAAAGGGATTGGTGAGGGCCTTTTTCATCCCATTTCCAGCAAAACCTTGCCCATGTATTTAGGGTCTTGTGATTAATGTTCTGGTCCTCTAATTAAAAGTGGCAATATGCAAGTAACCCTAATTTGGGTGTCCAAACTTTTTTTACCTTAGGCATGCAGTTTTCCAGAGTTTAAGAAATGGTTAAAATTAATCCTGTGTGCATTTACTGAGAGAAGAAGCAGGCAACAAATGTCAATAAATCTAGATCTGTTTGAAGCAAACGTCACTAAATCTTAGTCTTGACTGCTCTCTGGTAGTGTCAAGAGCTGCTCTGTAAGATGAATTTGAGGGGAGGATGAAAAAGGTACCATATTAAACCAAAGCACTGATAAGTTTAGTTAGAAGGCAGAAGATGTGTCCTTGCAGTGACATTCAGTGGCCGATATTTGTTTCCCTTTAAATAATATGCTGTACATCTATGAGAATGATGGCTTGGTGTTTGTGACATTGCATCTTCACCAAGGTTACTGGCTCCAGGACAGGCAGTCTCTCCTCTCTTTCTCTCTCACACCCTGTCAATAAATATCCACTTGTCTGAGGAAGTGAGATACAGATTTTACAGCTGACACCAGAGCATCTTCATTTCCAGAAGCAATGAGTTTCAACACATGTGAACGTGAAGTAGGAAAAAAAAAATAAATTAAAGGGATATATCTTTCCAGTCTTTGTCATAAGAAAGCAGTTACCCCTTCCAGACAACAAAATCCAAGGTTTGGCATTAGTATAACGTTTGGAGTCTTCCAATGAAAACAATAATTTCTTATTGCAATAATAGCATATTAAATTTAGCCCAGAGCTTTGTCTTAAACCCAGATAAATGTATTCCCCTTTCCTTATTATATATGAATATATATATATTTTGACTTTCAAAGGACAAAGTAATTTAAGAACAATATCATACAGACATTGTGATTTTCTGCTCTGTTTATTCAGTGTGTTCACACTCTGGTATTAAATAACCCCCTTTGCTGTTCTGTCGTACCCAAACAGGCAACTTCCCCAGCTCTCAGCTAAAAAGGAGGGAGGAGGTACTCCATACGTACAAGTGTATGTATGCATTGGAAACCAGGGATATCTGTCACTGGGATTTCCGCTACAAGTGGAGATTGAGTGAAAGGTTATGTAACGTAATGAACAAACCTCAGTCAAATAGAAAATAGCATAAATTTTCTAATCTGTAGCCTATTCTTTCCTTGAAAAGCAAATAATTCTGTGGGAATGATTTATTCATCTATGGATTATTGAATCTCTAATTCTAATTTATGTGAACTTAACATCTGTGAACAAAAAGACTCTTGCCCGTGCTTCTCTCTCTTATCTTTTATTTTAAAACTAAGATGTGTTAAATGTAACTAAGAAGCCTGATTTATTGTTAGCTGGTGCCAAGCTGCTAATATGGCCTCTCTTGCTCTCCCTCCCCTTCGCCCTTCGCCCTATTCCTTCTGCTCCCCGACCTCCAGCTGAGTGCTGATCGTGGTCCAAGTCCTGATTCCTTACTGCCGATAGTACAAACCCAAGAGGTAGAGCTAAGTGCTTCGTAACATTTTTTTCAGCTGCTCAATGGCCTGTTTGCATCGATACCATAGGCAGCACGCAGCCACCCTCTGGTACAGGTGCGGTTAGCTGTCACCAGAGCGGAGATGTAACCGCACCAACAGCCCTTCTTCAGGATGGGAGCAGCTCTTTCTGGCAGACTCTTATAGTGCTGGCATCAGGGGCTCTGAAGGTTCATTTGGCTGTATCTTGCAGATGTGCGGTGATGAGCAGCACTAAGGCAAGCTGTCCTCTTGGATATCATTTTCTCTGAGACCTTCATGAGATTTCCTGCTTTGCATCAGCTTTGAGATATGTGGAAATACTTACAGTGGGTGGTATTGGCTTGCTAAAGACTCTTAATCTCCAAATAGAAGGTTCTGAAGTGTGAAGCCTGAAGATGTTTGTTGCTTGATACTAAACAATGCGGATCAATTGAGATCTGGTGTTTCTAGTTGAGAATCAAATCCTGAAATCTTGCTACAGAGGTAATAAATCCTGTGCAAGATAGTGTGCTGTGGCAGGAACGTCTCTGAGATTTAAGCTTTTATTTCCCGGTGTAATAGGTAAGTGAATCTCAGGTAAAATACAAATGTATGATAAAGATTTCTTAAAGTATCTTGAATGCACAGATTACATTTGCAAAGGTGTTGTGTTAATAAATGGTGTCTGTGTCCTCAGGAATTTCTTGCTATGTTGTTGCCTCTGTGTATCTTGCACTCAATTTTCATATAAATACGAGGAATTGCTTAGATTCCAGACTTTCTAGGGAAAACCTTGCTCAGAGGCTCTTTGGTGGAAATTGTCTGTAACGGTCTCACTTATGAACCAAAGTATTTTCAATCTTTAAACAAAATGGCTTTGGTAGTTTTGCTATTTTGAATCACAAATACACGGTAAAGCAGCCTTGGTTATCTGGTTGCAAGAAAACCTAGAAAGCATGACTGTTCTTCTGTGTTTCTAGAGCGTGTAAGTTGTCTTCTGAGTCCCCGTTTCTTGATGAGAAGCCACCAAAGACAGTGGTTCCCTTTCTTCTTTCTGCCTCTCTTAAGCAGGAGGGCTGAAGCCTTTTGTGTGAGGCTTAAGAGATTTGATGTAGGATTGGTAGGTGTCGGTCCAATTATTGAAGTTAAAGCTTTTCGTAGCATGCTAGAGTATGCAAAACGCTGTCCTCTGAGAAGATGTGGGTATGGGTTAGTCTAATTTCCTATATAATATGTTGAATGGGTAAAGAGATTAAAGGTGAGTGGATCTCATGGTTAGCACTGGATTCAGGCTTGACCCACTGTTTGTGAATCGGACTCTAAATGGCGTGGCTGTGTGCCTCTTCGATGTTGGTGTCCACGCAAAATGGCATTATGGCCGACTGTGCTAGACCTGTGATCAGGAACCTTCTCTCTTGGGTGCTCAGGTGTTGCATGAAAGAGATATAATTGAAACATCAGAACAAAATGAATAGAACTGTGGCAGTTGGTGGTTTGCATTTTTTTTTTAATTATTATTTCAGTGCAGACCTAGCATGTCCTAAACCATATTAAATGCTACAGATGTGTAAAATTGCTTTTAAAATACTTAGCATAGCCAAAACAGTTCATTCAGTTGTTACAAAATTTACCATATTTTCAGTCAGGTTCACTGAACTGTAAATTAGGAGCTGTTAACTGATTAGAGTATCAATTAATTTCTTTCAATTTTGTTACTAGTTAGTTGGTGATCTCATAGTAAAGCAATTTTATGGATAAAAGCATAGTAAGAACCTTTCAGCAGCTTTACTGAAAAGTCCTGTGAGTTAAGTTTGAAGAAATTTATATTCTTTCTGAACTTTTCAGAGTTATAAGACTCTGATAATTAATGTGGAGCTGACAGAGTAAAGGAATCTTATGCCTGAAAGCAAGCCTGCAAAGAACATAAGGTGCTCTTGCTGAAGGGTGGAGGATTAAGGTTCCAGTGCTCTCTAGTTAGAAAACAAGATGAAACAAAAAACCAAACACAAACAAAAAACCACCCCCTCCAACCTCTTAAAAAGGAATCATCTAAGAAACCCACGGATGAATGGAATGCAAACAGAATGGAAACAAATAGCAAAGAAAATACCCAAACCTTAGGCATAAGATAACTGTAACTATTGCACACTACATGGATGAATGGTCCTCAAATGTTGTTTTCTTATAGATATTATGGATTACTTATTCTTTAAAGGCTTTCTCCCCTATCCCCAACAAGTAGTTTAGAGGCATGCTTTGTTTAAAAGTTAAATTTTAACCTGTGACATGTCTGTAAACTCATATGATGGCTTTAAATAGATTTGTTTTCTGGTGTATTCAAAGCATCATCTACTGACTTTTACTGGAAAAAAAGGGCATGTTTTTATTCTTTGTATTTCCTATTAATACTGCAGCTTTTAGAGGGGTGATAATTGAATTCAGCCTTATAGGTCAGCAAAGAGAGTTGTTGGTTTACAGCTGGTAGGGTCAGATTTTAATCCCCCTATTGCGCCTTTGTAATCTGAACTCTGGGTTCTTTAGAAGTGCCCGTGGAGTTAAATGAAGGCTGCATACAGCTCACAATAACAGTTACTGGTCTCGTGCAACCGTTCTCTGGGATGTTCAGTCTGGCCTTGAGTTCCCAACCTGGGTTTCAGAGGTGTTGGCACATACAAACCCACGTATTAACTATAAAGTAACTGCAGAGAAAAGTAGACAAATATTTACTCCTTACCCCAACTTTGCATCAAGCTCAGGAAAATTTATATATTTATTTAATGTGCTTGTCAAAGGCAAAACCACCTTATCATCTTTCAGATGTTTTCTGCAGCCGTGCCTTTGCTAACGGGAATAGCTGGGTCAGAGAGGACAGCACACCCTTAACCTGAGCAAAGCACTCTCTGCTATGTTAGTAAAGGTTTTGATTCTTTGATTCCATCCTGTAGTTAATTTCAGGTAGAGCTATGCTACCGAAAAGAAAAGAATATCAGATCACAATATCTAATTCAGAATCAAAATTCAGCTCCTGCATTGGTCCAAACAGCTTCTGTGAAGTGCTTTGTACCTGTGTCGAGGAGGATTAACTTGGTTATTTTCAAAAATATTTCTAGAGGGCTAACAGACCTGAGCTTCTTGCTACAGACTCTAGGCTAGCAATTAACAGTTCTGGGGGCTACTAAACAGGCTCTGGTCAAAGTCATCGTTCACTTTGAAGAATTCTCTTACAGACATGTTGAAGGTCGTTGCAAATGTTTCTCAGTCTGCTGGTGTTCCCTTTCGACAGACCATGGGGAAGGGGAGGGGGCTCTGCTATGGGATTGTGTGTGTTTCACTGTGACAAATGGTGAGTTTTCACAGGGCTTCCCAGGGAGTTCCCTTCTTCAGTCACCACTTACAGTCAGATGTAGTGCTGCCTCCCTGTGCAGCTCCATCCCTGCCACGTCTAGGGCCCTTGATTACCCATCTGTTTATGGGTGCAAACCTAAATACATAATTTACAAAAAAATGTGACGCGTAATAGTTGCTATATTTCTTGAAACAGATATAAAGTATTACCTGAGTCTTGGACCAGTGGTCTCTTCACTGAAGTTTTTTATAAATGTGATTATCAAGAGATACAACAATGCCATAGTAACAAAATATACCTTATGTTTACGCTATAACTGAATTATTCTTGCTAATTATAGTAAGTATTTTTAGTCGTTGATATATGCAGCCACTAAAACACTGCATTTATCAGCTGAGTGTTTTTTCTCCTTGGCTTTGATGTTGCCAGTGTATATTTAATCTCAATTTATTTCTACTAGTCATTGTTATATAAAACCTAATGCATGGAAACACAATATTTATCCCAGCAGCTGTTAAAAATCTGTGGATATGGATTAATGTCAGCTTTTAAATGTGTAGTGCTTTAGTTAATTCCATCCAAGGACAGATGATATCATCCACTAGGAAGGAATATATTAAAAGCTGTCAGCCAGAAGGTAGTAAAAGTAGGTGATATGTTATAAGGAGGACTAAAAGGTCATTCAAAGAAGAGATATTGCTAATAAGTCAATTAAAATTTTCAAGCTGACATTTTACAAATTTCTGTGTAAGCCCTAAAACGTTTTCAAAGCTAGCAAAATTCACATCCAGGAATGGAAAAACAGGGGTCACGCAGAACCTGCACAGTTCCTTCAGGAAAAGAGCAAATTGGGAGCTGGCTGCTGGAGGTCAAGTTACTGAGCAAATCGGGCTTGAGGGGGCCAGTTGTTTAGCCAGGTTAGTGTTGTCTGGGCTATCTTTGTAAGTATAATATGTGAGTATTGCTTACGTTATGGGTAAGCAAATATATTTCGATAGAAGCCTTCTGCGTTGTCTTGAGGTCCTTTCCAAGGCTCACCTGCACTATGTGCAAGTAACTATTGCGTGACTGGGTAAGGATTGTTTATGGGCATATTTATTCAGATTGCATTTAAATGCGAGAGCAAATTCTTTTACATTTGCCATCCAACAAGTGGGCGGTCGGGTGCTATAATACACATTGTGGCAGTTCATTCAGATGTGCTTTGATACCATCTCTTCGTCAGGTTTCAGGGCTCAACCTTAAATGCTGGTGGGGATGCAATCTGTGTCAAGGAACTAAACCCTCACTTCCAGCTTTTGTGGTGTTCTTTTGTCTTTCTGTGTTTGATGAAGTTTAGGTAAAACACAGAAATAAAATGAGGCTTCGTCCTTCTAAAGATATTGGTATGTCTGACTGCCTCAGTGGAAGAGAAAGATGCTTGAGGACCTTTCATTACCAGGCTTAAAGTTAAGAAAATCCAGCATTAAGCCAATTTTTGTTTTATATTCAAAGACAAAGAACGGGAAGTATACTTGATGAAAACACAAAATGCAATTTCTGTTATTTAACATTGTCTAAATCCCAAAGATGATATTTTTCTCTCAGACCTATTGAACACATTTTGTACAGGAAATACCAAATGGACATTTAGAGTTATAGTTGATTAGGGCCCAGGTTAAAAAAAAATCGTAGTTTATAACTTGGAGGATACAGAATAATACATATTTTTTTTTCCACGCAGATGAAATCGTTTCAGCGCATTTGTTGTCATGAACTCTGTAGCCATGCAGTGAGCAAAGGGCACTGTATTCGTTTGATTTTGAATGCAGGGTCTAAACTATCCACAAAGCATTCTGTCAGCTGGAGCCTTAGGCTTAGGATCTCAGAGACTTGCCTCTTTCCAGCTGAAATATAGCTTGGGCTGCTTTTGACAAGTTTTTTTTTCTGCCCAGGTAAGTTCAAGTTTGGGTGGGGTGTGGTGAGAGGGGATTTGTTTTGCCTTGGTGTGGTGTGTTGTGTGTGGTTTTTTGTTTTTTTTTTTTTGTGGTTTTATTATACTTTTCTCATGTGCTATTTAAATGTCTTGACTCTCAACTATTCTTAGGATACCTTTTTCTCAGGAAATCTGAGGCCTGCACTGTCTGTGTCATTTTTGATAGTGTGGAGATGCTGCTTATTGAATTTCAGTGATGAATGGCCAGATCACAGTAGTCAGATTCAATGTCCAAAATAGACATTTTCTTGGTTTGCACACTTTGCCTGATAATTTTTTTACTGTGACCTTCTTACAGAAGGTCTGTTGTCTTGCAGATATTCTCACTTTTTAAAATTCATTGGCCTTATTAGCAGAAGATAGGCTGACTGTATCTTTAAATCTGCATATTATTCTATTATCTAGAAAAGATATTTGCATCAGTTTTGCTCTAGACTTGTGGTATAAATTACCTAGCTCAGCAAAAAGAACAGTAGTGAATCAAGCTTCCAGAAAATACGTGGAAGGTCTACTGCAGTGTCTTGAAAATCCACCAAGTTTACTTGTGTGTGATTACAAAAGTAAAAGGAAAAAAAAAACCTACCCCAAACCCACAGGCATTGTTTAAGTGTTTGATAATAATACACTTTGTCTGATACATAGTATTATTTGAAAGATATGTTTATATGCCTGTGATTCTGTGCATGCACGCTCTACGTGCATATCTATAACACAAAAATATTATATCACGTCTGTATCTGCTAATCTAACATGATTAGGTTGGCCCTGCTTGTTTCACTTGACAGGCAGGCAGTGACATCAATCAAAATTTCTGCCATTCATGTTGCTTTTCACGGTGCCAGTGAGAGCCCTGACAGGTTTCTTTAAAGTGGGATAGCAATAACATCAGGATTTTGTTTTTTGCAAGGTGGAGGGATAGTAATTCATGTATATGGATCATTGCTGTATTTAATCTGTGTTCATTTAAGCTTGTGTCTGAATGGCATGATGGTGTATGCCAAGAGATGCCCAGGGGTTCTTGGTAATCTCAAATGTTTTATGTTCTGAACCAAAAGGTGTGTTTTTTGCATGTAACAAAAACTTGTTACGTGGAAGACCTTTGTGGTTTGGGTGAGGTTTTGTTTGGGTTTTTTGTTGGTTTTGTTTTTAAACAAATAAGATTTGTAAATGTATTTTTTTCCTATGTCACTTTCCATTTTGTTTGAAAAGGAATGGAATATTAAGAAAAGAATGTGTTTAAACTTTATTTTCCAGAAAAGATGTAGTAAAAAAATCAACCTGTATTTTCAACCTATGTTTTCTGTTGTTCCCAATTTTGTATTTACCCCAAAGTTATTGCAAAATAACAAACATGCTATGATTATCAAATCCAGTGAAACCAAAGCAGGAATTAAACTTTTTCAGGTAATTTGTTGTCCTGAAACCATTCCAAATAACCTGACAATGTGGAGCCCAATGTTGCTGGATTATAGGTAGACAAATTTTCTGTCCTTTCCTGGGGCTGCAAATTAGGGTGAAACAAGGAACCCAGATCAGATTAATCTACCAATTAATTACACTGGCACAGTGCATCTCTGGTTTAAGGCTATAGTTTCTATAGGTGAGTTGTACCACAGTTGTTCCCTCGTTTCCAGGGATGGGAGGAGGAAAAAGAAGAAAGAGCAAATTTAAACCTTGTGTGGAAATGCAACCGGAGTCTCTGGTTTCCTGTTGAACTGTTTGCATTATGCTGCCCCTGCTGCTTCTCAGCTCCTGTGGGTTCCAGAGTGAGAGGTGCCCGTGCCCTCAGGGAGGTGGTCTCCCACGCGTGTGTGACTGCAGCTCAGCTGGGAGAAAGCTCCTTAGAACCACATCCTTTATTTTAATTATAGCCCTGGGGGCAAGGACCTCAGAATTTCTTAAGACTCCAGGGTGCGTTCTGGCGCTACACTGGTTGACAGGTTTGTACGTAGAGCACGTTGGTTGATTTTCTTTGTGATACTAATTCAGTTAATTTTAATTATCTTTTGAATCCTTCCAGTTTTTTGGTGGTTTTTTTTTTTGTTGTTTTGTTTTGCTTTTTTTTTTTTTTTTTTTTAAACTCTATCCTCAGGCAATTATTGCCAATTGGTGCTTCTACTAGAAATCCTTGGTTTTCTCTGGCAAAGCTACTGGTACGTTAAATGTTATGCTGATGGCAAGAAAACCACTTAATGTATTTTACAAGGTTTTTAGATGAGGTGGAAAAGATATTTGTATAGTTTAGTGTATATTATGTACTACATACTATTGTCTCAACTTTTGTCTCAATGTATTGAATTAAAGCAGTTATATCAGAAATCATGGACAACATAGTTGGCACCAAGCTATGTAATAGATATCTTCTGATGGATAGCAATGCATTGTGACTTTAACAAGCATTTTGATTCAGCGAATTGATGAGCTAAGAATTGTTTTCTGATGATGATGCCCTTGATGGAGAGTTACTTCTGCCTTAAGTTCTAGAGCCAGTTTGGGTTTTCAGTTGGGAAACGTTTTCTGTCCTCTCTGACTTAATCCAAAATGCTACTTAAAAAAACATGTAGTCTTTATCGGTGGTGGTTTTTTACTTTTGTGTGTGAGTGTGTGCTGTGCCCAGGGGACACATTTTTTGAGAGAAGGCAGAAGCTAAAGCAGAGTTTACTTCAGATACTTCTTTGCTGAAGCTTGCACATGTAGTGTATAAACACTGACGGTTCTGTGACTGAGATGCCTACTTTTTAAGTGCCTCTTGTGCAGTGCCGAATGGGAATACCCTCTACTATGTATGAGATGAATGAGGCACTTCAGAGTGGGATCCAAAACAGCTGGCAAACTGAGAAGTGCGTGATTGTAAAGCTAGTTCACATTAGAACTAATCAAAATAAGGTGCTGCAGATGGGTATATTCTATATGCAACTGTCATTTAGTCAAAATCTCTCCACCTGTGTTCTTTATTTAGCAACCAACCCAACAACTGAGGAATGCTCTTGTCATGTAAAAGGCTGTAATGAATGATAGAAATAATGCTTTGAGGCTTTGTGCTTCCTCTGCCCTCAGGTGAATGCTTTTCACTTTTCCTCATTCCCTTCCTTCCACTGTTGTTGTGGTGCAGTGTGTGGGGTAATTAATCCCCACCATCTCGCTTCCTCTTCCTCCTCGGGGCAGTGAGAGTATTGGGAAAGGAGAAATGGACAGTGACCCACAGTCCTAGGAGATGCCCTGCCAGCTAGTGTACTCTCTAGAAGGACAGGCCAGGTAGTCTGGGATGGTGCTGGTCACTTCCAGTCTAGTAATATTGGTGCACCGTGGCAACTCTCCTTAATTTATTTTTTTTTCTAAGAATTGCTTGATAAAGAGTAGCTTATGGCCCTTATAAATAAATCCTTTGTTTGGGTAGGACTCTTGCTTCTGCTTAGCAGGGGTGAAAATGCTGTTTCTCTACGTAGCCTTGCCTGGTCCACAGGAGTGTTTCACGTATATGAGCAATATGAATTGGCTGGACAGACTCTACTAGATCATTCTCTGGAGGTCATGACAGAAAGTAGACTAGAAGTCGATGGAGGTATAATCCCAAAATAAATTTGAAGAGCACTTAAGAAAATTTTGGCCTCAGAAGTATATGTTTGGGGGAAATGTGAAAGAATTATTGGAAGTTGCTTTTTGGGGAAGGTTTGCAAGAAATTAATTTAAAAGAAAATATTGGGGAAATTACGATTTAACCATTTAACACTCATTGAGCTCCATGATGGGGAAAGGGTAGAAAGGATGGCTGCAAAGCATTGATTTTATTTGTAAAATTGTTGTTAAGAATAGCTAAACTTACCTGTATTTCATGGGTAAGAGACTTTTTTTTTTTCTTTTCAGTCAAGAATTATGAGATGTCAGTAGGATGTTTGCATATTATGCGTGTTAAAGTAGTGCATGTTTATCATGACTTGCTTTGCGGTACTTGATTTAAAAGCTCCATATAATTCTATTTCTTATCTAAACTGTGTAAGTTGAAGCCCGAAATGCAGATGTGAATTGACACAGGAAAATTGCAAGATTCTTGTCATGCATGGAGTGATTTTCCCAAATTTAAACACAGAATCAATAATATAATGGTACCTAATGGTCTGCATTTTTGGCCTTCTGCATCAATCAGTAATTGTTTTCCAAATAACATATCATTTCTGTAAATCAATGCATGTCTTAGTTATTGACACGGTGTTGACATTTACATGTATAATAAGAAAAAATTAAAATCTGTCTCGACAAAAACCAATTTGATCCCTCTTAAATCAAGCAATGTTTGGGATGGATGAAATGATGCAAACAATTTGCTGGGGATGACTTAAAAGCTGTCCTCCAAACTGGTTTGCCTATTCTGGTGTGCTACCTTTTGCATGTTTTGAGATGTTGAATCAATCCAGTTCTTACAATGGTGGAAAGATAATTTATTTACAAGTAAACTTAACAGCAGTTAAGTGTGCTTTGAGTGTTGTAATGATTTCTCTGATTCATACCTTGGTTATGTCATGGTCTTGCAAAACCATTGAAAAATGTCCTGTTTCACCACACACAAAACTTCTCCATTGTTTTCATTTTTTTTTCTCTCCCTCTTTTTGCCCTTAATAGAACCATAAATAAGGCTGACTACTCTGGATTCTATTACTATGTAAAAGCTATTTTAAAACATCTAACCATCTGCTTAATGGCTGGTAATATGTTTCTAATGGTCACTCTTGATAAGATACTTTCAATTTGCTACAGTAATAGTAATCAAACAGGCAAGCACATTCTACAGTGATGTGGCTGAGGTTGTTTACCACTTACCTATCAGCACAAGGGTTGTTACAGTCTTTCATAGAAAAAAAATGGCAGCTTTGGAAGTTTTCTGTTTAAACAGTGTATTTTTTGGATGAGAAATATGGATCGGGAACATGAGCTGATCAAGTGTTATACAAATGGATAGTTTTCAGTATTTACGTGTCCAGGTGTCATGGCTACTGTGGTTGTAACAGGTCAGTTTAATTAATAATTGCGTTTTTCCTTTTTTTTTTCCCTGGGTGATATGTACTGAATTGCTGACATCTAGGGCCTTGCATTCTTTTGTGTGATCCTGGCAGCTGGTGACGGCTCTGCAAATTATGAGTTTCTGGGCTTAAAACAGACTAAATTGCAGACAAAACAAGCTATCAGCTGAGTAAATACTGCACCTCTGTTTGGCTTCAGTGAGAAGAAGGAGATTAGCGTGAGTACTTAGTGTTCATAATTACTAGTAAGAGGCAAATAGTAGGCTCAGGCTGACTGGAGATTGTTCCATTATATCCAATTAACACCCACTTGATTATTGTTAATTACTTGTGTTGGATGACAGAGGAGTAAAGATGTCATACTTCAAACATACAAATACCATCTGGGTCATCAGTATGCTGACACTGATAATATTGTGCTCAGTCTCAGATGCTACTAGGTATTTTCTCGGTATGTTTTTTTTAGACTCTGCTGCTTTTATCACTTCTTAAAATTCTCCTTAAATACACCACCTAAATAAAGAAAATTTTTTTTGAAAGAAAGAAAAGGAAAAAAGCTCTCTATTTTTTTCTATTGAGTTCTTCAGGATAAAAAAGATCTCTCAATGCAAGATTTCTGTTGACAACAATTTTTTTTGTAACAGCCGTTTTGTGAGGTAGCCGGCTGAGGTTGAGACTCAGAATATGTGGTGGCCGTGTGTAGAATGTAACGTGTTTGTTAATCCACAGCCAGAGTTAGGTTTTTCAGATGTAGTGTGTTGGGATACCCAACTTCCTTAGACCTGTTCAAACCCTGAAAAGTTCAAATATAGTGATGTACATAAATGTTATTGTCACTTTTCTTGGTTACTGGTGATGCATTGTGATAAGTGACTGAAACGAATATTATAAAAAGGTGAGTTCCCCAAGTGTAATGTGTTAATGAAGACCTTTCTCATTTTACGTTGTAATATATATTTAAACAGTAAAGGAACAGGCATTAGAAAGTCTATTGAAATAAGGAATTCCTAAGTATATTTAAAGATTTAAATAGGGAATTGAATATCTTGACTAGTCATTTGGAATCTATAATGTTAAAATAGTCTCCTTTTAAAGGGCATTCAGAGCATTAAAAAATCACCTTCCAAATACTGTAAATATATATATTTTATAATGAACAGATATCAGTGAAATGGAATATTGTCATAGGATAATAGGTTCCGGCTGATGAATGCTGAAGCAGAGCTAAAATGCTCAATTTTAAGGTATAAGACATTGATCCTGTGACAATCTTGTATTACAATTTATTCTTATTTCTCATATGCCACCTGGCCAACATGGATACCATCATCTCGTCTGAATGGGACACTTAGAATCATAGCATGTAGACAACCATACTTAGCTAAAAGCTTCATGTTATGTTGTGCTGCTCCAAGAGGAATGGTCGTCAGACTCTCTTCTTTTGCAAAATAATTTCTGCCACTCAGGATGAAGAAATGAGTTATGTTGGGGCAGTGAAGTGATGGAGAAGGATTCAGCATCCTTCTAATAAGCAGCATTTAAAGATATGCTATCCAGTTTTATAACATAGCAAAGAAAGAGAGAGGACAGCACATGTTTGTATTTGTTTGTCCTTAGCTGTGATGTTCCTTTTGTGAACTTTTCCTTTGGTTTTGTTTTAGTCTTTTTTGCATATCAAGTGACAATCGTTCCTCTGCTTTAAGTATATGACAGCTGGACACATCTCACTGCTAGGTTTTCCTTACTTTAAACTGTATGACTCAAACAATCTTTAATGGCACTTGTGTTTTCTGTTTGTACGCTGCCCAGCAGTCTGCTCCTGACCCTTAGTTCTGTTGGTTTCTAATTGGATTTACACATGCTAACCTGAATGCTGGTTTCAGAGCTTGTATAGGACCGAACTATATTTTTCTGTATTCCTGCAATAAGTAGACTGAATTTTCAGGGAAGAAAGGTAGTGTCAAAACCTCCTGAAATTCACTGTTTTTTAGCAGAACAAAGCATGATGAATTAGGTAGTTCCCCCTGTTATTTTCAAGTGTTCTTTATGGGAGTGCTTAGGAAGTTTTACTTGATTTAACTTAGACATAAGTGATTCTCAACTCAGAGCAATGGTTTAGAACTTGACTGAATGTCCTTTTTGTGAAGTAATTATCCTGATTTCCTTGCTAAATGTTATTTTATGCATTACGTTTAATAGCCTTTTTTTCTTCGGTATGGTAGAATAGTGATAGCATTTTCTCTCATCTAGGGACAGAATATATCCTCTGTTTGGTTCAGTCACGGTTTAGCATTCAGGCATTAGAGCAGTGTGGTTCGGGGTTTTTTTTCCTGTATGTCTTCAGAACTGATCTATTAGAACAAACTGTGTGTAAGCTTTTTGACTTGGTGGGGGTTTTTTTGCATCCATGTCTTCTAGATACTTCATCTAGGTGGCAAGGTGCGCTGTGTTCTTGTGTCTTTTTGGATGATGTTGTGTACATTGCCTGTATGAGGATATTAGGGACTCTGTAAATAGCTGAAGTAATTTCTATGCAATACTAGTTTTTGCAGTATTTGAAAATCGTGTCCATCTAGGATGCTTTTCTGGAGGCACACTGTGTATCTTTGCACGCATGAATGTATAGGTAAGAAGTACTGTTCAATTTTTTGTCACAAATTCAGGTGTGTTTTGGTTGCAATACCACAGATGTCATTTTAGTAATGCAGCATTCTTTCAGGATCCTGATTTCCTGTAATGAAGAGCATCCCATGCTTCCTTGACGTTTAACTTTCCTGATAGGTTTTTGATGGAGACCTGGAAACTCAGTGGTACAATAACAGATATTGTTCCCATCTTAATCTTGTACTAGCAGTTGTTCCCCTGGCTCAAATACACACTGATTACTTAAGAAAACAGTCAATCAATGGGTGAGAAGATATTCTGATGCCCTGCCTGTTTAGTGCTATTTTGGTTATGAGACAAAGCTGAAAGCTAAGATAATTATGCTTAATTGTGTATTTTAAGGTATGGAAAATCTATGAACCTTAGCCTATTAAATCGCCACTGAGAGATGAGCGTGCTCTCTTCGCTGTTGTGCTGAGAGGAGCCCTGGCACAACAGGCTATCAGCATATATTGTGTATGTTGTAATAGTGTGTAATGTACAAAATTGTCAGGTTTCTTAATACCCGGCCATACTTCATTGGTGTCCAGATTCCAGACTGTGTAATTTTTTGGAAAATCTTTCCATAAGTTGCTTGGTGTGCTGAGTCACAAACAAGGATGTTACAGCATGGACTCTGTCTTCTGATAAGTCTCTGAATGGATTTGCTTTGTGTTATGTGTTTCCTTCTGCAGTCTTCTAAGATACGAATACAGTTTTAATGCTGCTTTCCTCTCTCCCTCAATTGTTTTTATGAGAAAAAAAATTAAAGAAAAAGCAAAGTTTGAGTTCTGTGACAGGTTAACGTGTCTTATAAATGCTAGGAATTAAAGCTTTGCAGTAGAAAAATTGAAATGTATTCAGCCTGTAGCAAATTGAGCAGTATTACAGTAAACGTAAGGAAATTCTTATCGTGATTAATACTGTATTGAGACTGAGAGGTGGATTCTGCCAGGAAGTTGAAAGAACTTGTAAGCAGAATGTGTCTTGTCTTATGGAGGAGGATCTAAAGTATATTTTATCTTTACAGTGAATGTGTTCTATGCATGGGAAATTAATTATTTTTTGAATAGTGCCATACATGAACACGTTTTATACTCTTATATTGCCTGCTGAGGAGACAGTATGGCAGCAATCATGAAGGCGAAGGATAGCTGTGGGGTTCTGTAGCCCTGTCCGCTTCATGCGGACAGCAGCACGTTTCTATGACTCTGCTTTACTCCCATATGTTGGAATCCTTTCATAATTTAAAAAATGTTGTTTTTGAGCCTTTTTTCTCCAACCCCACACAGCGGAGGAAAGACCTTATAGTGATGGTCTCCAAAACGGAAATCTCTGTCTTTTGCCCGACTGATGCTTAAAGTCAAGTCAGACATTAAAATCTAAGGCAAATTAGGGCCCTTGATGGATTTAAAGACACCTCCAGGCAGCTGGGCTATATATAAAGATGGGTGAGGTGCAGAAAATCTCTTCCCTCCTGCCTTTTGTTTATATTTGTTGGATGCAAGAGTAGTTTACTCATCTTCATTACCTGAAACTTGGAAATTAGAAATAACAATTTTCTTTATAAAGTAAATATCCTTGCTTTCACTTTAGTACTTTCTAAGCCTTCTGAATCACTGCGTGTTTAGAAGAATAAGGATATTGCATATAACGTTACTAAAAAATTTTATAAGCCTGCCTCACTGTTGAGGTGTTAAAGCATCCTAATGATGCATCAATTTCACAAAACTTTTTCATATGTTTTTTAAGGCTAGCTGAAAGGATGACCTCTGGACTAAGGAAAAAACCCAACCAAGTCACAACTTCCTGCTCCTTATTTACCTTTTCCCTTCCTCCATAGCATTTGAGATTAGTATGCTATAAAGGTTTGCCGATTTTGACTATTTCTGACATTTACAGTTTTGCCAAGGAGTCTGAGTTTGAGCCTTTGTTTTTGCAGTCCCCAGCAATTCAAACTGGGATCTTTATTAAGAAGACCGTGTGTGTTCCTTTGCATTTGTTTTAATGCAACTATAGAGATGTAGGATTTATATTACTAATAAAGAACCCATAAATGTACATTCAGAGCATCTGTATGATTGTACATGGTGCCTAGAGAGAAGGTCGTTGATATGACATAGATGATACATTATATGTGATTATTGTTGCAGGCCAATAGTGCTGTATGCACATAGGACATTTTTTTTTACATTAAAGTCCCTTTCAGGTCCTTAAGCTGAATGATTTAACTAGAAAGCCTTTCTCCTCTCTGCCCCCCCCCAAAAATCTTACTCATTTGTTAATACTATAAATAGTTTTCAAAAGCTGAGCCTTCCTGTTTTTATTTGCGTTGCATTCCTTGGCTTGCTGTACTAGAGTCACAAGACTCGGAACAATTGACCTGGGAGCATCCATGTAGTGATTTGCAGATAAGCATGATCTTGAGTGTGGTTGGGGGAGGAAGGTGCCTGCCCTTGAACATTGACTGGAAGCATCTTACCTGGGCAGGCGGCAGGGTGGAGGTGTGGGGCTGAGGAGCCCTCTCAGCAGGCAAGGCTTTTTAGCTCAAGCTCTAACGCTGATGTGGCCAAATGCTGAGGGAGCAGAGCGAGTTTATGATGTTAAGAACTGTGGGCAGAGGGGAAGCTTCTCTCCCTCTCTGAAAATGCCTAGTTGCACCAGTAGAGACAGGACCTGAAAAAACTCTCCTTATTTCTTTATGTCTGTATTTAACGATCAGGACAATGTGGTGTAATTGAATTGTGTATTGTTAGTAGAACATCCTGAGCATAGCTCCAAAGCATCTGATGTAGATGGATTTATTACCAATCTTTTGTTGTTTTTTTTGTTTGTTTGTTTGTTTGTTTTTTTTAAGTTAAGCAAAAACTTTTTAAAACTTTATCAAAAAGTTCTTGTTTGTATATATCCATTACTGCATGCATGACTTCAGTTTATTTTCAGCAATCCTTAAATTAGGACTTAATCATTTGGGGGAAGACGTCATGGGTTTAACATTGTCACATCTTTCATTGTTATTGCTTCTTTCTTAAATAATATAATTTGTGACAAATGTGAACATTAATTACGGTTAACAAAGCAATGTAACATGAAGTGTTCATATTTTAAAAAACATCCAATCAGTGAGATTACATCTTACACAGAGCTTTAAGTCAAAGTTCAAAAGTCAGAAATCAAATACCATCAGTTATCAAATTATGTTAATGGTTCTAATGAAAGCTTCTGGTATTTTGCTCAACACTGTGTTGCTATTATGGTAACTAATAGGACAAGAAAAGCTGATGGCTATGAAAAAATTAAAACTGACTGCTAGTTTCTTTTTTCTTTTTCCTTTTTTTTTTAAAAAAAAAAAAACATTTGACGATCTGTTTAGTCACCCAGAGTTTCCATGTAGTACACTCAGCTTTTTCATCAGGAATAAAAAGGGTATAAACTCTGTCTTATAACTATTTTAGTGCACTAGCATTCCCCCACCTTAAAAAACACTTCCAAATAATAAGTTTGAGTTGCACAGTGACAAAGCGAAGAAAATTAAAGGTTGACTTTTGTCACAAATCTTTACATGAAGCTCTGCAGCATATACGAGATACATTGGCCTGAAATGTCTCTATTGTTTACAGAGCTGACAAAGAAATAATTGATCACAATATAAATTTTACTTTGAAATTACACCATTTGTAAGTTATAACTGCAGGGAGCCAACGCAAGTAGCTTGCAGGACTGTGATGGGAAGCCCACTCACTAAGCACAACAAAATCCACATCTGAACCAATGAATTTATAACTTATATATATATATTTTTTTTTTACAATGGAGCAGATCCAAACCTGCACGTATTGAAGACAGGATATGAAGGGTAGATGCTTTTATGTATTTGAGTTTAATTGTTTTAAATACTTGCTAACATTAATGAATTGCTGGGACATCAGACCTTTGGTTGTTGTCCATGAGCAATAATATTGGACCTATGGAAATTCCTATTTCGAGTTGAGTCAGTGTTAGGGAGTGTCGTGCTGGTTGAAGTCATTGAGCAGACATTTCCATATCTCACTGTCATTGTGGTCTGGCACTACTTAAAACTGTCAAGAATAACAAACACAGAAAGAGACCCAGTATTTGAAACAGTTGAGAAAATGTCTGCATCTTGACCGGTGGTTTCCCATTATAGACAACTTTTATTCAATAAGCTCAAACAGAATTGAAATTTCACTTTTCAAAACTATTCCTGTAATTTCTTTGTTGCTGTGTTAATGAGCGACCATGCAAGCAAATAAAAAAAAATGTAATTATTAAGACATATTTGAAAAGTGGAGTAAATCTTACCTATGTTAGTTAGACTCAAAACTTCTGAAGTCCTGGTAGTGTAGCTGATGGAGCTTGACTCTGAAAAGAGCGTGGGCAACAGATGTAGCAGCCAACAATCTAGGCTCTGGCTAGTAGGCCAGTTCAATTCTTTAGGTACTTTTACTAGCTTTGATTTTATAGAAGAGGCGAAATAATGTCCAGATACCAACACCTAATTGATGCTATAAATGAAGAGAATAAAATATTTAGTTTACTTAGAGTCAAAACTACGTACAAAAGATCACAGGAGTAATTTAGCAAGGGGAAGTTTGTTACTGCCCTGCTAGACGGTCATAGAGGCAATTGTTATCAGCGTGGTGTTTGCTTGGATAAATCAAGCATGGATGACGTCAATGTTTGGGACCTGAAATTGTTGAGGGGCAGATTTATTTTGCTGTATGTCGACTTGAGGGGTTGAATGCTGCAGTAGGGAAATTCAAATAATTCTGAACCTGTTGTATATTAATATGGTTCAGTCTTAGCTGAAACTTTCCAAAGTTTCTAAAGATATCCGAAGGAATAATTTTATTAAAATAGGACTCCCTCTTCTTTTTTTTTGATAGCTTTGAAGGATTGAGTCTTAATTTCCTTTGCTAAAATTATTTCGTAATGTTTTGTGAAGGAAATTATAGCATTCCTTTAAAGATCCGTAAGTGTCTTGACAAACTTGCACATTTTAATTCACACACTTTAATTACTGATGGGACTTTGAGCATTGGCAGTGTGTTAGTAGTTAACAGATACTAGATTAAAGAAGAGATGTAAGATCTTTTACTTTTAGAAAGCTCAAAATCTGAAGTTATAATCCAAAATATTATAGAAATATTCAAAGTACTGTAGACAGATAACAATTATTAAAACTGACAAATTTTGAGAAGCAATAAGTTAGCTGGGCTCAGATTTGAAGACACTTGCATATAAACATTGTAAGAGAATTTCTGAGTCTGAGAAATATATTGAAGGCAATGAAAGAAGAGAGCATTCCTGATGACGTTAAGGAATTTTCACAGGTGACAATGAGATTGGCAAGTATGTGCGTTGGTCAGCAACAATGTGGAATTGGGCTTGAGTGGGGGGAAGTACACAGAGGGTAGCCCAGGTAAACTAACCACCTTCTGAGGATTTCAGAGCTTCCTTGTAAGTATCATATTTTTTTCAAATTATACATATGCCTAATCATGCTCAGTCACCAAATTCCGAAATTGGTGGCCACTAGGGTGTGAATTTCTTTTGTTCTTGGAAGCAATCCATCAGTCTATGTGTAGGGCTGCAGGGGATGCCAAGAAAAGCCCCTCAAATGTTGAGCAATCCCTATTTTTACTTATTAGGAATATCTGGACAGCCCTTTGCAAAAAGTAGATTGCAGGGATTTCCTTTTGCGTATAGAAGTTTCTCTGCATCTTGTGCTATACCCCTGGATAATGCTGATGGAGTTGCAGTTATTGAATACAGAAAACAACCCTTTGCCCGCTCCATATGCAGGCATGGTGAAAGGGCAGAGTGCTATTTTGATACCTGTCTTCTCCAGGATTTTTTTTAATTAGATGTGGTAAATATTTTAAAAATGGATACGGGAGGAGCCCATTGGAAAAAGGGGGAGAGAAAGACAGTGGATTTTTGTGGTGGGTTTTTTTTTTTTTTGGGTTGGTTTTTATTTTTTTGTAATACTGGCAGTAGGTCAGTTATCTTGGACTCATTTCTCCCCCCCAGCTCCCCGACAGACAGAGGTCCTTTTGAGTTTAGAAGCATAGGAATCCTCTTTTAATAATGTTGAACCTGGAAGCTAAAGTAAGTGTGATTCCTGAAAAAGTGATCAGTATGGAAAAATCTATATACGGAAACTTTTGAGCATGTGCAATGCACAGGTGTGAGACACTGTGAGAGGTTTGGATCTCTCTCTGATGATGACCTGACAATAAATTCCCTTGTTGCGGTCCAGAGTGATATTCTTGTAATGGTTGATCAGTGCAGATGGCAAAAGCTGCAGGAAGTTAACCGGAGCCTTAAAGTTAACGCCTAATGTTCGCTGTATACAAAGTGAGTGGGACAAAGACTGTCTGCAAGAGGAGACAGAAGTAGCACCTTCTCATTTCAAAAAGTCATGAAAATAATAGCTGAAGACATTAATGTGGGAGCATGTGAGTAGCAGTAGGGTCACTGAAACCTCTGCCTACCTTTCTGAAATTCAGTATTAAAATAAACACGAGACCAGTTCTGATACGAGCTCTTAAACTTTAACACCGAGTGTGCAATATGCTGTGCTTTGCTATGAGCACAGTGTAAGCAAAGCTGTATTCTTAAACCTTTGTTGGCTGCACTGGTTGGTTTGGGGTTTTGTCTGTTAAAAACCCATTGCTAAAGTGCAGTCCAAAACTGTAAGGGAATCTTCGAGGGCATTAAACACTTTTTGTTTCTAATGGATTTAATACATGTAGGGAGATGCGTGCACATCTTGGTACAAAGATGCACCAAATTTATTTCACCCACTATTTACTCAAACAGAAACTGATAAATAATACTTTCACATTTTTGTTGTGTTTTATTTCTGCCACACCAGGGGCTCAAAAAATGAATGTGTCAGTAAAGGATTTGACAGTGTGTTACGACAGTCATCAATCCAGCAAGCCCTGTAGCCATAAATAAGCTTCATACAGTGCCACACTAAAGAGGACAGTTTTTCTTCTGCAGGACATTGAAAATGTCACGGCAAGGGAATTGTTTGTCCCTGTCGCCACGACAACGCCACCAGCACTTATCATTAACTTTCACACCAAGATTTTAATCAGTGGTCTTTGTGGCATAAGACTGAGTCAACATCAGGCCAAATTTTCAAAGCCGTTATTCTAATTATGACGAGAAGCTATAGATTGATGAGCTTAGTTTTCTGCAAGGACTGGTGGCAGTTAATTCCTGTGACCTGTGTGCCTCCAGTAGTCTCTTTTCGAGATGGAGTCTTGAAAGTTCGATTATTAGTGACAGGTTGTAAGTGAGAAGAAGCTTATCTCTCCAGAGAGTGTTGATAACTTGAGACAAGGTTTAACTAGGAAGTAGTGCGACAGTAGGTGGGGGGTGGTGGTGGGGAAACCAGGGAAAAAAAAAAAAAAGGAAGAGGTGGGGAAAGCACCTTCTCTATCTCTGGCAAGCACACTGTAATGAGAAAATACAGCCAGCCACAATTTCACAAGTTGTAAATTCTGGTAGCCTTCAGTTGTAAATTCTGGTGGAGCCTGTTTCGCTCAGCTATCTGATAATGTGTGAAAATATTTGTCCTGCTGCTTCTCCTGCATGAACACATACAGTGCTTTTCAGCAAAAGCATTAAACATTCAGAGTCTCGGTATATGCTGTTCCATCAGGTTTGTAAGTCCCTGAAAAATGAGAAGAAATATGACATTTCCGTATGTAAAAGGGAAAAAGAAAAAATAGAAGTACTTACTGCCTCATTTTCAGGTGTATTGAGACTGGCCAAACCAGTATTATCATTGCTGTTAATATTATTTATGTGCAAACAGTGTGCTCAGAGCTGTACAAGTCAAACAAGACAACGTGTCCTTGCTCTGAGGGGCTTGTAATCTAAGTAGACAGACAATGCAAAATGCACTAGGAAAACCCAGAGGAGAATTATGTCTGAGTTTTTCATTTATTTGTTCTTGGTGATGTGTAGGCAATGTTATTTTTGCTGACTAGAATCTGGGTGTGCGGAAGGAGTGGTGTCGGAGGGGTGAGGGCTCTGCATGTGGACTGAATGGGGAAGGGTGGGAGCAAAAACATGTGAACAGGCTGCAGAAGGATTTGTTAGTGGAGGAGAAAAAAATTGTTGGGTGAGTTAAGCATCAGTATAGTTTCCAAGAGAATAAATGGGGAGATGGAGAGGCAGAGTAGTTATTGAGGATCATACAGTTGGGCGGTGGCAGAGGTGCAATGGCATCTCAGTATTTAGGGAGCTCTAGCCAGAGGTGGATACTACTCTACTGATTAGTTGCCTTTTTGTCTCTGATTTCTGTTAGAGATTAAGTAACTCATGGAGCTGTACTGCCTAGGTAGAGAACTAATTCTGGGAGATCCCTGGCTCCCTGCTATTTCTTGTTATTTGCTTTGCATTTCTCAAAGCACTTTGGGGAAATGGATGTTCAGAAATGAAATCCTGCTGAGCTGTATGAGAGGGGTTTTCTTTCGAGTGGTCTGGAAACACTTGAGCTGCTTTTAGGATCTCCAGGTCTCATGTAATCAGTAAGGCTGTGGCAGATATGTTCATTCTTAAGCTGGTTCAAAAAATCAGGAGCATAGCCAGGTGCTGTAACGCCTGGGAGTGCAGACAGAACAGTAGAGAAAAATAAAAGAATAGGGCTATATAGGTGGCTTGAGGGAAAACAAGGACTGGAAGAAGCACCAAACATGTTTACCATAATTAATCGTAGTAATGGAAATTGTCTGTTTGTATCCCTGATTCTGCTGCTCATTAAATCCAAGATGTCCATATTAAGGGCTGAGTGCTGTAAATATCAGAGAATCACAGAATGATTTGGGTTGGAAGGGACCTCAAAGACCACCCAGTCCCACTCCCTGCCCTGGGCAGGGCCCCCTCCCCCCAGCCCAGGCTGCTCCCAGCCCCATCCAGCCTGGCCTTGAGCACTGCCAGGGATGGGGCACCCACAGCTGCTCTGGGCAGCCTGGGCCAGCACCTCGCTGCTCTTGGAGTGAAGAATTTCTTCCTTATCTGTAGTCTACATCTACCCTCTTTTAGTTTAAAGCCATTATCCCATTGTCCTTTTGCTACATGCCCTTGTAAGATGATCCTCTCCAGCTTTCTTGTAGCCCCCTTCAGGTACTGGGTAGCGCTGTAAGGTCTCCCTGGAGCCTTTTCTTCTCCAGGCTGAACTCATTTGCTATGGGAATTAATAAACTGCCTCAACTGAATTCCTAAAGCTGTTTCCTTGTGGAAAAACCTTTCACTTTCTTTTAGTTTCCTCCTTTTCTCCCCAGTTGTTTCATTGCTGTGGTCAGCAAGCTAATGGAAAAAGATGCCGGGACTTGACAATGTAGGTTGGCTTGAAGGTTCGGCAAATCGTGTCATGAAGACTGTTAATTTTAATAAGGAATTTGAAAACTCCATCTGTTTTTGAAGGATGAATAGTGTTAGCAAACTGAAATAAATCCAGTTTTAAAAACCTTGAGTATAGAATTCATTTTCCAATCTGTTGTATGGCCTATCTTGAGCTCTCAATTAGACTTTTGGCTAAAAGAGTTCCAATCTTTACTGTGGCCAGGTAGATAGAAGTCGCGGTCGGAGTGTGACCACATTTTCCGTGTGAGTGCCATCTAGTTGTGCGTAGGCTTTCCTGGCTGGGGGCTTGCCTGCACTAGGGCAGAGTCTTGCCAGTTGTGCTGGCATAATTCTGCTGGCAGAGCTTCCTAGGGGAGAGCAAGGTATTCCAGAAGGAAAGGTGTTTTCATCTACTGTTGTTGAACCTCCTTGAACAAGTGCACTGTCATGCCATCCTGACCGTATATACCATGGATTTTGCTGGTGCTGCTGTCATGGTATTTTTTTCCCTCCCACTCTTCCAGCTGAGTTAGCTGTGCTAGCAAAACTTTGTGGCTGCTTACAGCCATGAAGCTGTTTCTGTCTCTAAGTTTCAGATTCACAGCTGTAAGACTCAATTTTTACAGTGATTTCAATTTTTTCCTATTTAGAAATGGGTAGAAACTGGATTAATATTGTGATGAAACAATGAAAAAATATAACACGGGCATATGACTATTAGGAGGTGAGGAGGGAATCCCTTTCTGGAGGTGCTCTGTACATACTGGCCGTAAGCAAACGGAGATGATCATAAATGAAGGAATATATATTTAAGGTGAAACTAGGTAATGAATAAGATATTCTTTCAGGAAGTAGAGTGTTTTGTATAGTGGCAGCTATAGTCCACAGTGACAGTAAGATTAACAAACTGTGTAATTGGAGCATTGCAAAGTTAAACCTATGAATTAGTTCAAAAACTATTGCTGCTTTTGCAGAAACCAAACCCTGATTTCAAATTACCATGCCAACATTGCTGCAGCTCAGTTCTCTCCTAACTGCTTGCAGTATTCAAAGGATGGGTTTGAAACTAAATACATATTGCAGCAGCAGTGGATTGATGCACTGCTGTAAGATTTTGGCTCCCAGTTTTGATTTATTGGAAGTTGGTGTAACCAACATAGCTATTGAGCAGTTTTTGGGGTTTTTGCCCTTTTTTTTGTGTGTTTTTCTTTTTTTTTTCTTAAAATTAAAAAAAAAAAAAGCCTGTCTGTCCTTGTTAATTAGAAGTGTACATATTGGGAAATTAACTATGAAATACTAAAAATGATAAATTATTTCTTATTTGAAAGTATAAATTAAAGGTTTAGTGTATATAAAATTTGTCATGTTTAATTGCAAGTTCAATTAAAATTCAGGATAATGATGATTTATACAGGTTTCTGTGTAATTTGATATTCATTAGCTTAGCCAGACACATGCTGATATTAGCTCGTTAATTATGTTTCCTTTTGTTGAAAGCAGCCTTGTGAAAGCAATCTGCTCAAAGTTTTTTAAACTCATTCTGCTAAATGAATATTTGGCAGCTGTTCATGTTATTGAGATGGTCACTGTGGCTTCACTTCACTCAAATAGCATCAATCATACCCACTGAATGACAAACAAGGGTTTCTCGTTACAAACCCATTTATGAAGGTTATGGTTGACATTAAAGAGCTATTGCATGGCAGCATGATATTGCTTTACAGTAATGTTAGAGTGTAACTACAGCTAGAACGTGCTTCTCCCACACAACCAAAACAAATGTGGTTAAATGAGGGGAGAGGGGAAAAAAACCAGTTTGGGATGCAAGTAAGGTAACCAGCGTATGAAGTGCTGAGGTGCTTTCACATCTCTGGAGTGTGGAGGGCAACACTGTAAAAGTTGTGAGACATCCATGTATGAAAAGCAACGTGTGTAGCCTTCTGGGGTGTTAGCTCCGTGCTCTTCAGGTGATCTTAACACTCTCTTCTAAGTGGAACTGACCTGAATAATTTTAGAGATAGATGTCATGAAGTAGTTCCCAGAGAGAACTGCCTCCTGGCTGGGGAGGGAGCTGTCCTTTGGGAGAAACCAGACCTGCTCTGGAGGCCTCTAGCCTTTGCATTAAGTAATTTTGCAGAATTGTTAGGGCTGTGGGGGATTGAGCAGCTTAGCATTTCAGGATCACTAGAGATTTTTATCTGAAAATATTTGAGGTAAATGCATTTACTGTTTAATGAAAAGACAAGTATAGCTTTGAAGGATTGATGGCATGAAGCGTAATCCTTTTGTTTCTACTAAAAAGAAAATGCAACAAATGTACTGAGGGCTATGGCACTCAACAGGAGTTATCGTTTCCCTTAGTGTTTGCTACAGCAGTGTATGCGTGCCTTTCCCTTGGAGCGCTGCCGAGCCTCTGTCCTTCTCAACCAGCAGTCAGCAGTGTTGTGGACCTGTTCAGATTCTGTTTCTCAGATCTGAGGAGGAGATCTTTCTTCTGGAGATCCTCAGTCAGTTTTATCTGCTGAAGAGGGATAAACTCATGGACCTTCAGGGGGAGAAGAGGTGCTGGACTAACGTACGTGTTGGGCTATTTGTTATCCACAGGAATGGATGTTGAGACTTGGGATCAGAGTGGTGGACTGGGAAGGACTCCTTTTTTCTGTGTTCCTTTCAGAACCTGCTCTTGTGATGTGCTCTTCCTTTTTCCGTGCCTTATCCTGCCTTCCAGTGATGGTGAAGCACTATTACCTTCAAGGAAGGAGCGGCAGCCAACATCAATAGATTCTCCTCCCACCCACCTACAGACTCAAAACTTTTTTTTTTTTTTTTTTTTTGGGAAGTGCTACCTATGAATTCAGTTTAAAACCCCACTTAAAGGGGATTTTACAGTATGACATGAAGTGGAAGTTCACCTGTTGATTGCGTTAGCTTGGACCGAGACATTAATACAGAGTGGCTTTGTGTCATATCGATGGTGGGTTATTCACTGTTATTTATCAGCCAGAAGAGTTTCACTCACCTGTCGTTATTTTTCTTAAAACAGCTTGGCTTGGTGAGTGTTAAAAGTTACTCTTACATCTGTCTGTTAGCTTTCTTGTGGAGTGGTGTAGTGCTGGTAAAGAATTTTTGACAAGACAGCTCGTCATATTTGATTCTCTTGGAGGTAGAGCCGCTGTGGTTATAGAGCCAGGTGGTGTGTTTCCGTAGACAGTGTGCTGGAAGCTGCTGTGGGCTTGGAAGAAGAGCTTAATATGAGGCGCAGATGTGATAGAACATATTTGCAAATCAGGATTTTAAGATACTTTCAGAAAAACTTCAAAGGGGATAAAAATCTTGCAGAGACGATAGAAACTTCTTAACGTTCTTTCCCCAACCCTGGAAAGTGTCTGGCTTCACATTTTGTGTTTTACTTTTTAGATGTCAAATGTCTGCTCTGGAAGTGAAAGTAGTTTGTTTTCTGTAATTATCCCAAGTTCTTTGGATTGTGTTGAATGTTGTTTTCAGGCTTCATATGGATAAATATCCCTGTGGAATACATGTCTAGGGCTCAGACTGTTAGGACAAATCTTGATGCATGCAGCAGTTTGAGGGTTGTTGGTTTTTAGGTGTGCATTTTATGTGTTTCCTGCTGTTCAGCTATTAGAAGTAAATATTTTAAGTAAGATTTTGTATAATAATAATAAAGTGATAAAAATGATAAATATTTTTTCTTCATTACCTCGCTGTGAAAAAAGCTGTTAGAATTCTATTTGTTATGAAGCATTGCACGTGGATCCTCTAAATCTCAGATCCTTGATATGAAGGAAGGAGTAGAGCATTTTATGATTGTTGTACCTTTTTAAAGGATGGGCATAATTTAGCGTTTCTCACATAAAAAAGGCCCATGAAGAACCAGGAAGACAGAATTCGAAGCAAGCACAAATAGCAGACCTATTGGCTGAATCTGCCATTTTTTACCTAGTTGTTTGGAGTAGAGTTGCACTTAAACTCCTCTTCAATAGCATTTTGAGTAGGTAAGTCAAGATAGAATTTTCCAATCAAGTAGTGCACAGTATTTTAGGAAGCGTTCTGGAATAAGGCTTGAACGCTGCTGCTTCTGCTTTGTAAGCATAGGGACTAAGCTTGCTTCGTAGAAAAAAGGTAAATCTCTGGGGTTTGGTGGATTTTTCCTGGTGTTTCAGTAAGTTTAGTTTTAAGTTAGGCCAATATGCTGAAATAATATATTCCCTCCCCCCTTCCCCCCCCCAAAAAAAAAAAAATATAAAAAAATATATATATGCTGGCTACCAATTAGAATTTTTTTGTTGTTCTTTTTCGGTGGATTTGAAAACTATTTTTTCCTCTATATTGTGTTTAAGGGAAGTAAGACCACTTCTGTAGAATACCGTTGTTACAGAGCATAGAAGAGTTTGATTATGGCATTTGTTGCTGTTTTGATTCTCAAGATTTTATTAATTTTATCATTCAACAAAAGGAAGTATTCCACCGATACTAAGTGACAGCACCATGTTTATAGAAGCACCTGAAAAATCACTGTAGGCATTTAAGAAAATCTTTCAACCCTAGTAGCAAAACCATGCCAGTAACTGCTTGTTGAGCAAGACCTTGTCAGCTTTGTATTGCAATACATTGTTGGGTAATAGTTTTAAAATTATTTATAGAAAGAAATCCCAGCAGTACTGAAAATACCATCATTTAATATGTTGTCTGTGATTCTCATTAGCTTTTTTTGCCTAAGGGTTATGAAGAGAACAAAGGTTTGGCTGTGTGTCTAAGATTGAGCACTATATAAAATTTTTGTCAGGGGACTTGTTGACCTTATGTAAAGTTCCCTCTTTGAGAAGCTCTTTATATTATGGCTGCAGTTGCTATGGAAGTTGCATAAACCTAGCAACAGCCAGCAGGCCCTGGCGCAACGGATTTCAGAAGTTTGGCCTCTAATGTGGGTGTATTTACTCACTCCAAAATTTACATCCAGTGTAGTATAGAAATAATGATCAGTCAAGTGAACAATGTATTTAAAAAGCATAAGCTGATATATTTTTCACATTATGTAACCTATGTCTGCGTATATGAAACGCAGGAAATACCTTGCGCCACACAGGATTGTGCTTTCTCTAGTGTTCAACGTTAAAAATAGCAGAGTTCAAGTAAAAGAATTTATTTATTTACATTCGCAACTTCTCTGTAACTTAAGGTAGAATACTGTAGTACATCTTAGGTATCCTTGCAGTAGTTTTGTTTATTTATTTTCCCTTTTGATACCTGTTTTCTTGTAGCGTGGTAGCCTCTTTAGCTCTTTCATCTTAAATTAAATGTTCACATTCTGCTATTATAAAAACATTAGGTTGATGGAATGTATTCAACCCAGAACATCACTTTAATGACTTTAGCTGTTATTTTGCATCTGGTGGCGCTCCTGGGAAAGGTAGACCTGAGCAATGACGTTATGATTGCCGTCTGCTTGCAGGTATGGCTGACTCAGCAGTATGTGGTTAGTCTGACTTAAAGGATAAGAAAAAATCCTACTGTTATCCTGCTCCTCAGGGACAGCTGCCCTTCTCCATCAAGAAGACAACCAGTCAGCCAGAAAGATTGACTCCCAGAAATTCACCACAATCGCTTTAGTATTTTAAATTTCAGGTGGGACTAGAATTGATGGTGGTGAGGGCAGAGGCTCAGAGCCTTGAATCTTTATGCTTAAGTGAGTTAAGCAAAACTGCTGGCTCTGAAGAAGTCTGTGTATTTCTTTTTAACAGCTAGAAAATAGGATAAATGAGGAAGGGAAAATGCAGTTGCTGTTTGGAGGTGGGGGACAAGAAGTTTTAACCCTTTTGATGATGAGAAATGGAATCCCAAATTGTTATTTAATCCTGGATGAATCCTGTTTGTGTGTTTGTGTTGGTGTGTGTTTGGTTAAAAAAAAAAAATATATATATATATATATAATGAACATGTATTTCTGTAGTAAGTGAAGTTGTTGAAAAGAGCCTTAAATCTAAGGCTTAACCTACTGTCCTGTTGACAGTAGACATCAATGTATGTAGCAAGCTGCAGCCGCACCTCTTTGTAAAAATAAATAAAATATAAAAAAGAAGTTAACTCAGATGAAAAGAAATAGTGCAAAATCAAACCAGAATTTCCTGCTGAGTGCTTGGTTCGTGACAGATAGCGCTGCTCCTGTGCGCTTGCCATCAGAAACTGTTCCCACTTGATTGGGTTACCCACATTTCTACAGAATCTTCCTGTAGTCTGTGTTCATTCATACAAGAGATCAGTGGAGCTTTCCTAATGCTATAATAATGTTCTTCGAGGTATCTCAGTCTCTGAGATGCTGAGTATTATTTGCACTTTGAAATGGCACTAATGTTTTTTAACGTTTTACAAACAAAGCGTATCAGAGAATGGAAGACTATCAGCAGAATACAAACATCTTGGGGTTTTTGCCTTTATTATTGAATAATTTTAATAAAAATGTAGTCATAAGCTCCAGTATTTTGAGACTACTGTGCGAACACATTCTTATTTGTGCACCTTTTCCCAGCGGGTGTTTTACCTGGAAACTAGCAACAGAAACTAGCAAAAGTAACAAGTCAATAGAAGAAACAAACATGTTGTCATTCACTGTAGCTGGTTTTATTTTTTGCAGTGACACATTTAGAAAACTGTGGCAAGGTTCAAAGAGAATGTTGGGGCAACTGAAGCTTCAGCTTGCTCTTGATTGTTAGTTCTGTGCTCTTGAAAATGTTTGAAGTAGCATATGGATTTTGCTTAAGCAGAAAAGTAGATTATTTTTTTTAATGGAGGCAAGAAGTATTTATTCTTTATAGCACTGCTATAACCCATAGTTACAGGCCGTTGTGCAATTTGGGAAATTTCTGGCCATGAGAAGGTATAATCATTTTTCATCAGTACTTAGAAAGTAAATTTTTCTCTGTTACCATGTTTCTGGTTCATGTGTGAATTTAGGCTCCAAAATAAGTGGCAGGAACTAAAAGGACATCAGCTTTTGTGATTCCAACTTGTTTACTTCACATTTAGAGCATCACCACTGAGGAAACGGGTGCGGGCTTATGAACACAGCTTTCTAACGCTCTGGGGGATGGCCGCTGTTCATTGCTTTTAATCTGAAAATGGGTTAAAATCACTATTTGTGAAGTATAAATGGTGCTTATTTCATAATAGGAACTATGATTTGATTTTTTCCCCCCCCTCTAATATTTCCATATGCATTCTTGGTCTACTTCACTTTATAGAAACCAGCTTCCTCCTTTTAAGATACACAGGAATATAGACTACTATTAACAATTAGGTTACTGCAGCCGTAGCGTATTCATAAATATATCTCCCCTTCAGGAGAGAAATAGGCTTTGTCTGGTTTGGGGAATACATTTCTGTCTCTTTTAGGGTATGTAAAACCTCAGAGATTTAATTTCAAATATTGGGGTGGTGAGTAAAGAAGGGAGGGAATGATTACTACAGCTGAATGTTGTTCCAGCTTTCAGAGATTTAAAGCAGTTCCATGAAAGAACAGAGCCATCTTCCTCTAAGTCAATATAATAATTCCTCCATTATATTAACGATGGTGTTTGTATCATAAGGTGGGAATTACTTCAGAATAATTTAAAATTAAAAAGAAAGTGACATGTAGAATGCGTGGGTTGGAAGGCTTTTTTAGGTTGTGATAGAAGAACCTGCAGATGGCTCCTTAGTTGTTGGCTGTAATTTGTTTCATATTGTCTGGGATGACTTATGTTCTATATTGAAAAGTTTGCTTTCGCTTTGGGCCAATGAGCATAGCTTGAACTGTAAAAAAAACATCACCCCCTGCAACCCAACAAAAAATCCCCCACCTTTCAGGTTAGGTGGATGACAGGATGAGAGCAGTATTAGTTCTCTTTTAATTGTTGGAGGACCATAATATTTTATAATACGTGGTTGTCAGAGGAAATAGCAAGACATTCTAAACATTGCTGACGAATCTGTTTAGGCAGCTTTACCTTGGAGTGTGCGGGGGATGGATTTAAAGGCGGTATCACTGAGTTCTATGTTGTTACAGAACTCTGCCAACTAATGCCCCTATGGATACTAGTCTATGTACATATATATATGTATTTAGTCTATTTATTGAATGTCTTCATAAAAAATAGTATGAGATATAAAGAGAAAAAGCCGATATATGTGTGTGTTTTTGTTTTGTTTTTTTTTAATGATGGTGTCTTTAAGACAAGTTTGCTAGAGAGTGGAGTAGCAAGATGGATAAAAAGGGGGAGATAAGTGACCTTCCTCATTCTCCTTCATTAGTAAATTGTAGTGTTTTGCCAGTACTTGAGGTCGTTGCTCATTTCCTGGTAGAAAATGGATGTCATGCACAAAAAACATAGCAAAGTGGAGAAGATACGTTTAAAGCTGTCCTTAATTACAAAGGGCACATGCAAGCTCTCAGACTCTGTTCTTCCTTTATCATGAAAATCAGCTTCACAGATTCAAGTGGATAATTTTCATTTACAGATTTGTTTGTACTCAGAGTGTCTCCTGGGCAGCATGATTTTCTACAGAAAGTTTGGATGCAAACTTCCCAAATGAAGTAGCAAGGTTCTCTGGGCCCAACTTCAATAACCTCCCCAGTGGAACTGGTGCACAGAGGGTTTAGTACCAGTCCCTGTGTCTTACCTTGCAGCTCGAAAGGGAAGATTTCTGTTTGGTTTTGTAAGTGGTAGGCATATTGTTCTACATAAGATCTGACTGAAGTATTGTCACCGTGAAAGTTTGAAAGAACCCATTGTATGTAATTGAGTCAAACTAACTAGGAAAGGAGAAAAGAAAGCTGCAAGCATTAAGCTTGCTTTTTTTTGTTATTGAAGTTGGATGCCTAAGTGTTGGTGGTCTTTAAAAAATTATTTTCGTTGATGTTTTTCTTGGTTAATAGCTTCAAATAGGACTGAAACGTCAGAATATTTCAAAATACCAATTGTAACCCATGTTTTAAGTTCTGTTATTTTTCAGTTCCCTGAGCTATTGCATGTTTCACTGTCAGTTGAGCCTCTGTCTTATTGGTTTAATTTCTTTTCCTCAGAATAATTCTGTAGATTATCAAACAAACTTTCTCCCCTTTAAGCCCCTCTAGGTCTGCCTATGCAGATGCCTATGCAATCTACAAATTTGTAGATTGTGGATAGTGATGACTCTGCTGGTGGCTATGACCAGATGCTAGGAAATGTGTGTTATTTTTGCTTTTCAGTTGAAAAAAAATAATTAAGTACATAGTATAAATAATGACCACTTCATCCTGGCTTATATTTATCTCTTACAGTTGCTCACAGGTAATGTAGCATCTAAGTGGGAAGATGACCTTTCACAGTGCAGTACTGTATTTTTTTTTAGCACCCTTTAAATGGAGATGAACTTGCTCAGAGGCTAAGAAAATGCTGTGGAGGGTGGTGGTTCGTGTTTGAGGAGAGGGGGAGCATGCTGAAGTAAAAGCAAAGAAGTGAAAATCTAAGAATATAGAAATATCCAGTGAGCAGTTGTGGAAAACAGGAGAAGATGAAAGAAATAAAAAAATGAAACAATTAGTTGTAGTGGAAAGCTGTGATAGACGAGTTCAGTGTGCTGTTTGAAGAAAGGTGGTGAAGGCCAAGGTCTCAATGTGTGCTACTAGAGGAAGCAAGCAGAAAAACCTGTTTATGCTGAGCTGCAAATTGGAAATGGTAACATCAGTAGTTCACTGAAGAGGTTTAAAGAAGGCATAGTATCTTCAATGGGTTGCTTGGGTCAGAACTAGGTTCTTCAACTTCTTCAGTGTGACGTGAAAATAAGAATGTTTTAGTAGCACAGAATGAATGTAACAATTGATGTGCTTCATACTTCTGTTTTTTATTAATTTATATTCACATGTTCCCTGTTTTTCTTATTGGGTTAGTCTTTATTCTTTTTTTTAAAGAAAGCAGTGTAAAATGAAGTGATACATCTATTTATCTCAAAGTTATTAATTTTCAGAAAATTCACTTAATGTTTTCATTGAGCGGAAAGAAAGGTGGAGGGATTTGGGTGGAGTAGCTCAGTGATGTGGGATACAACCAGGTATACATGCTTTCCAGTGGTTAGGTGTCTCCTGAAAACACGTCAGCGATGTTGGCTCTGGTTAATACATAGAAGGTTGCGCTGGGATGACACAGTCAGCTTGCAGGTGATGTAATATTTGATTGCAACTGGTTAACATAAGAGAGACTCAGAGGTTTTGGAGGCCTCTAATAATCATGATAGAACTTGGAAATTGGGTGTGTATGGTTCAAAATAGGAAAAAAATGATATTTAGAGAAACGTGATTAGGAGGGCAAGGGTAAAGAGTAACTTGTACCTACTTTCATGCAAAGTCACTGTATGGGAAGTCATGCAAAGTCACTTCCCACACTAGTATGGGAAGGCCGTTCAGAATAAACTCATCCTAAATAGATCTGAAGAAGATAGATCATGATAATCCATAATCAGATTAGCATTTCTAGATGAGCAAGTCTTTTTCATTCACTGCTTTTGTTGGGGATTAGCAGGTGGTGTTTCATTGTAAGACATCGGTGTTGAGGCTATTGACTGAGCAGCTGTTGCTGGCTTCATTTAGTGTTTCCCTTGCCTCTTTATTTTAAGTAAATTCCAGAGGTCTCAGCTTTACCTCTTAACATGCTTCTTAGGAAATGGCAGGGCGAGTCTGAGAAGATTTTTACATGAGGGTAAAAGCTTAGATATGCCAGACAGACTTGTTTCTCTTCCTTGTTATAGTCAAACCAGTAACTTCACTGATGCAACTTGAACCATGTACTATGTTTGCATACTTACAGCAGGTTTTAATTGTATTGAATTGTGATAAAGCGTGCCATGGTAACTGAATGGTGCTTGCAGAAGCATTGCTTGTCACCACCTGTCGCCTGTCCTCTGGCTACAAGGAGCAGCCGAGTTACTGCTTGCCAAGGGTAGGGTTTAAAGGCTGTGAACTGCTACGCTAACATACGCCATTAAAAAAATTGCCTCTTGCGTGAATCCTTGTTTACCAAGCATTTTGGCAGCTTGATGAAGTTTTCATTCATACCTGTGTATGTAGTGTTATTTTTCTGTGCGTAAGAGTGCGAGCCTTTGTGCATGAAACCCTGCATGGAGAGCGCGGTGGTGCTCGTCCCTGGACGGGTCTCCTGGTTGTACGTCAGCACGTCATTTCATTGGCCCTTACGCACAGACAGCGGGGAGGGGAGACTCATTCCTTGCTTGGTTTTTAAGTGTGTCTGCCTGAAATTCGTTCTGAGGCTTACATGAAAGATATTCCTCGCGAGAACGTTACTCCTGTAGGGATTTTTGTACTCCACTGAGAGAGACTCATTGTGGCATAGGACCAAGATGTAGGCCAAGTGGAAATACAGCAAAGTGATTTAATAGAAAAGGTAATTCCTATTCAAACTGGATGGTCCCTTATTCATTTCCTCGGATTATCATCAAATTTATGTCACCAGCAAAGGAGCTTTATTGAGTTTCACAGATATATTCCTTTTGCTTTCATTGTCATTAGTTGGCACACTGACATTTTCATATGTGTCTCAGCTAATGCCTCAAAATTACTCCATCTACAAATGTAACAATTGAACAGATAATTTTAATGAGATTCAGCTTGACTTCAGACTGCACTCCTTCCTTTCTTTATAGAATGCAAATTGTAACCTGTTTTTAAAGCCGTGCAATGCAGTGAACTTTAATGGGATTTGACAACATCATATTAAGCACAACAACTACGCATAATGTACCGAAAAATTGGACGTGAAATTGGAAACATAGCTGAGAACAAAGTAAATTTACATGGTTTGGTAGTTTGAATGTCTGATATCATATTCTCTCATGCAAGCTCCATAAAAAGCAAGGGATTTAACAATGGATATCAGCGGAAAGTGCTTTTAAAGTTAAAGCTGATGGATGGCTTGTCAAAAAAAATAATTGCATTGGTTGGAAAGTCGGGATGCGTGCTGAGGGGGAGAGAACAGGATATACAGAGAGGATGATGGGAAGTGACAGTGGTCTGTCAAGAAGCAGTGGCTGCCCAGAGAAGTGTGAAGCCAGAGCTATAAGGTGGCAGAGTAGAACAGGCTGTCAGAGCGGGAAAGTGGCTTTAATACCCTGAAAAGCAAAGGAATCCGCCTGTCAGCCTTGCTCAGCCGTGCTGAAAGAGGAAAAGAACATGGCATAAAGTTAGAGACATTAAACGGGAAAAACAGAGAGGCCAACGAAAGCTAGTGAGGAGGGGTGGTGAGCTGTTATGTTTTTAAATAGACAAATGACACATTTCTAGGTGCAGCAAGAAAGCAAACTGTCTAAGAAATTTAGAACTGATTAGAGGCTTTTTTGAAAAAGAAATACAAGATGATCAGCATCTATTTCTGGCATTTTTAAATGTACCACGTAGCCCCGTGACCTTCCCTTCACTTCCATCTTGTGTAACTGTACTGGCCCATCACGTTGCTATTAGAGGCAGGAATGGTTTTGTTCTGGAGGCGGCTTTGTCCCCGTAAGCGTTGGAAGAACTTGCTGTTTAACCAAAATTAATTGTCTCTGAGGTCTCTTTTTAGTCATTCATAAGGTATTAGCTTATAAATCTGATTATCAACCTTACCAAACAATTCTTCCTTAAAATTTTTAAAATGTCAAGATTAATTCGGCTATACATCGTTACGATTTATCCTTGGTGCTAGCACAGTGCCACACAGGTAGCAGCACCTATTGATTTTAAAGGTTTTCCACAAATGCTGGAAAAAAATTTTTAGATCTTAAAGACTGTAGAAAAAAACCATGAGTAATTGTCAATACAGGATTTTAAAATCAGTATTTTTCAAATACAGTTCCCTGTAATTGTCTGTTACAAATATATTTTAAGGACAAATGGGGAAATGGAGGGAGGGAGAGTAAATGATAATAATAATAAGAATTATATATATATATGGTATGTATTTGGTGTGGGATAAGACTTTAAAAAGTCCTGTGCTACACAGCTGCTATATGAGAAAGACATTAGAAACAGAGTCCATACTGTACTTTTTCAGTGGGTTGCCTTAACTTTTCTGAAGGAATAGCATCCAATAGAAAAATGCAAATAAAAAGCAAGATACAGCTTGTGCACAGACAGTCAGAAAATGTGCGCTGCATGTTAAAGAAATTCTGGAGTACAACTAGATTTTGAAGAATACTGAACGAAATTAAATCTGCAAGGAGATATTGATAGGTAGATTTCAACACTTTTCAGGATTTGACTCACTTTAATTGTGATAGAAGTTATTAAATGCAATTAAGTTTCTGGCTGTTGCTTCACAGAACTTGTTCTGAATGCTACTAGGGCTGTTTTTGAAATAAAATGCAAGTTAGCAGTTCTCAATGTGCAGGAGGAAAGGAAGCAAAGGTCACAGGTTTTGGTCGTAAGCGGTTCCAGATTGTGGCTTACGTTTCAGTTATAGTGACAAGCTAATTCAAATAAGGACTCGTTAATGCTTCAGTCCATACAAGCTTTCATCTTTTATTTCTGTTGCGATGCGTTGAATGGGAGAATTAATTTTCCATCTACAAATGTGTGTTATCTAATTAATAGAAAACAATTATGTTGTGATTATAGTGCAGAGACTGAAAATACATCTAATTGGTTGCTCTCTCAGCATACTTACTGCTTCTGTTGGTCTGGATATCACATGTCCAAGAATGTATTGAAACCTGAAGTAGAAGGCCCCTGGTTAAAATGTTGTAAGCATTATGTTACCAGTCCTTTGTTGAAACAACAGCAGAAAATTGAGAATATATTAGCACAAAGGAAAAACCTGGAGCGTTGCTAGGCATTGTAAGCATTTTTTTTTTTTTAAAAAAAATATGTATTGAAAGACAGCATTGTTTGCATTTGAAAATCAACCTGTTCATTACTATCTTTTAGAGATGTATTAAATGTTGAACACGTGTGCTTTGGGGTTATACGATGGCCCCAGCTCTAAAGTATTCTCAATGCTGGACCTAAACGGCGTTTTGGTTTTTTGTGGGTGTAATTTCAAATTACATAATGAAAAAATCAAATAAGACATTTCACTTCTCCCTTCTCACATTAGCACCTAATGTGAAGTTGCAAAACTAAATAAATGAGGAAATTACAGTAATCCATGCCTTTTACATCTAGATATTTTGCAAGCTTTTAAATGAGAGATGATCTTACAGATTGTATTTCCTCATCCAGACAATTTTCCTATAGTGTCTGTTGCTGGTGCATATGAATACATTACAATATATATAGTCTAAGCAAATGCATGAATGATAAAGCTCTTTACTTGGACAAAATGGGGGGGGGGGGGGGCGGGAAAGAACATCCCTTCAGAGTTTGAATAGCAGCATTTGCCTGCCAAATAAGATACTTTCTTCCTCCTCTTCTTTAGTCAGTAAAAGTCCTAACTAGAAATGAATGAATGCAATAAAACGTGTTGTATTTGCTAGGCACAGAGCAGCGATATTAGAGCTGGAACTGCAACCTCTGCCTGTGTTTCCTCACTCCTCATATGTTCAAAAAATCTGTACAGTTTCTTGCAATATAGTGTTTTGTGTATTAATAGCTCTTTTGGTTTGCAAATAACACCTCTTTGTGTCACTTTGTGGTTCCAGAAGGGTCACTGGTTTTTTACACTTTAGGAAGATTGCTGCTGTTATCTGTAAATCTATTGCTTGGACAAGAATGGGATTACATGATATGATTTAAAACAGTATCCAGCTGTATTTTCTTCTTTTCACAAGGAAATGACCCCTTACCTTATGCGGCTTAAATAAATAAATTAAGAAAGCTTCTGTGACATAAAACAGCAAAGCTTTTGCCTTTGTTACCTCAGGAATATCTGAATAAAATGTCTTATTAAGCAAGATATAAGGGCAAAGAAGAGAAGAATAAATCAAATTAGTTGACATCTCAAGCTTGGAGCACCATACATAGTGCTAGTAGTTATCTGTTTAGCAAAGTGGATTTAATGAGAAGTATAAATGCTGGTATTTAGATGGCTTTATTTTGGTAACTTGGATATTGGCTTCCAAAATTGTATAATGATGCAATATTGCAAAGTTTTAAAGTACAGCAGGAACTGCTGAAATTGCTTTTGCCTCTCTGCAGCAAGGTAAACACGTAAAAATGTGTTGGGCCTTAAAGAAAGGGGAGCAAATGCTGGGTTATCTGTTGTAACGTTGTACCCCAAACCCCAAAGGGATTGGGTTTGTCTCGTAACACTGGCCATTCATGGGGTTTGTGTAGCACCAGCATGCCCTAAGGTATCCAGCTACTCCGATGTGTTTGCTTAAGAGGCTTGAATGCAGAAATTGGTGCTTCAACTGGGCTCTGAGAAACCATGGTGTATGTGATGTTGATAGAAATGTTACGTGTTTGTTGTTATCCTCTGTGAGCGTATTGCTTATTTCTAGGCAAAATTATTCCTCCCATATAAATCCGATGACAGAGTAAAACTTGCACCTTGGAAGGGGTAACTCCTAGCATGCAAGGAATCAATTTTCTGGTGTTGAAAATGCCCTGACCTTCCATTTCATTATGCTTTACTGCTGATTTGCCCACCCAAGATCCTCATATGACTTTCATCAAAATAATTCTGGAAGATTTATTTCTGCAATACCCTATGGGCGATGTAATTACTTACAAATAGGAAGTAGAAGATCAAACTTCTTCTTTGAATGACTCCAGGTCAAATTAAAATCTGTGACACAGCAAGAAATTTAAATCACGCATCTCGAAGACCACACACCACCTCTCACTTCCAAAGTTTATAGGTATTTTACTTCCTTTTGCTGCACTGAATATACTACGTCCAGGTATATATATATATGTGTGTGTGTCCTAGTATTGTGGGGGTTGGTCAAATGTATCAGTCTTTGTAGAGAAAACAGCATGTGATAATGCAGCAAAAGATGCATTAACTTTATTTGTGTGTGTTTTATGGCTTTGGTAGGGAGCCAGACAGGTTAAAGAAAAGCCCCATTTCTGGTGGCCTAGAAGGCAGCAGGGTTTTGAAGGTTTTCAAGCAGGCTCTGCTAAGTTAGATCTTAGAAGAGCATGGCTGCTGCTCAGTTTGCCTGAATTCAGGTTTTCACATACTAGAAATAAAGGGTGGGAGAAGAAAGGACTGAACTGTGTATTTCTAGCTGGGGTAAAGGATGGGGTTAACAGCTGTACTGAGCGTTAAGGAAAGGAGGTCTGCACTGAACCTGTGTCAGTTGTACTTGCACTCTGGGTTTCTCCAGCCTGGAAGTGTTGCTCTTGCTAATTATTTTTCCTTAAGGTTTTAGTCAAACTTAGGTGCGTGGGCTAGTATAAAGCATTCTGCCATGTTGAGAAGCAATAGCAGGAGCCTGCATCTTTCCATCTGACTTTCTGGGAGAAATCGCCCTCACGTGATGTGCAGTGCACTCTTTTCCCGTTTGTGTTACTTAGCAGGGAAGGGCTAGACCCACGTGTGGGACCAGGGCAGGGCTTCTGGTCCAGTTTACTGTAGTGAAGGGTATCTCTCAGAAACCTGGTATCATAGAGATTTGCTCTCTCATCATGCCCCTAAAAATCTGGGGCGGGCATGGCTTTGCAGATGGGTGTTTGGGACTAACTCATCTCTAACCTGAGGTGGGAAACAATAACAAGGTGGAAAAGCTAGTTGCTACTAGTTGCTTTTGTGGGTGGCTCTAATAAACTTCCAGTGTCTTTACCTAATATCCAGCATCTTACTGATGTCGTTTGCAGGCCTGTTTGAAATATTAGAAGAGGGAATCGAAGCTCTGTGAATTTGTTCAACCAAACATGACTGTAGCCGCATAAATAACAGATACTAACTTCCTTTTCTTTATTGAACAAGTCATGTCCTGAAGGCTTCTGTAAGTCACTATGAACCAATATTCTGCTTAGAAACTGGTTTTATTGTAATATAACTTTATATGACTTAAACCTTGTCAAAAAGGTCATGCAATCCATTACTATATCTATTCCAGTTAGGGTTTGGGTTTTTATTTTTTTTTAACATAGAAGTGATTATTTTATTTTTTTTTTTAGAGCCCCTTGTAACAGAACTGAATTTGTGATGTTAGATTCTTCTCTCGCACCTAGTATCCCTTAATTCTTAATGCAGCAAAATGTTTTCTTGGCATTCTCTCCCCCCTTTCCCCTGTGGGTATGGGATGTTTTTTTCCTTCTGAATTTGGTGTTTCCTTCAAGCAAGCAAGGACCTTAAAGATACAAGGGCATTGAAAAATATAAAACTGGTCAAGATGGATGGCAAAAAACACCATGCATAAATAAAGTGCCCCCTTCTCCCTCTCCTCCTGCCCCCTCCCAAAATGAACAATGATTGTGTGGTTGAAGACCTGGCTGAATAAGTGTGTCAGGTACTGATTGGAAGAATGATAAATGGAGTGACCTAACAAAGGATTGACTTCTCCAAAAGACAGGCCTTTTTTAATGGATGGAAAGGGAGGAAGCCTCATTTAGAAGGGAAAGGCTGTTGGCAGTGCAGATATGACAAAGGGGAAGTCGACAACCATTGATTTACGTTCGGGAATGACAGTTGAAAAATTCAACAATAATCATGACAAATGAGAAGCGATGCAGTCAGAGGAAAAAATGCCAATACGTTAAGCCTGAGAAGAAATGCCAAGGTCGCAAGGAAAGGTTCCCAAACTTCTGCTTTTGACAACCTTAATGGAAATATTGGAAAAGATGGGGTACAGGTTAAAAGGTACGGTTTGGAAAGAGGAATTGTAGGTGATGCTAATTAGAGTTTGTTCGTTTCAAGCAGGTTGTGCATGTTGCCTCCAGTAGTGTTGAGGCGAACTGACCATTAACGGACTGTTATCCGCCAGAGTATCATTTCTTTTTTCTTGAAGAACTACTGAAATAAACTAAATAGCAACAGGCAAACAATCATGCTCATTTTAAAATATCACTGTATTGCTCACTGAATAAAGCAGATCCGTAATATTTCCACCACCCCCGCCCCCCCCCCCCCCCTCGGGTCTATGCATACTATATAACTTTTTTTTAAATGAAGTATGGTAGTAAATAAGATTATAAATGATTTAGATGAACTGTTAGGTCAGATCTGAATAAATTAGCCTGGTATCTGAAAACTATTTAATAAATATAAATCTGAACTGTAGCATAATCTTGTAGTGAAGAGGTTTTAAAATAAACAGTGCCTTGTTTATTTTTGTTTTTCAGCTTATTGAAACAGTTAGTGGAATGGGCAGACCATGTGTATAAAACAGTTTTCTTCTAGTGCATTAGGTTTACATTACATTATTAAGTAATTTACAAAACTGCAATGTGTAGAGAGTCACTACTGTAATGAAATGAGCAGCTCTCTGTTTACATTGAAACCTGAGAAAATAGAATTGGTGAGAGAAACATGCCTACCCAGTGTATCTTATGGAAACAAGTAGGAAGGCAGTGAACATCAACCCCTGTTTTATTTGTGTGGCATTAAGTGGCACGAATTGCTTTCAGATGTGTCTGCGAATATTCCATGGTACTGATTTTTTTTTTTTTTTTTTTAAAAAACCCTCCACCCAGCAAAGCTGCCTTTAGATGGGGCTAAAAAGAGACGTTTCTTAATTAGAAGGAATGATCAGCTTTATAATAGCTCATTATTGTAATATTTCTTTCAAATTAAACTAATTTCAGACTCCTGACATGTAAAGGGTTAAGCCCTCACACACAAGTACTAATTTAGTATGCAGTGGTCATTTTAACCTTACAGGTACTGAAGAAGATTATACATGTAAAAATGAATCTGAAATACAGCCTGTGCAAATAATACCTGAGCTTGACAGGGGAGAAAAAAGGCATGCAAAAAAAAAAAAAAAAGAAAAAAAAAAAGAAAAAAAAAAAGAGAAAAACCCCAGAAAGGTTATAAATTGCTAGGACCTGTTATTTGATGTAAACCTGGATTTATAATGGGTTTTTACTAGTCCACTTATACCTGGGGCTGCAAAGTGGGATATAAGGAAACTAGCCTCTTTAGATTAAACATTTTCTAATCAGCTTTATCACTCATATCTGAATTTATCTTATTTGAGGAAAATGCCAATATATTAGCAAGCATATATGATACACAAGGTGACCCTACCAACTTAATGACATAATACATTATCCTTAATGAAGTCAATATCTTGTCTTTTAGCTGTCTGTCTATTGGGGCGATTAATTGCAGTGTCATTAAAGTTAGCTCTCTTTTCATTTGAGCTTGACAAGTCGCATAAAACTAATGTTCTTAGTTATCAGCCACTGGAATAGGATGGAGGATGGAGGAAATTGTAGGACAAATAAGGGGGTACTGCAACAGCTAACTTGAAGGAATTTTTCCAATGACTGTTTTCGAAGCCTTCTATTGCCAACTATGCACTAATAGTTAAAATATTTGAAACAGAATTATCCAGATTGGGGTTTTTGCTTCTGTGTATTGAGATTGAAGTAGGACACAATGAACAGCAAACTATCAGAGGCCACTGTGTTATTAAGACATCAGGACTGAAAAATTTGCAGAAATAGCCCCATGAGTAAAGTTAAATGAGATTACCTATCCTAAGTTAATGCAATAAACAATATAAAAATATATATTTTTCTCTTACTGTAGAGTTTCTCATTTATCAGAGTGCAAAATAAATATAAAGCAATTTGGGAAATGAGTTTATATGAAATAACGGCTTTGCATCTTTGATGAAGCAAGTTTCAGTCACTAGTGATGATAGCGATGAAGCTCTGGTGCCCAGTGCTAATTGTAGCGCAAAAGCATCACTCCCTGCCTTCCCCCTACCTCTGAAACTACAAGACAGGATGGCTGTAATTTACAGTGTGTTATCTTTGTCTATAGCGGCAAGATGATATGAAGTAAATCAAGGTACGAGTAATGAAAGACTGAAAATTTATTCCTTGGAGCACACTTTAAAGTGTAGTATCTGTTATAGTGGCACTGCCTGAAGACCCTGAAATGAGACTTGGATGAAGGGCAATAAAGAAGCATAGAGGCTCATGTTAATGTTGTTTGTCTGAGGTTAGTAATTGGGTTCCACTGATGAGTTGTGTGAAGACAAAGTGAGAATCCTAGCAAGTATTGTAAATCTTACATTGTTGGAACAAGAAGCAATCCTAACAAATATTGATCCTTCCTGTGCCCAGAGGCGAGGAAGAAAGCAGCATGCTGCTGAGCCAGTGTTGTTTCAATAGCACCAATTACCTTAGTGAGACTAGTGCTCTGCATGAAATCCCACCAGGCTCACAAATTGTGAATTATCAATGATTAGGCTTTTTAGATATATCCCCTAAAATCATGCCAGGTTAGCTTTCTGTATCAATTCTCCTTGCAGCCCCCAAAATCTGTCTCCAAAGCCTTTATTTTCGGCTTTTGAAATACTCCAGATATGTTTCAAGTACATTGTATGCACTTAATCTTCTCCCTCCCATATGCTCCCTGCCCTACCCCCCCCCCCCCAAAAAAAAAAAAAAAAAAATCCAACAAAAAAAGACGACAGATCTCACAACACTTGAAAATATTCTTGGCAATATTTACTGAAGATTTGTTTAACTTGTGTTTTCTTGTTTCTAATTTACATTAGTGACTAGATACTGCATACATTGAGACAGTTTTTTAAAGGCTTATTTTAATAAAACCTCACATTCTGCACCTGAAACTTTGGTGTACTTTTGAGACTAGATTCAGATTTCTTCCAGGGAAAACTCTCAATCATTATTAAGTAATTTACAAAATTACAGTGTGCTAAAAAATTGATGTTTGACTCTAAACTCGTACATAGTTAAATGCCTGTGCTTCCATGCTTGCTTTCTGTCTTATTTTGAGATTATCTGCCCATATAGCTGCTAAAATGCTCTAGGAAGGGGAAGGCTTCTGTTGCGGTGTGAGGCGGAGGGTGCTGATAGCAGGAGGGGGTCCAAACTGGTGAGGTGGCATCGTGGCGAGTCCCCATCCTGATGAGCTGCAGGCATGTTGGTGCTGGGGGCAGGGAAAGGCGGGAGGCGGAGGTTGGTGGCAGACACGGGAGGAGATCTTTCTCCTGCCATCTTCTAGTCCTGGGCTCTGTCCGCTGAGGCACGCTTGTATCTTGGGTGGTATCTGTGGGTATTGATGATTTTAAAGCTGGTAGGAGCTTCATAGAAAATTTGAGAATCTCTGCTACGCTGTGTGAAAAGGGAGGCCTAGTAAGGTAGAAGGATGGTACATTAGCATATATAATTGCTGCTGCTTTGTTGCTTGGTGGTAGGCGTTGACCTTGAGGTTGGCTGCTACCTCAACCTGTCTTTTGGAGAATACTTTTCAGTGTGACAGACCTTCTGCAGCCACTCTCTTTACTAAAGGCTTGTGCCTTTTATCCAAGGGAGCGGACTTTTTCTCCATTTCTACCAATTTCACCTACATGCCCTCCCACGTTGTCCTCCGTTTCTCTTACACTTGCTTTTGAGTTCTCATCACGTGTTTGCTGTGTTGCCAGGCTGACCGATTCTCAGCTGCATGGGTTCAGAGTGGCAGGGCAGCCCCTCATGCCTCGTCCCCTCTGCTCTGCTGGCTGAAAGGGCATGGAGGGACATCAGGGAAGGGGTTACAATTTGCTTGGGCTTTGTTTTCTTCCTTTGTAGATAGCGTACTGTCACTGCTTGAAGTTGACAACCACTAAAGGGGAGATAGAGAGACTGGGGGTGGGGTGTATTGGTGCTACAGAGGTGTGTGGGTACTGGGGGGGGGGACCCCACTAGGACTGAGTAGGCTGGATGGAGGGTTCCTAGCACCTGGTATCTCATTTTTGAAAAGTCCTGTAAATTTTTGTGCATGACCCTGCCTGGAGTTTCTGTGCAGGTTTAGAAGATGTTGTTGTGGAAGGCTTTGTGTTTTGAAGCCTTTTCCTGCAGAAGATGAGAACCAGCACCCACTGTTGCATTGCACAATTCTTTTTCAACTGATCGCAAGCCAGCAGCAGTTCCAGTGATTTAAAGTAGTTGGTTGATAGGTTTAAGAATCTGTATAAATGCTATCATATCTGCACCAACAGCATAATGAGAAACTCATGTCTTTATTGTATAATAATCATAACATAAAAATGCTGAGCGTTATTGCTGCAGTGGAGCTGTGAAGCTGGTGGCCTGTATATGTGATGCGTAATACTATTTAGTGAGTATTAGTGTGGTACACATAGAGCTGAACCCTCTCTGCGTTGAAAACATTTTAATTGCAAGTGCAGAAGGCACCAGTCTGTTTTCAGTAGGGCTACACAGAACATTATTGAAACCATGTTTTTTCCTGGGGCTTAGACATCTGTTGGAAGGAATTCTGCACTACTTATAATACCATTAAATATATTTTTTTACAATATTAAACAAACTGGTGCCTTGAGAAGAGAAGGTAACTATAGTAATGGTCAAATTTCAGTATGAGATAATTTCCCAGTGTTACAAGAAACTCTTAATAAGGAAAGAAACTAGGAAAGTAAGTGTATCAACAAAATTTGGAATAGAATTGGGTTGTTTGCTTTTTTTACTGTTCAGCTGTGTTTGTCTACCGTTCTTGAGTAAGTAGTTTTCCCAAAAGAAAATGCTAATATTTTTTTTGTAATTTGTGGGTTTCTGTCTGTCAGATTGAACTACAGGCGATTGGCCCCCAGGTTAGAAGCTGACTGACAGTGGGCTATAACATCAAAGGTGCAGGCGGAGAGAAGTTGCTTTTATACAGGAGTCAACCTCTTCCCTTTAAGAAACAAGGCTTTTGCTCCATGAGTGCTAGTCTTTGAGTAAAGTGTATAACTTTGATTCCCTGCCACCACACCCCCTGGCTATAATATACTTTTAATTGCTTATGTTGAGACTTACAAAATCTGTGATCCTCCAAGCCCAGTATGCCAGCAGCAGTTCCCTCAGTAACTTCAATTTTTTATTTAATTCTAAAAACCAGCAATAATTGTGAAGACAGTCATTTGGTGTTTTGTAACTTTTTTTCCTCTATCTGCTTTTAGATTTTTCATGATGGGCTATGTGTTTTATCATCTTCCATTAAGCTGAGGTTTGTGAGCCTTTCTTTTGATTTGGAACTTTCCATGTTTGCTTTTCCTGGCCATCGTCCCACTCCACTCCATTGTCTGGCTACCACAAAAAATGTTTATGACATGTAGCGCAAAAGGCTGTTCAAACTCTTTAATTAGTGTAGAACGTAGCTGGTTATTATGTGTGTTGAGCTTACTAGGGTAAGTGTAGGATGCCATTTTCCTGGCCACGTTTGATTTACTACTTTTTAGTGCTTTCAAATGACTTAAGGCATTCTGGTAATCCCTGGAAATCCAGATGACTCTCAGCCCGACACTGTACCATATCATGCCTTCGCTTTGCACTGCTGCCACAGGACACTGTACGTAGCTGGCATAGTCTCAGAGTTTACACCCAGCTGTTTAAACACCTAGACTTTGTTTCTTCTTGCAGCTTTCTGCTGTTTCTGGACCTGGTTCCGTGATCTAAGTCCCCAAACTCAGCAAACTTTAAGGCTAAGATCTACCTGTTTTAATGAATCATTTGGAGAGACATCAGTTCCAGGACAGAAATGGATGGATGGTTTGATTTTTGATTGGTGACTGGTTCTGCCTATTTTACAGTATTCTTTTCTTACCACTTGATTTAATACGTATAGATTAATTAATTTGTAAGTAGTTTCCTTGGTGACTTACAGTGCTCTGGGAAGCTTTAAACATCAACCCTGTCCTGGCTCTGGCTACTGAATAACCTCACTCTTCTAGAAGTCCAGAAGTCCAAGTGATGCACAGAAATGTAAACCGGCCACCAAAGTTCTCCCTTTGTGCAGTCTCCAATATTCCTTTTATACCCTGTGCCATGTTGGAAACAAATGCTTTATCCCTTAATGATGATAAGCTGTGGCTTAAGTTTTCCATCTTGTTGCTTTCAAGACCAAATTTTCTTAGGCAAGGCAGAGAGAAGAAGCAGTCTTGCATGTTCCCCATCATGTAGCCAGTTGCCTTGCTGGAATAAAAGCTGTGGGTGTCTCCGACAGTCTCAGAAGTGTGTTTAAATGCCTTTTTCACTTGTGTCCTGGGACTCTGCTACCTGTTTCAGGACAAGGCCAGAGATCCATTGACTTTATGAGTTGGTCCCTGGACTCTATCTAGAGATGACTGTCGAGTTTGACAGGGACAAGGCTATTTAGTAAAATTATGTGAAATAGTTAATGTACCACATGAAATTTTTTATTGTGCTTTTGAAAATAATTTTCACATTATCCAGTAACACAGCAATGGATTTGTTGCATGCACTTCTTTTATTTGTGTGTAGGAAACATCTTCAAGTTTTGAGAGAAAGAGCTGAGAGGTAGGGAGTGACAATACAAGATGCGTCGCAGAAATCTAAGCAGCACAGTGTATTACAAATAATATTGCTGGAAAATAACTGTTCTGAAGATGCAAAATGTTTTGGAGAACTTACAGGTTTCCATCAATTTTCAAGCTATTCACTTCATTACTTGCAACAGAAAGATCTGTATTGAAGAAGTTATCTTTCTGTGTTTTAATCATACATTTTTACTATGTGAAATTTCTCTTGGAAGTGGAAATTTTTTCTGGTTTCCTGCAAGTAATTATGCCATTACACTGGAAAGATTCTTCTGGACTAATAGTTGTATATATTTGAATCCTTCAGATTTCTGATTTTTCCACAATGCAAGCAAAGGATTAACCCTTCTCCCCTGTCTGTGTGTATACAAAACCTGTGTCTATTGGCCGCAAGCATTTTGAAGTGCAAGTTAAGAACACGGCCTACGAACCCTGTGTTTATTGTGCAGATAGGATGATACTTTTATATTTTTATGACATGGATAAGCAGTGAGTATTCATTTTTTGCCACCTAGCCCCAGATGCCCATCACAAGAGTGTGGCTGTTAATCATACACTGATCTCTTTTCCGAAGCCGCAACAAGAAACTAGGGACCACTAAAAACATGCTCCCCTTTCATTAAAGAGGAAATTATTACCATATATTTTTGTAATAACCAGTAACATTTCAAATTACTCACATTTATAGCTTGTAATCAAGTTTATGTTTAACCTTTAATCCCCATGAAGTAGGTAATGACTGGTTTGTTAGTTAACCACTCATGGGAAGTTAAGGGCAGTTAACAATCTACCAAACCAGTCATTAACTACAATAGTGACTGATTTCTCAGGTGTTATTGGCGTTATAAACTTCCTTCAATGGTTTGTAACAGAAATATTAATTTGTAAAGGCAAAAAGCTGTGTTTCAGTTACTATGCTGTGACAGGCTGAAAAATTGAGTGGTTTCGTTTCATGTCCTTTCTCCTCTTGCCCCCGGCCCCACCCGTGCACTCATGGGCACGTAGGAGAGGGCAAGTACTGGCCGTAGTCTTAGACTGGATGTTTGGGGCCTTTCAGAGCAAGAACAGTGGCAAGTTCCTGAATAAGATTAGTTTAGACAAACGTGGCTGGCTAGGGTTTGAAGCACTCCTAGATGAGATTTCCTGCTGGTAGGTAAATATGTCCTCCCTCGGTAGCGCTCAGAGCCTGTAGCAACAGTGTCATGGCACTGGTGTACTGTGATAGAAATGCAGATGATTCAGCATGTTGTGTGCTTTAATTATGTGTTTCATTTAAAGAATTTTTGTTCCATATTATAAAGCATACTAATGAAAAGGTAGTGTTTCACAAGCATCATTTTGATGCAGCATGAATAAGGGAGGCCGGTTTATTTAGGTAATTTAGATATCACAGGGAGGTTAAAAGTAGAGTCAAGCTGAGAATTTTCATGGCTTATCCAGGTTAGCTTTCTCTTTGGTTTGAATACTTTAATAATGAATTAGCTAGCTGTTAAATACCTAATTTCTCCAGATGAATGGCTTCCAGCTTTTCCATTTCTAAAATTGTGCAGCAGTATGGGTTCGTAGAAGTATCAGAGCTTGCTTATACTAATTAGAAGAAATCATTAAGAGCTCCCAGTAAATGCCTGGTACCTGATCTCACATTTGCTTCATGTTCTAAATAATCTGAAGCCCATCTGAAGCTTAAGAGGATTCTTTTTTGAATCTTGGGCTTTAGAAGGTGTTTGGTACATTCTGTATCCCATGAGCTGTAGTCAAGCAGACTCTTGAGTTCAGTTTTGGGAGCTTTCATGCTGCTGTATCCGTATTTGGTGTACTCTTGGTTTTAGAGTAAAGAGTACTTTTTATGTGACAGAGATCAAAAAGGAAAGGAAATGAGCAGTGGATGTCTTTACTCAGGCTCTGCCACCCAAAACTTTGATTTCAATATGGAAACATTTGCATTATGTTTAAGCTCTCTGTAGGACTGTCATTGAACCCCTGCCTTCCAAACAGGGGAACCCGCCCCAACTTTGTTGTCTTATATTTAGGATAGAAGGTAGGGGCGTGGAATAGTTGAAATGCTCTTTTGCATCTGCCTTTACTGCACTGTTTCTTGCTTAACCCCGGGTCTTAGCCTTGTTCCCTCTGTTCTTCTGTTATGGGTAAAATCTGCCAATTTGGCAGAACACTTGAAGATTTTAAATAATTAAAAAACAAAAAAAGGTAGGAAAGCAAAAGTACTCCTTTAAACGGAACTTTCTGGTTTAACGTACTCTCTGCTATGTGCGAGTTATAAACGCTTGTGTTTTAGTCAAGAGTCTGCTTGACTACAGTCTGGAGTTTGAAATTTAATTAGCAGATTTCAGTATGTTTGGGGAGGGGGGGTTGTTTGTAGTTTGTCTTAGGGAAACATTTGCTTTACTGGAAAGCAGCTTCACAGGGCTAAAACTTCCAGCCTTATGAAACATACGATGCGTGCATGAGTCTTTCCCAAAACAGGCTGTGTGTGTAACAGCCCCTGCTTGCAGTCAGTGCTGCTGGGAACCATGTCCATACAGTTCCTCGAGCTGCTGGAAGCTCCTCAGATGCTTCCAACAAGGATGATAATTGATGTCTGCTACATCAGTATGTCCCATCTGATGTGGACATCTCCCTGATAGGTACTGGTCTGAATCTGCTCATTTCACATAGGTCATCGAACAGCTGTCAGACAGTAACAGCTTTAGGTCACAGCTAGCTTGGCCCACATTTGAACCGGTGACCTCGGGGTGAAAGGCATTTTCCGGCACTATCAATCCCCTCCAACATCAAGTCCCCCTCATAGGCTTTCCACTGGAACTTCCACTGGATAAATAGTGTCTGTGATTTCATTTAATGTGACACCAGATCTTGTAAGAAAAATATCTCACTGGCTTGTCAATGAAAGTTCTTTGATTTGTATTTAACAATATATAGCACTACTTTTACAAAGCATCACATTTTTTATGCCTTCGGTATTACACGGGTTAAAGATAGCCATGCTCAAATAGTAGTTTTGCCATTACAGGCTGATCTACTGTACTGTATGTCCCTTTGGGGGAAAAAAATGCGAGTTCCAGCCACAGATTATCAGGAAATTCCAGCCAAACTGCAGTTGTGTTGTGATAATGCAGTACTTTGTGACTGGGCAGGTTTAAGAACTGATACCCCCATTACAGAGCATACCGTGAAATGAATGTTATTGTTAAGCATAAGGACAGGACGTATTAGAGGCATCTTTTATTTCATAGCCTTCATTATAAAAGAACAGCTAGTGCTAAAATGTTATCCGCGCGATAGGTAGGGGTACATTGTTCTTGCGCTGCCGTCTCTGATTAAGACTGGGATAACGCACGGCTCCTGCCTTTTATGTCCATCAGGAAATGAGACAGACCAAGGTAAAACAGATGAATGTATGTTGGCAAAAGATTAAAAAGGCCGGTAGCAAAGTCCGTTAATAATTCTCATATTTAGGATTTGCTTGGTACTGTACTTACAGAATCTACAACATTTAATCTCTTTTCAGAAAGACCAGCTGAGAGAACCTTTTTCCTCCTCTGAGTGATAGGCCTAGATTTTCGGAGGCAGCACATTTGTCTGTCAGAGCTCTTGGCTGGTGTCGTGATTTAGTTTTCGTCAAATGATGCTGGTGTCCGGTTGATGATATAGCCTTTCTGGATATGGGGAAATTTGTTACCTTTAGCTTTGACAGGAAGATAATTGCTGATGGTTAACAGAACTGTGCAGAATCCATTGGTTTTGCAGCAACACAAGCAATGGAATCTGCCTCAAGAAGTCAGTCTTTTCACATAAACTTCTGTAGGCTGCTGCTTCATAAGACAAATTTTATTTTTTTGCTGCGCTAAAATATATCTGTGTATTGCTTTGCTTTGGAAGCTTATTGACCTGAATAGAAACAGTGCATCTTACAGTGATGAAGACTTGATGATGTAGCTTTATTTATTATTTTTTTTTTTAAATCACATCACTTAGGGTTTTTTTTTAACAGCTGTCAGAAGAAGGGGAGTTGGTGATTGCCTTTGCTAACTGAAAGCATCTCCTGTGCATTTAATTTGTTAAATATAGATGGTGAAAATATTAAAAGACTTCTCAGAATTAGAATGGAATAGAAAAAACTTAAGATAAAGCACAAAATGTTGAGTTAATACAAAAGAAATTTCAAAATCCACTGAAAATGCTGGAAGTGAACTTGAAGGAGTTACCCCAGTTAGGCTCAGTGGCAATTTTTTGGTGATCTCTTTCTCAGTTTTCAGCTTTTTGTGGCCAAAAGCTTCACTGGACTTTTGCCAAGAATACTAGAATTGTTTGCAAAGTTTAATCACTATATCAATATGCCTCTTTCCAGATTCCTTGTGGGGATAAAAGCATTCCTCCCATCTCCCCATGCTTATTTCTTAGGTCTGGACTGTGAGATACAGGAATTGCCTGAAAAGTTTGTCCCACTCTTCCTCCCGCATATGACAGTGAAAAATAAATTGGTTTTTAATAGCAGGAGAATAAAATCTATAAATGGAGTGATCAGCAATATTACTTTACTTGTCTTGTTGCTAATGTTTTTTAATAGTCCTGGACTTCTAGAATGGTTTAAACAAGGAGTTAGACTGATATTAGTAAATATCTCTATTGTAACTATTTCCAGCAGAGGAACTGACAAAAACAGGACAATGTTAGGCTCATGCAGAGAGGATTGCCTGTTCTCACACAACGTATGTAATATATGTGCTACTTAGCTTTTACAATGACTGTTGATTTTTGGGGTGTTCCATTTTAAAAGGTTTCTATTTGGATTAATTGAAAACTAGACTTAATTTCATACCTTTCTTCCCATTCACTTTTCTTTATAACCTAGCCTCCAAACATTTATTTGCTTCCTACCTTCGCTGCTTCGCTTCAGTTTCCAACATGGATCTTCACATGCTTTTTTTTTGTTTGTTTGGTTGGTTTTTTGCTTTGCTTCCAAGTTGCTTTCCCTGCCCATGCTTTTAAATGCCCGTTCTTCTTCTCTACTTGTTTTGGGCTGTGTGCCAGTCTATGTCCTCCTGTCCTTCCCTCTGGCTGCTCCTTGCCCCCATCCCAGCCTGCAGCAGCTGTAGCTGCATGGCTCGCTGGGCGCGCCGGTTCCCCTTAGGTGTGTGAGCAAATTTCCTTCAGCGTGCCTTAGCGTCGGTGAGCCAGGAAGTGTTACGATTATGGCAGCTGCTGACACTTGGCTTTCATACCTCTATCCTGTACTTGTATCTTTTGAGAAAAGAGAGTTGAGATTCAACTCCCTGATCGTGCCTTGAGGGCACAGGGTAACCAGCCATGGCTGGAGTAAAGGGCCAGGTCGTCGCTGAAGCACGGGTCCTCTGCCACCGTGTCCCGATTAGCAGATTTCATCCACCCTCAAAGGAACCACTGCTTTCCACTGTGACAGCCTGTGGGGTGTAGGAAGTCTTGGAAGTCAGGCAGTGTCATTCAGGAGAGCAAAACAGATCAGAGGCCCCAACTTCTTCCCTACACCCACGCCCACCCCCCTTTTATTTATTTTTTAAGAAATAGGAAATAAGGAAATTCATGAGGTAACTTGAATTTTTTGGTCGTTGAATTAATGTTTTCTTTTTACCAACCCTGAGTTACTACAGGTTTTGAGTAGACTGGTTGTCGCTGTGCCTCAGTTTCCCGGCAGAGCCATGATAAAGAGTTTGTCGTTCCAGTCCAACAAGCAGGAGGTGTTTCTTTGACGTGGTACAAATGTTCAAAAAAACCCAGCTCCTTCCCCACCAGTGAGCTGTGGTGGTCAGGACTCTGATTTAAGTCTGACTTAAAAATTTTATGATTGATCCATAGCTCTCTTGAACTGTATTTATCTACCTTGTGCAGGGCTGATTTAGTAGTTAGGAACATGTAGGTTATGATGTGAAGTGATGGAATAAAGAGGATGATTTCACTGAAAGTGCCATGTGGCAGCAGCTCAAGTTTAATGACTTTTTAAATAGCTTATGGGAAGAAAGGAAACTGTGTTGTATTCTCAGCGAGATGTCACCAAGATCTAAAATTAGAGAAGTTATTCAGAAACACCTAACCTTTCCCCTGAAAAACAAAGAATGTTTAAATTGCATGTTGTGCCTCAAAGTTTCAGTCCCCTCCCACTGACCCCTCCCCCACAGCTCTGCATCATTTTATTTTCTTTACTTGGTTTTACCACTGTATGACCTCGTGTTGTATTTTTTCTGAATGACAATGAAAGTAATTGAAAATATTGATTGGCAGTACAGTTAAGTTGTCAACACAACCATTTAATTTGTCAGGAGGACTTGTTAAATTGTCAAAAATCATATAAAAAAACTCCTTCAGTCACTGATGATATACATTAGAGATGTTCACGAATCAAATGGGCCATTTTTGAGATAAGTGTTGAAGAAAAAATTCTGAAATGTCTTTCTCCAGATTTTTTTTTTTTTTTTTAAGGTCAGATTAAAAAAGAAAACCCAGTGAATACCTGGCTGGCAAACACATTCAACAGAAAACCTGGACACGATACTGCTCACTTATTTTCCAACAGCACCCTTACATGCTTTGTATTTGTTACAGCCTGTGTTGAGGTTTGGCGTTAATTCTGCAGCGAGTGTGTTTAGTTCAGAGTTTTGTTTGGTTTAGTGTTTGGGTACTTTGATCTCGGTTTTGTATGAAGGCTATACCGTAAAAGACAACGCTATTAGTGTTTTATGGACCTTATCTCTGTCTTAGGATAAACGTTGCATTTTGTCAGCGTGACACTATGCAAAAATCTCCTTATGCAGGGTTTGGATCTGCACGCTTGATCTTGAGTACCGGTACGGCTCAAGGTGTGCTGCAGCGTGAATGAAACGGTACCAACCTCGCCGCAGTGCCTTGTGTTTGCTTGTCAGTGTAATGGTAATTTGAACTGTAGGTGAGATTTTCTGGCCTGTCTCAGGCAGTTAGTTGCACAATTCCAGTTGGCCTCACAAATCCAACCCATTTATAATGCATTGCAGAGGGAAGTGGTCACACTGACCCAGGGAATTTCTGCAGTTTTTCCTGTAGCTTTCCTTTTCTTGGGGCTGGCAGTATTCAGGGAGATGTTAAGTATTCTTGTTTTCCATTGGTTTTGCTAAGCCATCTGGGGGAACTGGAAAGTGCGTTCCCTAATTCACCACTATAACAGTCTTGTGTTAGGACTCTGGTAAAGTAAGGTTATTAGTTCTTAGTCCTGCAGGATCATGAAATTATTGATTTTGTTATAAACATATTAGTGAAAAATATTTAAAAACCTCTTTTTAGAGTAACTAAAAACATTCATAACTTTCTCTTATACTTGGGCATTTGGTCTGTCATATTTAAGAGTCTTGACTTTAACGAGAAAGGTGCTAAGAAATTTGCAAATAACGATTAGGAAATATGAGAGGCAGCATTTTAAGATCAAAATTCCTGTAGTGTAGGACAGCAATATTATCAAGACTTTCTGAAGATAATAAGTAATGTTGTGATGTCAGTTGTCGACAGCTGTAAATAAGTTCATGCTCCGTATCATCGTGTGCTCTTAATTGTGGATGCTTGTGGATTCTGCTTGGTTTTCCTGTTGATCAGAATACCGTACTAAAAGTCATAAAAATGTTTCAGACCCATTTTGCCAGCCTAGGCACAAAATGTACTTCCATCTTCTCTTCCATCTTCTTTTTTATCTGCCAAGCCTGTGCCCTTTCATTTCTGTCTAAAGGTATTCTACTTACCTGGCAAAAAATCCGGTAGTCCTACCGTGTGGAGTTTTGCATACCTGTGATACTTTGCAGATTTGTACTTTTTGTAAGTACTTTGGGATGTAATGCGCTGCATGAATATATAAATACACAAAATTAAATATTACAGCTTATTTTGCTGGAATAAAAAGCTTTCCCTTTCTGTATTAGATCTGTAAGCTAGTTTGTGGAAAATAGTAGTATTTAAAAAGTACCTCTAGTATTTACAGCTCTAACTCATTTTTAGTAAAATAGACTGTTCAAAACTGAAACCCATTTCTCTAAGCAATCATTCTTTGACATGAAGAGCTGTTAAGAAGAGAGCAGAGATCAGATGGTCTGCAGATGGATTTAGAAAAGTGGAAGACTGATAAATAAATAAATAAACAAGCCCAAAGAACAGCAGTGGGGTTTAGGGAATAGTTAGCAATAATAGCTTGTCTTAAGTCAGAGAATTTCAACCTTATCACATCAGTGTGTTAAATAACATTTTCTGAAATCTGTTATTTCCTTTTGAGGTTATAAAAAATCTCCTGCCTTCCCCCAGTGTAGCAAACCGTACCAGCCTCACCGTGACAGTCCGTGCCCCTCCTGCCACCAGTATATACACTTAAAAAACCCTATGGTATTATAAATACAATTGTCAACATGTCTTAATTTATCGAAGATCATTTAAGAAAAAGCTTGCATGTTTTATAAGCATGTTAAATTAGCCATGTGTTCATTATATTGGAGATTTTACATTTTAATTATGATTTGTGATGTCCAAATTATAGGTCGGTGTGTATGCCTTTGTTGCAGTGGCTTTCTTTCATCTATCAGTTCATTTGAGCTGTAATATTACTTTCTTCTAATAAAATTTTAAGCTCATCAAGTCAGGACAGGAAAATTGTCCATGGATTGGTCTCCTACTGAGCTCCAAGTATTAAGAGGGGGGTCGAGTGTCTTCAGAATTGCTCATTCTGTTTGCAGGATGCAGAGAAGCTTTGTGCCAGAGAGAGAGAAGCAGCTTTAACCTGAACATTGGAGAATCCTGACCTTAATTGTTCAGGACAGGGACAATGAATCTTTATCCTTGGAACAGTCTTAGCTATTCTGGGAAATGTAGTCATCTCAAAGTATGACAGTTTGGTTATTACTGATTAGACATGTTTCAGATGAGATTTCCAGGGGTCAGTGATTAACATGCACCATCTACAAGTAATATTTTTTCAGGGTCATATTCTGTGGGGAGCTTGGTTACCTCAAATCCTTCTTAAGTCACTGCTTTCTTACTTAACTATTGGATGGATGTTGGTACAAAAGCTTGCAATTTCTTTTTATTTTATTTTTTTATTTTTTTATTTTTTTATTTTTTTATTTTTTTATTTTTTTATTTTTTTATTTTTTTATTTTTTTATTTTTCTGTTCTCTCCAAGTGGGTAGGCATACCAAATTACTTATGGAAAAGCTAATAGAGCTAAAGATATTACATAGCAGAGTATGCTGACTAACATTCTCCAGGGAAGTGCTTTCAATAGAACACACCATAAATCTGTTATTTATGAAAGGAGCTCTCTGTCTCTCTGAAGGTGTAATTTCTTCACTGTTGCCAAAAAAAATATGTTGCAGTCCTTATTTCTGTAAATGTTTTAGGCTAGGTAGATTCTGAATTTGCAGTGCTTCAAAGAAAAATGACATAAAACATTCATGTAGCAGGATGAGAGTGTTTTGGTAAGTACCAAACGGTACATATGTTCAGCGAAGTTGCAGTGGCTTGTTGTCAGAAGATAACCCACAGTGATGACTGCACTTTAGAGTTCACTGGATAAGAGGAAACGTGAACAGCATGGCAGGTGTCATGGCTGTGAATACTGTCCACAGGTCTTGTGGAAGGAAAGGGTGTTTCCCTCTGGTCTTGAATTTCCAATAAGCTTCCAAAAGCTAATTGTGGAGTGCGACACATGTATTTAGTACTATGATTACACTAACGGTATTCTTTTGAGGATTTCTCTTCCTGCACGTTGCTGGAAGCAATACGCCCTGTTGAGAATTTTAGACCTGTGAAGTGTAGAATATTTTCTGCTAAGTGATCTTGCCTGTTGCAGGCGCTCAGTGCTTTGCAGGGTCTGATTCTGTTTGAGAGATATGGAGAAAAAATGATCTCAGTAGTGCCTGAACTCTAAGAATGCTGGAGATGAAACTCTACTCATTTGACTTTTGTATCTTATTCCCATTTTGCTGCTTTGTTGGCTTGTTTTTTTTGCTGTGACTTTACAGTCTTGAGCTGAATTGCCACTTGCTATGGATACACCAGTTGTAAATAGGGCAGATAAATATTGTATGCTAACTTAAGTAGCAGTCTTTCAGTCCACAGAAAAATCAGGTCTTGGCACGATTCCTTGTTCTTCTAGTAACTAAAGAATCTTACTTAGCTCAGAACAGTGTATCCTATTAAATAAATAAATTATAAATTTTCTGCTGTATGTTCTGCTCTTCTGTGTTCTGGTGTTTAGAGAATGAGCAGAGAAAAAAGCAACATGCTTTTGTCCGTGTATGGGGCATAAAGCACATTACAAGCATAAAGTACGACCTTTTTATTTAGTACTGTACATTGGAGGGTTGAGACTGACTAATCCTTTTATTCAGGACTGATATTTTCTACTTTAGTATGTAAAGGTGAAGATAAAAAGATGGATTCTTGTGTGAGAAAACTGGCCTAAAACTTATCCTGGGGTCAACTTCTACCGCTGTCAGACCTTCATGTGGTCTTTGACAATTCTTTTAATTTCTTATGCCCTGGTTTTCTGTGCATAAAACACACTAGAACATGTGTTTGTTGACAGTTTTGTGTGCTGTGCTGATGTTGACGTAGGTCAGGGGCTTGCTCGTACGATGGGGGTTTGGCCTCTCAGAATGACTGTGGCCTTGGTCCGGGATTGTAATGCGTAACCCAGGCTGGCACCTGTGCAGGGGGGGTTGTCTTTGGGGCACCTAGGCAGTCTTCGGGGTGGGTAAGGAGCAGAAAGGAGCTGGCAGAGTAACAAATCAGAGTTTGTCTATGTGTTGGTACATGTGGTTAAATAATAAATTAAAAGTTTTGTGTAGTTATTTGTGAACCTCGTGCTAACAGTGTCCTAGATGAATAGCATCACAACGTGCCAAAGCCCTTGTGCTGTTAGGTTTGCTTATTTGTGAATGACTGATCCATTGCACCACCAAAAAAATTAGTTAACTCAGTTAAGTGAAATGACACAATAAATTTTGAACTCATACTAAATCACTGTTTCACTCATCATTGATTGCTATTTACTTATTTATGTTCATCAGTTACTATTTGTGTTGTCATCCATTGATGGCTATGTCCATTTGATAAAATCATTCATCTAGCTGTCTCTCTGGCATCCCTTCTTACACAATCTGGACTACATTTTTCATTGTGCCTGTATTTTTGTATCAACTGCTGACAAGTACTGTTTTTCTTCCCTTCAGAAAAAAAGTATGTTCCATTGAAGTATTCATCTATGGCTTCCTTACCTTGTGACTGTCATTTTCTGAAGAAGAGACTCTAATGTGGGTTTTGGTTTATTGTGGAATATCTGGCACCTATTAGCCCGTAACTGTCAAAAAGTGATGAATTAGTGATAGTCACTACCACTTGCTCCTTTAATGCCTATCTACACCTGGAAGTCAGTTTAAAAGTTCTTTAATCTCCTTTAGGTATGGTCTTCAACAAAATTCAGATAAAACACCATCCCTCACACTAACTCTCACTCTGCAGTCTTTGAACCCGGGACTTGGTGACGAAACGGTATTGCATTAATCCTTGCACCATTTAGTCGTCTTATCTAATAGCACAGGCTTGTTCTTTGTAACTAACAACAATGAAGGGTGCCTTTAAGAAATCTCCAGTGAGCATCGAGGCATTACAGATTAGGTCAGTAGAACTGCTGCTAGGTTGAGCATGATGGATGAGTGGGAGAATGAGTTTCTGCCGCACGGTATTGTGAAATCTTTTCATTGTCACCAACGGGCCTATGAGGGGCTGATGAATGAGGGAGCAAGTGTCAGAAACGCCCTTCCTTGCCCTGGTACACTTTTAATATCTCCCAGAGCTACAGGATGAGTATTGATAAAAGTAAAGTTTAAAAATAACCGTGGAGTGATAGGTAGCGATGATTTAAGGAGAAAGCGGCGATGGGGTTAGAGAGGGTTCATTTTCTAAAAGTGCACAGAAGAGAGGAAGCTGAACTGCGTGGATTGGAGAAGGAGCAGGAGGCTTTTTATAAGAAGCTAATGTGATGAGGATGATGAGTTCCTTGATGGATGAGTTACTTCCATCTGGTTGCAGTATATCTAATAAATAGCTGTGCTCATGTTTGACCTCTCCCACTTACCAGGCACATCTTTGTCTTTTGGGATATCCGGGAGGGAGCTGTCCATTACGGTCGGGGGAAGGGGCAACAGGAAAGGGAGAGAGACTGACCAACATACGGCGCTTGGGAGGCTGATAGGTTTGCACATAGGGCAAAGGGAAACGGTGTCTAAGTTGTATAAAGCAAACACGAGAGAAATTGTTCCGTTACTTCCTGTGCAATGCCATTTTAGAATAAGAGGAATATTTTGAAACAGTTTCCTGCATAAAAATCTTGCAAAGATTGATTGGTCAGGTTCTGGATTTGTAGACTAAGATATTTTTTGCCTCGACTTCTGTTTTTTTCCAGATTCTTTTTTGTGTCTTGTCCAGTGAAAACTTGAGAAAAGGATTGTGTTCCTTAATGTAAACCCTTCGCTGGAGGGCAGCAAGGGTTCTTGCTTATGGATAGAATGTCTCTGCCTTTGGAAAGCTTTATCGTAACAGACAGGGATGAGCCAAAGATATCTTTTGCTTGCTGTGGAGAACTTCATTCTGAAAAGCAATAGTTCATTATAGCTTCAAGAAGTGTGCTCAGAAACCAAAATGTGTTGCTAGATGTTCTACTGTTGTCAAAACCTTCAATAGTAATCCGATTTCCTATTTTTCTGTTGATTAAGCTACAAATGGTATCTCAATAGAAACACTGGGTGAAGAGCCTGAACAAATCCTGTGAGTGTAGGAAGTGAAGGTCTTGCAATGCGAACATTAAAACTTATTTCCCCTGCCTTTCCATTGAAATGGCTCTTTTTTTTGGGGGTGGTGGTGGTGGTGGTGGTGGTTGTATTGGGTTTTTTTTCTCCCCACCCCCATCGTACAAAGTGGATCACATAGTCCTGGAGTAATGGTATAAAAAGACTCCAAATGCCTTAGCATTTGTTTGCCCGTGTGGCTGATGTAACCTCTTTTTAACACGTCTTTTTATGAAACTTATGGCTGAAAATATTTTTTAGCTCAATTTTTGGTCACCTTAAAACTCCAACAATTGTATGTGACCTAATGCTAATACGAATTTGGCAGCACGTGTCGTAACGGTTCCCATGAAGCCATTACGATGCCTGCTGTGAGGGGGTGTGAAGAACAGACATATCTGCATGCTCAGTGATGGATCCATAATATGATTCAATACATTATAAAAATCCTTTTGAAAGGCTGTGTTTATTTAAGGTAGGGGTTACATTTTGAATTTAGTTTCAGTTTAAGGTTTAAATATGCTAATAGCAAAATAATTCATAAAATTCCTCTTCACGTTGCATGATAGAGACAGTTACCCTTAAAAATGTGCACTCTTGTGCATGACCATGTAGATTGTATATATGTAACTGCATTGAAATGCTTATTGGTGGTTAGAAATGGTAGTCTTGGAGCCCCAGCTGTACTTCACGGCAGTAGGCTGTGTTTCAGTGGATGAGAGACAGAAGTTAAAGTC